>NC_091150.1:56023433-56133293 GCF_040958095.1 Procambarus clarkii | reverse complement strand
ACAGTTTATCTTTATCAACTCTGTCAATTCCTCTGAGAATTTTGTAAATAGTGATCATGTCTCCCCTTACTCTTCTGTCTTCTAATGTCGTGAGGTACATTTCTCGCAGCTTTTCATCATAACTCATTCCTCTTAGTTCTGGGACAAGCCTAGTGGCATATCTCTGAACTTTTTGCTTCGCCTTGTGCTTGACAAGGTACGGGCTCCATGCTGGGGCCGCATACTCCAGGATTGGTCTCACATATGTGGTATACAAGATTCTGAATGATTCCTTACACAGGTTCCTGAAGGCAGTTCTGATGTTAACCAGCCTTGCATACGCCGCAGATGTTATTCTTTTGATGTGGGCTTCAGGAGACAGGGTTGGTGTGATATCAACTCCTATATCCTTCTCTCTGCCCTTTTCATGAAGGACTTCATCTCCCATTCTGTATCCTGTGTCTGGCCTCCTGTTTCCACTGCCTAGTTTCATTACCTTACATTTACTCGGGTTGGACTTTAGTAGCCATATGTTGGAACATTCATAAAGTCTGTCTAGGCCATCTTGAAGTCTCATACTGTCTTTCTCCGTCTTAATCCTCCTCATAATTTTTTGCATCATCTGCAAACAATGAGAGGAATAATTCTATACCATCTGGAAGATCATTTACATATACAAGAAACAGTATGGGTCCAAGGACTGAACCCTGCGGTACCCAACTGGTGACGTCTCGCCAATCTGAGACCTCACCCCTCACAGTGACTCGCTGTCTTCTGTTACTTAGGTACTCTCTTATCCAATGGAGTAACTTCCCTTTCTCTCCTGCCTGCATCTCCAGCTTTCGCACTAGTCTCTGGTGTGGTACTATGTCAGAGGCTTTCTGGCGATCTAAAAATATGCAGTCTGCCCACCCCCCTCTTTCTTGTCTGATTCTTGTTGCCTGTTCGTAGAATTCAATTAATCCTGTGAGGCAGGACTTGCCATCTCTGAAACTTTGTGTCACAAAGTTCCTTCGCTCCAGATGTTCCACTAGCTTTTTTCGCATAATTTTCTCCATTAGCTTGCATGGTATGCAAGTTAGGGACACTGGCCTGTAGTTCAGTGCCTCCTGTCTATCCCCCTTCTTGTATATCGGGATTACGTTTGCTGCCTTCCAAATTTCTGGCAATTCACCTGTTACCAGTGATTTGTTACACACCATGGAGAGTAGCAGGCACAGTGCTTCTGCTCCTTCCTTTAGTATCCATGGGGATATTTCATCCAGGCCTATAGCCTTTGTCACATCCAACTCTAGCAAAAGCTTCCTTACATCTCCACTGGTAATCTCAAATTCATTTAGTGTTGCCTGGATAATTATTCCTTCTCTTGTCTCTGGAACTTACCCTGGCTCTAATGTGAAGACTTTCTGGAATTTCACATTGACTTCCTCGCACACTTCTTTGTCGTTTGTAGTGAATCTGTCCGCCCCTATCCTCAGTTTCATTACCTGTTCCTTCACTGTTGTCTTTCTCCTGATGTGGCTGTGTAGCAATTTGGGATGGGTCTTAGCCTTACTTGCTATGTCTTTTCATATTGCTCTTCTGCCTCTCTTCTTACCTTGACGTATTCATTCCTGGCTCTCTGGTAACCTTCTCTGCTCTCAGGTGTCCTGTTATTTCTATAGTTTCTCCATGATCTTTTACTTTGTTGTTTAGCTAGCTTACGTCTCTGATTAAACCATGGGTTTCTCATCTGCATTTCATTTTTTACCTTTTGGGCCGCGATAAACTTTTCTGCTGCCTCCTTACACTTTTGCTTGATGTATTCCATCATGTCTTGGGCCGTCTTTCCCCTTAGCTCTGATTCCCATGTTATATCCATTAGGAATTTTCTCATCTCGTAATTTTCCTTACGGAATGCTAGGCTTTTGCTTTCAGTTCCCTTTCTCGAGCACTTTAGCCCTTCTTCGACCAGATACTTAAACGTCAGTACAGTGTGATCGCTCATTCCTACTGGGGCCTCGAAGTCTATTTCCCTTATGTCGGAGTCATTCAGAGTGAAGACTAGGGTCGAGTCTCGCTGGTTCATCGTTTCCCCTCATCCTAGTGGGTTCCCTGACATGTTGGCTTAGAAACTTTCTCGTCGCCACCTCCACTAGTTTGGCTCTCCATATATCATCTCCTCCATGCGGTTCCTTGTTCTCCCAGTCAATCCTTCCGTGATTGACGTTCCCCCATGATGAGCAGATGGAATCGATTTCTACAGGCAGCAGAGGCTGCCTTCTCAATTATGTTATTAACTGCCTGGGGTCTTCTGTCATGTGGTGGAGGATTATATATCACTACTACTACTACTCTTGGTCCTCCCATCGTCATGGTGCCTGTTATTTAGTCTCTAAATAGTCTCTTATTTAGTCCCTTCACAGCCTGGGATAACATCTCCTTGAAACTCCATTCCCTTCTCATGAGAACAACTGTGTATGTGTGTTTTTACACAGTTTTTTTTTCAAAGCACCAATATTTAATAATAATTTATATATATTAGAAAGCCAGTTTATTATTACGATGTATGAAATATTCATAGTGTTGGTTGGTTGTCAGATGTGTAAGACAAATATTGACTTATTAAAAGTTACGTAAGTCAGTGTTTGACTTATAGATTTGGGGCGAGGATGCGCTGGTGTCAGGAGATGTGTATTTGTACTTCTGCTACTTTGCCTACTACTGTTGATGTTATTAATCACTGAGTGTGTATGTGTGTGTGTGAGTGTGAGTGTGTGTGTGTGAGTGTGAGTGTGTCTCCCCTCTGCCCCTTACCTCGAACCCTCTCTTCTCCTCCACTTACCTGTTCTCTCCCCTTCCATCCCCCTCCCCAACTTCTACTGCTCCTCCTCCTCCTCCTCCAGGGCACCCAGGCAGGTCAGCCGTACCCTGTGTCAACAAGGGAAGCAAGTTGCAGCATCTTGAGTGGCTGTCACAGTCAACACCGCTGCAAGATGTGATTCCTTGCTGACACAGCCTCTTCCCTCCTCTCTCTCTTCCCTCTTATTCTGTCTCTCACTCTTTCACTGCTCTGGATTTTAACTCATGATCGTATATAACTTTTAAGTTAAGGTCCCAAGTAGGAGTTGGAAGGAAAAAAGGAAGAAAGGAGAAGTAAGAGATGGAGAAATAACAAGAAACGGAGGCGAAGGGAAGAGGAGGAGGAGGAGGACAGAGAGCATCTGATCGTATATTCAGACGTGATCTTATGAGGAAGCAAGAGCTCTATCAGAGAGTCAAGAAAGGGGTAAATCTTGCCACTGCACGAAAGGGATCAATCGTCTGGCAAAATGAAAAGAGAATATTTTACATAGGAGTAAACATTCATTCGACAGGATTGGGGTAAATCTTTTTGTGGCTTAAACTGAGGTAAATCTTGACTCTTGGCGACGACTCCGGTGGAAGGGGAGGCTGTTTACGGGGGAGGGTTACGGGGGGGTGTTTACAGGGGGGGGGGTGTTACAGGGGGTAATTACGGAGGGGCGGAGGATGTTTACGGAAGGGGGGCGGACGGTGTTCAGTGTTACCCATTTGGTGGTAATTTATAGACAACTCTGCCCTCAGTAGTCACTCTGCTATCATCTCCCTTCTTTGCTCTGCCTGTTAACATCTTGTATTATCTAACATAAACTATTTATGCCAGACCTTGTTGCTGTTAGCACCCTGCCATCACACAACTCCCTTATTTCTCCCTGCTAGCACCCTACCATCTCCCTGCTAGCACCCTACCATCTCCCTGCCAGCACCCTACCATCTCCCTGCTAGCACCCTACCATCTCCCTGCCAGCACCCTACCATCTCCCTGCCAGCACCCTACCATCTCCCTGCTAGCACCCTACCATCTCCCTGCTAGCACCCTACCATCTCCCTGCTAGCACCCTACCATCTCCCTGCTAGCACCCTACCATCTCCCTGCTAGCACCCTACCATCTCCCTGCCAGCACCCTACCATCTCCCTGCTAGCACCCTACCATCTCCCTGCTAGCACCCTACCATCTCCCTGCCAGCACCCTACCATCTCCCTGCCAGCACCCTACCATCTCCCTGCCAGCACCCTACCATCTCCCTGCCAGCACCCTACCATCTCCCTGCTAGCACCCTACCATCTCCCTGCCAGCACCCTACCATCTCCCTGCCAGCACCCTACCATTTCCCTGCCAGCACCCTACCATCTCCCTGCCAGCATCCTTCATCCACCTATAAATTTTCTCCAGTCTGTGTCTAACCTTTCCACCATCTGAAAGACTGAAATTTCCTTTTGTTGGCAGTTGTTTCTGGCTGGAAATTGGTGAAAAATTATCAGATTGACAAAGTTTTGCCTCCAATTTGAGTTACTTTGTAGAGCAATCACTCCTCAAAATTGTCCAAATCAGTTCATTGCGAAATTTATGAATTACGCAGTTTAGTCAAATGATCCTAATTCAGTAAGTCTTTAATAGAGAATATTCAGCACTTAAATAATAGATGCATGAAAATTGTGTTTTGAAGGCTCTTAGATGTCGGGTTTCTCGTGAATATGAACGAGTCATGTGTTTATTTGTTTGGTTTGTCAAATATTTAAAAGCAACAGTGTTAGTCATAATGCTTATAAATTTTCAGTTTGATTTCAAAGGCTTTTGTGTTATCAAACGTCACATGGAGTGTTTATGCAGCCAGTCCTCATAAACAATGGCCAAATGTTAGTTAAGCCAGGCGCTAAACCTCCTGCTTACTAACGAAAAACACTTGATACATGACGCACAAGTGAATCTGTTCGAACGTTTTTTGAACGCTGCTTAGGCCTCTTCATGCGTTCGAATCGCACATCTCTTTAATGCTTCACCGACTTGCTGCAAATAAACAAATGTGGCAACAAAACCAGAACACCAAACCCCCCAAAATTAAAATATAATATATGTTTATGTTTGATAAAAGTTGATTTTGCAGAACATTAACATTGATGAATGCGTCCTTGGAGTCGGGCGCAGCTTGAACAAGCACAACAGGAGGGAGAGTCGTGTTCATGTGGACCGGGAGCATATTTCTTCCTGTCCTCAGGGTATGCTGGTCCAAGGTGAGCCCAACCCCTGGGAGAATTCTCAAATTTTACTGCACTGTATTCAAAACACTTCTTTTTGTAAATTATTAATTATGTGATATAATTTTGTGTCGAGATAGCCTAGGTTAAGAGCCTAGGTTTTGTTGGCAATTATTTGCATTTCAAATACGTCATTGAAGCATATTGAGATGCGAGATTCGAAAAAGGGAAGTGAACAAAGCGGTGTTCATGAAAAATTCGTACGTTTTGAATCCTATGTAAAGTGTCATCCATTCACAAGCAGGCGCCTGGATTAACGACCATTTGGCCAGTGTTTATGTGGACGGGCGACATAATTTGCGTTTATATCACGTGGGTGAAGCGTTTATAGAGGTGCGCTTCAACCACATGAAATGAGTGAAGCATTTTACCAATGTTTAGAGGCTGGTCTGTGATGTTTACACAGGCGTCGGTGCTTTAGTTAGTCGTTCCTCTGTCTAGCATGTGTATTTTGGCTTTCAGTGAGAAATAAGCGAGGAACCAAACCAGGGATACGACCATGCTTTAGGTGGCTACAGCTGTAGGTCGCTACAGCTGTAGGTGGCTACAGCTGTAGGTGGCTACAGCTGTAGGTAGTGTTGGGTCGCCAGCATGACCCAGGGTGACCCACTAGCACCCAGCGCCCTCGTCCTTCACACAAGGTAAGCAACTCCTCCATTCTCAAGCGTCACCTTCACCTGAGTTCCTGTTAGGTCTATATCGTACTTAATAGCAAGAACCGCACTATTTGGCCTATTATGCAAGGCCCAGTTTGCCTAACAAGCAGAGGGATTTTTGTTATTTTCAAATATTTTTTTTCAAATTGGTTTATTCCAATTAATATTATATATTAAGAACATGAATTACTGACATAGTTATAATAAATTTGGTTAGGATAAATTAGGTTAGGTTAGATAGGATAAGTTTGGTTAGGTTACGTTACGTTGGGCTTGATGAAATTTATACAGAAAGTAAATTTAATAATTTCTTAGAAAAAAAGATTGAAAGTATATTATTTCAGGAAAATTCGGCTCGTTAGGCAACTAGGCTTATTAGAGGTAATATATATATATATATATATATATATATATATATATATATATATATATATATATATATATATATATATATATATATATATATATATATATAATAATAATAATAATAATAATAATAATAATAACTGAAAACTCACACCCCAGAAGTGACTCGAACCCATACTGCCAGGAGCAATGCAACTGGTATATACAGGACTCCATAATCCACTTGACCATCACGACCGGACAAAAGGAAGTGATAGCCCCCAAAAATGAGGTGATTTGATAAAATGCTATGCCCAAGATTACCATCCGAGTGCCGGCAGGGAAGTGGTTCAAATAGCTTCGGCTTTCACTTTCTTTTGTCCGGTCATGATGGTCAAGTGGATTAAGGCGTCCTGTACATACCAGTTGTGTTTGCTCCTGGCAGTATGGGTTCGAGTCACTTCTGGGGTGTGAGTTTTCAGTTGCATATAGTCCTGGGGACCATTCAGACTTGTTCGCATATATATATATATATATATATATATATATATATATATATATATATATATATATATATATATATATATATATATATATATATATATAACAAAAAATAATAGGGGTGGTAGGAGAGGAAAAGATTAAAGTATTCAGTGAGAATCCACAAGGTCTTCTCTGAACACTATTTGTTTTCTTCTTCGAGGATGTGGGTCCCTTTAATTAAACCAGTGGTGGTACCCCTAAATATATATATATATATATATATATATATATATATATATATATATATATATATATATATATATATATAATATATATATAATATATATATATATATATATATATATATATATATATATATATATATAATATATATATATATATGATGATTATAATATTGAAATATATTTGTGGTTTATGGAGATATAAATGTTTACAGGCATTTCACTAACATATATGAATAATTAGATTTCATGTCATTACAGGTAAGACATACCTTCGAGGGACAGATATCCATCAACACTGACGTAAGTTCCTGTTTCCTCCCGTTGTCCAAGATTTATTTCAAGAGTTTTGGCACGACGAGGGTAGGGAGGGGGGACATATGTTTGGGCTTCCTGTAATTATTATTGTGGATAATTATGTGAATAAAGAATTTGGACGCCCCCGCCCCCCTTTATGATAACAGCCTTTGTGATAAGTCTCCGTGGTTTCAGAGACTCGTTATAATTCTGAGGCAAAGTTATTTAAATTAACTCCCATTGTTGCTATATTAGGATGTCGAGTAGTTAATCACAGCTTAAGAAAAGTGTCAGTCGGATAACAAAGTTACGTCGTAGACAAATTGCCTCCATGTAAAAGGGATTAATTAAGTTGAATTAGGGAGGACCTAATTCTTTGTTGAGGAGGACCGTCCGAGTGACAAGGTCAGCAGGGATGCAAGGAATTCAGACTCGTGGGATTTATTTAAATTATTTTAATTTATTAATTAATTGAATTCTAATTTCTAATTTATATTTATTTACTATTTCTTACGATAGCTTAACAAACTGTATGTTTAATTAAGTGGACTGTATGGATTTAGTCTCCCACAAGTCATATACACAAGTTTGAGCGGAGGGGGGGGGGGGGTATCAGTTGTAGCCTATCAATCGAGAATTATCGATTGACAGGAAAATTTAGACTAATTAGTTAGTTGGTTAGTTTACTTGCCTTATCTGATTTGAAGGCTTCAATTTGGGTACTAGTGAGGGATACGTCAGCAAGAGCCAAGGGCCAGATTCACGAGCGTTATGCAAGCACTTACGAACCTGTACATCTTTTCTCAATCTTTGGCTGCTTTGTTTACAATTATTAAACAGTTAATGAGCTCCGAAGCACCAGGAGGCTGTTTATAACAATAACAACAGTTGATTGGCAAAGTTTCATGCTTGTAAACTGTTTAATAAATGTAACCAAAGCCGTTAATGATTGAGGAAAGATGCACACGTCGTAAAGTACTTGCGTAACTGCTTGGTGGGAAAATCCTAGCAGGCAATTATTTTATTTATTCTATTTTTGTTACTTTAATATTATATTATTATTTATTATGCTAAGTGGACTGTATAAAATTGATTCAGCCTGCCAGAATCTATCTACACACAATGCGGGGGGGGGGGGGGGGGAGGACCAATTTGTAGCTTATACAACCTTGAAAGAGGATACAGGACAAACAATACAAATTGTCTACCTTATTATTAATATAAATTATGCACACATACGGTGGTCTAATCTACCTATTAGTCTTAAATCTAAAATTATCTTGAATAAAACTACTCTTTTCTACAGTTTCAATAATTATCTACTGTAAAACAATTTTTCCCTAGCTGATTCTGTAGGTGTGGCCTAAATAGGTTGGCTATTAATCTTCCATCAGATTAGGGTGTGGCCTATGTGCTTCAGTGTGCTACGTAATGGCGGCTATCTGGTCGCTCTTGTTCTGACCTTACCATTGTTTCTTCAAAGCGTATGTGGCTTAAGGCTTTGATCAGATAATGAGCCAATCTTTCTCCTAACAGTAGGGCCGTTAATTCCAGTTGTGGCAATGATCGTTTCCTTAACGGTGCCACTCTGGCCATTGATATGAGCAAATTAGCTTGCCCATTTGAGACTAGGTAAGCTACTGTGCCATAAGCCTTTCCTGAGGCATCACAGAATACTTGTAGCTTAATTGGTTCCTTTTCATTTATTGTGTTCCGAGGGAACTTTACAGACGTTAAGATACTGAAATCTTTCACTACCACCTTGCCATTTTTCTTGTAAGGTTGGTGTTAGAAGATCATCCCAGCCTATCTTTGTTGCCAACATTCCTGCATTATCAACTTCCCATTTATTAATAATTGGACTTAATAGTCCCAATGGGTCGAAGGGTTTGCTGACTTGTGAGAGTAATTTTCTCATTGTTAAGTTGGAGGTATCTGGCTCCACTGACTGGATTGTCAACTGATCCGCTGTCGTATCCCATTCGACGCCTAGTACCTTTGTCTTCTGGGGTACCTTGTAGTCAGGAAAATCCTTTTTGATCAGTTGATTTAATTTAGCATTGTTTGGAGACCCACGACTGGAGAGGCATATTTGCTCCCAATAATTCTCGATTGGCCTTATCATATTTGTTCAGCAGTTTGCTTTCACTGCTGGCTGTTCCTTGGAAACTGTCCACATACAGGTTGTTGCTAATTTCTGTTTTATTTGGGCTATTAGACTTCTTCAAGTGTGTGTCTAAGAAGGGAGCTTGAAGCAGAAACGGAGAGGAAGTGGCACCAAACAAATCAAACGCAAACCTGTAATTGAATTAATTCACTGTTTGGATCATTAAGATCCTTGATCCATAGAAACCTGGTGTAGTTACGGTCTTCTTCTTGGAGACCTACCTAAGGAAGGTCATACTGATGTCTGTCGTGTATGCGTAAGTCTCAATGTAGAACTTTAACAGCATGTCGTATAGGCTTTGTGTTAGGCTAGGGCCAGCTTGAAGGCAGTCATTTAAGGAAACACTATTCTGCTTGTCCTTAGCACTGCAGTTAAATACTATTCTTATTGGGGTAGTAGATGAATTTTTCAGTAGAAGATGGTGTGGCAGGTAGTGCCCTTCCTTTGGGTCATCATTTGTTACAACCTCGATAAATTTGTTGCCGAGTTGCTGCTTGATAATATCATGGAACAATTTTAAGTTCTCAGGATGTCTTTGTAAGCGCATCACCTGTGACCTTAATTGGTTTTGTTGCAATGAAATGGTTGACAAGTAGCTGAGGGTGATTCAGCTACCAAGGTAACCTGACCCAGTATTGATTATCTCTATTGACAACTGAGTCTAGGTATTGTTAGTCCAGTCGTCATCTGGACTAGGTTGTTCAGGGACTATGCCGAGAGTTGCCAGGTCCCATAATTTATGTACAGGAGGATCAAGCTCTTCCTCGGACATGTCTCTGAATTGTAGTTGTGACTGTTCTCCTAATCATGCAACCATTACTGGGTTCGCTTGTTGGTGGTCCACAGGTACGGGTTGCTTCAGCCGTAATACTGGGCCTGTTAGCAAATAGCCACCCACAGACGGATGGGTAAAGGTGATTTATGATCAGACTTTGTTGATAGTACACTTATGTCGTGCAGTACTTTACAGAGCTGTACTGAAGTGAAAGTTCCTTTCTCCACTTGTGGTTTGGGAGACTTTGTCTTTGAGTCCCCACACAGTTCTGAATGGTGTTGACTTATTGCACCTATTGCAGGTAGCGCATTTTGAGTTGCACAGGTGTTGGGGTTATGTGACCTTAGACACCTGATGCATTTACGTAACTCCTTGAGTCCGTTTACATGTGTTGCACGATCAGGGGTAAGTTTGCAGTTTTACAATGGTATGTTGTTCTTCACAGAACAGACATGGCCTCCAGACGTTAACAGCACCTTGGGGAGTCACCGTTTGGGTGACACATTAACTGTAGGTTGGAGGGACCCACTGCATATGTGTCCACACTGCCTTGTTTCCACCTTAGAGTGGGTGGTAGTTTTAGATTTATTTGGAGTACTGTTTGTACTACTGTTTGTACTACGTACTGTTTGTCTGTTGTCTACTATGGTAGTTAATGAAGGTTAGGTGTTGATTTTCCATCTGTGTTGTCTCTTTGTCGTTCTATTACAGAGCGTAAACCTTCCGTAATCTCCTTTACTGTCAGAGAAGATATGTTATGTAAAAAGACACAACTTATCCAGTATTTCACTGGGTAATTTGAATTTCATAAGAAATTGGATTAACCAATCCATTCATCTAGATTTTCTTTACTGTCAAGTGCTTTGAGTAAGGACTCAAGCTCCAATCTAAAGGCTTTGGAGTGAGTCACCGGATCCATCTGGAGATGGTATGTCCACCAATTTTTGTGTTGAAAGTCTGATGGCTCGTTCTGGTTTAGCATAAAAAAAAAAGTTTATTCAGGTAAGGTACATACATACAAGAGGTTTTCCAAAATTTGATAGGATTTATAGATAGAGCTAGTATAATACAATGCCTAAAGCCACTATTACGCAAAGCGTTTCGGGCAGGAAAAACATTAATGACTAAAACTTACTACTAAATGAGTATAAAAAATAAAATGTGTTGAGAACAAATAAAAATAAAGACAAAAAAGGGGGGAACATGGCTGAAAAAAGCAGCACAAATAACAATTAGGTCGACAAACAGCGTTGTTTTAAAAAAAAACAGACATGGGTTGACAATAGAGGGGTAAGGTAGGTTACAGGGAATTTATTAGGTAGTGTTTCGTTTTTACCTTAAACTGGTTGAGAGAGGTACAGTCTTTAACATGGTTGGGAAGGTCATTCCACATTCTGGGTCACTTGATTTGTAGAGCATTTCTAGTTTGATTAAGTCATATTCTTGGAATATCAAAACTGTATTTATTTCTGGTGTGATGCTCATGGGTTGTTACAACCTTCAATGAAGCTTTTGAGGTCAGGATTGGCATTACAGTTCAGCGTTTTATATATGTATAATACACATGAGAGAATGTGCAGTGACTTAATATCTAACATATTCAGAGGTTTGAGTAGGGGTACCGAGTGATGCCTGGGGCCAGAGTTGGATATTGTTCTTATAGCAGCTTTGTGTTGAGTAATTAGAGGACGTAAATGATTTTGGGTAGTAGAATTCCAAGCACAAATACCATAGTTGAGATATGGATGCATAATTTTTCTTAAGGAGCTGTACTGCGTTATCATAGCTGTCATCTGACAATGTTAAATTGCAGACCACTTTTAACGCTTTCACCCTCTAAAACATCCTGTAACTATGTAAACTTTGTTGTCTTGGCTATATCGACATTAGCATCTACTGATTCCACAAATTTGTTCCAGAAGTTATACACATTTTCGTCCTGTTCCAAAGAAAGTTGGTAGACTAAGTGATGGTAGTTTGACTTCTGGTTGTTTTGGGTTTGGGAAACTGTTGTTGAAATGTTTGTTGTTGCCTTGCAATTGGTTATTACCTTGAGAAATTGTTTGTAACTTTGTTTGAATGGTATCTTCATAATCTGCCTGCTCTTGTACGACAGCCACTAGTGTTAATTCATCTATTGCGGTATCATTAAGAACAGCCACATATTTTTTCTTCTGTGGCATCAACAGGTTGCCACAGAAGATCTGCCGGATGGATACAATATAGCTACTGCAAATATCTTCCTAATCACGCATACGGCATATTATTGTTTGTTTCATGATTGTGAGAGGCTCACCGAATGTGTGTTCGCCCGCCTCGTCACCCGTTGTTACACTAATATTAAAGAGCTCAGTAATAAATGATACAATGTTTTACACAACCGGAAACGAGGTACTCCCTTTAATTTGAGGTCGCGGCACCAGAAGAACGTAAAGATGGCTCGGGTCACGAGTATGTACGTAGATGCCTAGCGTGCCTTCCTCACGAAAGATTTGCTGGTTATACAATGGCGTCTTCCCCCCTCTTCCCCTCCACTGATCTAGTCAAGTCACTTAAAACTTGTTCAATTTTCTGCCCATTTATGGACGAAGGTAGGGAGGCGCTAATTTTATTCATTAATTATTTGATCCAGTCACAGAGATAGTTTTTTATCGAATTTTAATGCTGGACTGGAGGGTTTTAATGGATTAGTTTATAATGTAGATATTTATGGTATTTTTTCTAGTAACGTGGCAATCATTTCTCGTTTTTTTCCCGGAAATATGCCACAAGTTAAATATTATTGGCATAAGTAATAAAGATAATGGTGTTAGTATGAGTTAATTGATTAGAACAAGAACAGCAATGTAATTAGTTGCATATTGTATTAAAGAATAAGTAAATGGGGTCAGTTTTTTCAAGACAAAGGATACAGGAGTTACAGAATCGCTGGAGACGTATAAACACAGTGCTGACTGATGAGTGCAGTGTGTGTGTGCGTGTGTGTGTGTGTGTGTGTGTGTGTGTGTGTGTGTGTGTGTGTGTGCGTGTGTGTGTGTGTGTGTGTGTGTGTATTTACTATTTGTGTATGCAGATTCAAGCTATTAACTCTTGGACCCCGGCTTTCTAACCAATCTATTTTTCCTCTATTATGTCTACTACATATATTTCTTTCTAACACATGCACACATCCCCAGGAAGCCACCCGTAGCAGCTGTCTAACTACCAAGTACCTATTTACTGCTAGGTGACTCTGCCCATTTGTTTCCGCCTCCGCCGAGAATCAAACCCGGGCTCTTAGGACTACGACTCCGATGTGCTGTCAACTCAGCAGCGCGCATGTGTGTGTACTCGCCTAGTTGTATTCCCCTACATGTGTTTGTTGGGGTTGAACTTTGGCTCTTTGGTCCCGCCTCTCAACCGTCAATCTACTGATGTACAGATTCCTGAGCTTCTCAAGTTCCATCATATTTACATTTGAAACAGTATATGGAGTCTGTGGAGCTATGTCATTTTTCTATTGTCTTTCCTTCCCTCTTCTCACCCTGACGTATTCATTCCTGGCGCTCTGGTAAGTTTCTTTGCTCACTAGTGTCCTGTTATTTCGATAGTTTCTCCACGCCCTTTTACTTAGTTGCTTTGCTAGTTTACATCACTGATTAAACCATGGGTTTCTAGTCTGCATTTAATTTTTTTTCCTTTTGGACTGGGGTGAAATTTTCTGCTGCCTCCTTACACTTTTTTGTGATGTAATCCAACATGCCTTGGGCCCGTCTTTCCGCTGAGCTCTGTTTCCCAAGTTATATCCGTTAGGAATTTTCTTATCTCCTCATAGTTTCCCTTTCGGAATGCAATCCTTTTGTTTTCTGTGGCCTTCCTTAGGTACAGTAATTCTTCTTCAACCAGATACTCGGACATCAGTACACTGTGGTCGCTCATTCCCATGGGGGGGGGGGGCTTCGAAACCGATTTCTCTTATATCAGAGTCCTTCAGTGTGTGAAGACTAAGTCGAGTCTCGCTGGTTCATCGTTGCCTCTCATTTTTGTGGATCCCCTGACATGCTGACTTAAAAAGTTTCTTGTCCCCCACTTCCAACAGTTTAGCTCTCCATGTTTCCTCACCTCCATGTGGCTCCTTGTTTTCCTAGTCTATCCTTCCATGATTGAAGTCCCATATGATGAGCAGATGGGATCTATTTCTACAGGCAGCAGTGGCTGCTCTCTCAATTATCGTGTTGACTGCCATGTTGTTTCTGTCATACTCTTACCTGGGTCTTCTGTCGTTTGGTGGAGAGATATATATCACTGCTACTACTACTCTTGGTCCTCCCATTGTCATGTAATGTAGTCTCTGAACCCTCTCGCAGCCTGGGATAATTATCTCCTCTAAATTCCATTCCTTTCTTACCATTAGAGCCACTCTGCCTCCTTCCCTTCCTTCTCCTTATTACAGAGTAGTCCTGGGGAAACACCGTATTTGTTATGACTCCTGAGAGTTTTGTTTCCGTGAGTCTAATTGCATCCGGGTTCTCTTGTTGACCAGACCACACACTAGAAGGTGAAGGGACGACGACGTTTCGGTCCGTCCTGGACCATTCTCAAGTAGATTGTGTGACTTGAGAATGGTCCAGGACGGACCGAAACGTTGTTGTCCCTTCACCTTCTAGTGTGTGGTCTGGTCAACATTCGTCAGCCACGTTATTGTGACTCATCGCCTGCACCGGGTTCTCTTCTTATGCTCTTTCTCTAAGTTTACTTGCCTTGCTTGTGATCCCATCTATGTTCGAGTACATTACCTTGAAACTGACTCTTAATTCCATCCTCAGTTTCTATTGATTCCCCTGGGGTAGGGGGACAAGGAGTGTCTGGGGTGGGAATGTCTAGGAGGGAGGACTTGGGGGATCTTGGGTAAGAGGGGGCTGGGAGGATCCGGTATGGGGAAGCTAGGAGGGTCTGAGATGGTTGCTCTGTGAGGGTCTGGGGTTGGGGGTCAATTAAGGCTTGGGATCGGGGAGCAGGAGGGGTCTGTAGAAGGGGGGGAGGAAGGTCATTGGAGAATAAATGGAAGGAAACCTTGGCTAGGGGGTCCGGGAAGTAAGAGTTGGGAAGGGAAGGGTAGCCTGGGGGTGGAGGGGAAGGGAGGGAGGGAGGAGGTGTGGGAGGTACGTAGGAGAGCTTGGGGTTGTGGTACTGGGGAGGGCAAGGGCTGGAGAAACTGGGGAGGGCATGGGATTGTGGGAACAGGGAAGGCCTGGGGTCGGGGAATGGGGTATGTGGGAAAGGAGGGCATGGAGAAAAACATGGGGGGGCCTGGGGTTGGGGAGCAGGTAGGCATGGTCTGGGGAGGGTCTGTACTGGTGGGGGAGGTGCAGGTGATTGGGGGGGGGGAAGAATGTGGGGTGGGATTGAATGGTGGGAGGTGTCTGCTATATTCCTCCCTGGGGTTGATGGCCTGCTGGTGAGGGGATTCCCACTCACCTCTGAGTTTACTGGCGGTACTGCACCATGTTCTGTGGCTCCCCTGTTCCCATCCCTCCCCTTTCGTCTCCTTCTTGCTTCTGCAGCCCTCCTTCTCTCTTCCCTCATCATGTCCCAATGCAGAAAAAACATCCTTGTATCCCTCTGGTCTCATAAGCTTGCTCTTCCTTGACAGGACTTTCGCTTTCGTTGCCTCGTTTGTAAGCACTGACTTTATTAGTAGTTTCCTTTCCTTCTTGTAAGTTCCTAGCCTGAAAACCTTCTCTTGTGTTGTCATTAGCCCTTTCCATACCCAAGCCCTCCAAGATCTTTGTCGCTGTTGCTCTATCCTTCCCTTTCCACTCATCCTGGTTGGATCCTTCCTATTCCAGTACTCCTACAAATATTATAGATTTTTTTCTTTCTAGTATTTGAGTCATGTACATTGCAGCTTCCTGGGATGTAGCCAGTTTCATAGCTGCTTCCTCTATAGCAGCCTTTGCACTTGGGTTATTTTGCAGCAATTCTGCAAACAAGGGTGTCCCAGGAGGGAGCCCTCCGTCTGCTTCATCCCCTGTTTCCCGAGGGTTGCTTGCCTTGTGCTGGTTCGAATTCGGATTTGCCATGAGTTTCCTTCTCTCTTATTCCTTCCTTATGTGTGTGTGTGTGTGTGTACTCACCAATTTGTGCTTGCGGGGGTTGAGCTTTGGCTCTTTGGTCCCGCCTCTCAAGTGTCAATCAACTGATGTACAGATTGCTGAGCCTACTACTGGGCTTTGTCATATCTACATTTAAAATTGTGTATGGAGTCAGCCTCCACCACATCACTGCCTAATGCATTCCACCTGTTAACTACTCTGACACTGAGTAGTTAACAGTCACTCTGACTCTGACACTCATGCCTCATGCAGTTCTGAGACTAGTCTAGCGGCATACCTCTGAACTTATTCCTGCTTCGTCTTGTGCTTGACAAGGTATGGGCTCCATGCTGGAGCCGCATAATCCAGGATTTACCTTGTGTGGTATATACTCCAGGACATATATGGTATACAAGATTTTGAATGATTCCTTACACAGGTTCCTGAACGCGGTTCTGATGTTAGCCAGTCTCGCATATGCCGCAGACATAATTCTTTTTATGTGGGCTTCAGGAGACAGGGTTGGTGTGATATCAACTCCTAGATCTTTCTCTCTGTCCGTTTCATGAAGTACTTCATCTCCTATTCTGTGTCCTATGTCTAGCCTCCTGTTTCCACTGCCTAGTTTCATTACTTTGCATTTACTCGGGTTGAACTTTAGCAGCCATTTGTTGGCCCATTCATTTAGTGTGTCTAGGTCATCTTGTAGCCTCCTACTATCATCCTCTGTTTCAATCCTCCTCGTGATTTTTGCATCGAACATTGAGAGAAACGAGTCTATACCCTTTTGGAGATCATTTACATATATCAGAAACAGTATAGGTCCAAGGACTGACCCCTGCGGGACTCCACTTGTGATGTCTCGCCAATCTCAGACCTCACCCCTCACAGTGACTCGTTGTCTCCTGTTGCTTAGATACTCCTTTATCTAATGGAGTACCTTCCCTTTCACCCCAGCCTGCATCTCCAACTTTTTCACTAGCCTCTTGTCTGGTAACGTGTGTGTGTGTGTGTGTGTGTGTGTGTGTGTGTGTGTGTGTGTGTGTGTGTGTGTGTGTGTGTGTGTGTGTGTAACTACTTGGCCAACTACTGACTCTCCCAAGAATGTAGCACATACAGGTTGTCTACTGCAATAACTGCAATATATAGATATCTACATACTGCAAAGGTGAACAGAGGTACGAGTTGGACGGAAATGTTGCCAAATTATTTCCGCTCGGGCCAGGATTCGAACCCTGGGCTTACGGCTACGAATCGAAGGCGTTAGCCGCTTGACCACGGACCCCCCCCCCCTCTCTCTCTCTCTCTCTCTCTCTCCAAATCATCACAATATATCTTTATCGTTGTCATTACCCATCTGTGTCTTTTCTATCCCTGACTTTAATATCCGTTTCATATCACAGTAAACGCTCTACAATTCCATTTCGTTTTATAAAACTTTTATCTAAATTTGTGCCAATTTCCTTCTTGTCTGTGCCCATATCTCTATTTTTCTCCCATTTTTATTTTTATTTACCCGTTTTGACAAAACTGTTTAGTTTTCGACTACTTCTGTCAGGGGAGGCCCTGACAGCTGAGTGGACAGCGCTCGGGATTTGTAGTCCTGTAGTTCTGGGTTCGATCCCCAGTGGAGGCGAAAACAATTGGGCAGAGTTTCCTTCACCCTGATACGGCTGTTCACCTAGCAGAAAATAGGTACCTGGGAGTTAGACAGCTGCTACGGGCTGATTCCTGGGAATGTGTAAAAAAAAGGAGGCCTGGTCGAGGACCGGGCCGCGGGGACGGTAAGCTCCGATATCATCTCAGGATAACCTCAGGATTCCTTGTAACTTTTATTTATCACATTTATCGATGTTGTTTTCAGTTCTCTTTACGTTTCTGCAGGTCTTTCACCTCAGCTTCATCAGCACTGTGGGGCCCAGTTTTGGCTTTGTTTTCAGTGGCTTTACAGTCCAATGTCCACTGTAACGTGGAGCTCTTGGACCGTTTACGTAGCTGCTTCATTATTTCTGACGTACTTGTTGCGCTCCTATTGACAGCTGTTCACTTTTTCGGAGTTATTGCGTTATTTTGCCTACTTTATTGCGATTATTCTTCTTCTTCTTTGCGGTATCATTTGTGTTATTGCTGTTGCTCCTCTTTTCCTGGCTGTTTTTATGTTATTATTAATGTTATCCTTGCGGGGAAACACCTGTGGTCTGGCTTGTATAGTTTGGTAACTGGTGAACGTTACACAGTTGTGGTGAGGTGTTAACTTTACAAAGTTGATATAAGGCATCAGTGTTTTGCCACAGTACTCCCCCCCCCCCCCTCCCCATCTCTCTCTCCTCTCTCTTTCTCTCCCTCTGACACACACACACACTCACATCATTCGTTATTTTGTCCTATTTTTAAATTGTTTTTGCTCCCTTCAAATTTCGCTCCTCCTTCATCTTTCCCTTTCTCCTTCCCTCTCTCTATCTCTCTCCCTCCTTCCCTCCCTCCCTCCCTCCAACTCTCTCCCTCCCTCCCTCCAACTCTCTCCCTCCTTCCCTCCCTCCCTCCCTCCAACTCTCTCCCTCCCTCCCTCCAACTCTCTCCCTCCTTCCCTCCCTCCCTCCCTCCAACTCTCTCCCTCCCTCCCTCCAACTCTCTCCCTCCTTCCCTTCCTCCATCCCTTTCCCTCCACACCTCAATCCCCCTCCCAATCTTTCTCTTCTTCTCTTTCCTGCCTCCCTGCCGCCTCCTCACTCTCCTCGCCTCTAGACTATTTAATCCTCGCTTCATTAACATTCCTCACCACACTCCAGCCAGTTTCTGCTTGGTTTGACAATGTCTTAAAAACTCCACAGAAGATAAAATCCTGGTTCAACAGCGCTTCTCTTTTATTTTTGATGGACGAGGAGAGAAAGTAAAAGGGAGGGAGAGAGAGAGAGAGAGAGAGAGAGAGAGAGAGAGAGAGAGAGAGAGAAAGGGGGGAGAGAGAATAATGATAGCAAGAGATAAAGTAATACAAATACCAAACGAACCATACGAAGAAAATTCTAAGAAATTAGAAAAATGAAAAAGGGAGAGGAATAAAGGAGTTGCCCCCACAGGTGAGAGCAAGCACTGCAGCACAGGACCTCCACACAAGTAATATGGGAAGATGGTTACCAACTCGATAATATTTAAACTTAACATTTCTGGGATTGGTAACATGTCTGGCGGCCATTGTCAGGGTTACAAGTCTGGGTTCATCTTAGCCTCCTTGGAGACCTAGAGTCATGCTGTCGTTGACAGGTCTGTTGGCTGTGTCAAGATACACTTGTCAACGTCGAGGAATTCCCGTTGATGAAGGTAAAAGCTAGAGCTTGCGTCCCGTTGATGAAGGTAGAAGCTGGAGCTTGCGTCCCGTTGATGAAGGTAGAAGCTAGAGCTTGCGTCCCATTGATGACGCAACAAGCTAGAGTTTGCGTCCCGTTGATGACGCATTGTCCCCAAAATAGTGGGAGGTTGGGGCAGGTGTTGAGGTAGCGGGCGTCATCTTGGTTACTCTGCACCCCAGACACTGTCTTGAGAAGGTGTGTGACCTGTGCTCCCTCCCTCTACACCTTCCTCACTTGGTTTATCTTCCCTGCTTCTCCGTCTCCGAACCTCCCTCTAGAGGAGCCTTCATGCTTCATGTTTGCCTCTCTACCTCTTTCCCTTCCGACAACTCCATCTTTTTTTCTCTCACCTTCCTTAGCTCTAACCTACATTTATTCCTTCTTTACCTTCCTCTCGGAGACATTCCTCCTTCCCTCCGTTCTCTCGTTACTCTCTACCTTCTCAGCTCCTCCTCCTCCTCCTCCTCCCTAAGGCCCTCAATGATGACCTCTAGGCGTGACGACTCTGGCAAGTCGATCAATAAAAGTTAACTAAGTTTTCCCCAATTCATCTTGTGGAAATTTTTTGGCCAACTGTGGCAGTGGTGGTGAATGTGTGGTGGTGGTGGTGGTGAGAGTGTGGTGGTGGTGGTGAAAGTGTGGTGGTGGTGAGAGTGTGGTGGTGGTGGTGAAAGTGTGGTGGTGGTGAGAGTGTGGTGGTGGTGGTGAAAGTGTGGTGGTGGTGGTGAAAGTGTGGTGGTGGTGGTGGTGGTGAAAGTGTGGTGGTGGTGGTGAAAGTGTGGTGGTGGTGAGAGTGTGGTGGTGGTGGTGAAAGTGTGGTGGTGGTGGTGAAAGTGTGGTGGTGGTAGTGGTGGTGAAAGTGTGGTGGTGGTGGTGGTGATGAATGTGTGGTGGTGGTGAAAGTGTGGTGGTGGTGGTGAAAGTGTGGTGGTGGTGGTGGTGATGAATGTGTGGTGGTGGTGAAAGTGTGGTGGTGGTGGTGAAAGTGTGGTGGTGGTGGTGAGAGTGTGGTGGTGGTGGTGAAAGTGTAGTGGTGGTGGTGGTGAAAGTGTGGTGGTGGTGGTGATGAATGTGTGGTGGTGGTGGTGAAAGTGTGGTGGTGGTGGTGGTGAAAGTGTGGTGGTGGTGGTGAAAGTGTGGTGGTGGTGGTGAAAGTGTGGTGGGGGTGGTGAAAGTGTGGTGGGGGTGGTGAAAGTGTGGTGGTGGTTGTGAAAGTGTGGTGGTGGTGGTGGTGAAAGTGTGGTGGTGGTGGTGAAAGTGTGGTGGTGGTGGTGAATGTGTGGTGGTGGTGGTGAATGTGTGGTGGTGGTGATGAATGTGTGGTAGTGATGGTGGTGAATGAGTGGTGGTGGTGAATGGATGGTGTTGGTGGTGAATGTGTGGTGGTGGTGCTGGTGGTAGTGAATGTGCTCACCTAGTTGTGCTTGCGGGGGTTGAGCTCTGACTCTTTGGACCCGCCTCTCAATCGTTAATCAACAGATATACAGATTCCTGCGCCTATTGGGCTCTATCATATCTACACTTGAAACTGTGTATGGAGTCAGCCTCCACCACATCACTTCCTAATGCATTCCATTTGTCAACCACTCTGACACTAAAAAAGTTCGTTTTAATATCTCTGTGGCTCATTTGGGCACTCAGCTTCCACCTGTGTCCCCTAGTGCGTATGCCCCTTGTGTTAAATAGCCTGTCTTTATCTACCCTATCGATTCCCTTGAGAGTCTTGAATGTGGTGATCATTTCCCCCCCCCTAAGTCTTCTGTCTTCCAACGAAGTGAGGTTTAATTCCCGTAGTCTCTCTTTGTAGCTCATACCTCTCAGCTCGGGTACTAGTCTGGTGGCAAACCTTCGAATCTTTTCCAGTTTAGTCTTATCCTTGACTAGATATGGACTCCATGCTGGGGCTGCATACTCCAGGATTGGCCTGACATATGTGGTATACAAAGTTCTGAATGATTCTTTACACAAGTTTCTGAATGCCGTTCGTATGTTGGCCAGCCTGGCATATGCTGCTGATGTTATCCTCTTGATATGGGCTGCAGGAGACAGGTCTGGCGTAATATCAACTCCCACGTCTTTTTCTTTCTCTGACTCCTGAAGAATTTCCTCTCAAAGATGATACCTTGTATCTGGCCTCCTGTTCCCTACACCTAACTTCATTGCATTACATTTGGTTGGGTTAAACTCTAACAACCATTTGTTCGACCATTCCTTCAGTTTGTCTAAGTCTTCTTGAAGCCTCAAACAGTCCTCTTCTGTCTTTATCCTTCTCATAATTTTGGCATCGTCCGCAAACATTGAGAGAAATGAATATATACTCTCCGGGAGATCATTTACATATATCAGAAACAAGATAGGACCGAGTACAGAACCCTGTGGGACTCCACTGGTGACTTCACGCCAATCGGAGGTCTCACCCTTCACCGTAACTCTCTGCTTCCTATTGCTTAGGTACTCCCTTATCCACTGGAACACCTTACCAGCTACACCTGCCTGTCTCTCCAGCTTATGTACCAACCTCTTATGCGGTACTGTGTCAAAGGCTTTTCGACAATCCAAGAAAATGCAGTCCGCCCAGCCCTCTCTTTCTTGCCTAATCTTTGTCACCTGGTCGTAGAATTCTATTAAGCCAGTCAGGCAAGATTTACCCTCCCTGAACCCATGTTGGCGATTTGTCACGAAGTCCCTTCTCTCCAGATGTGCTACCAGGTTTCTTCTCACGATCTTCTCCATCACCTTACATGGTATACAAGATGTGTGGTCGTGGTGGTGAATGTGAGGTGGTTGGTGGTGAATTTGTGGTGGTAATTGTGGTGGTGAATGTGTGGAGGTGATGGTGGTAGTTGATGGTGAGTTTGTGTGATAGTTGATGGTGAGTTTGTGGTGGTGGTGGTGAATGAGTGGTGGTGGTGAATGTGTGGTGGTGGTGAATGTGTGGTGGTAATTGTGGTGGTGAATGTGTGGAGGTGGTGGTGGTGAATGTGTGGTGGTGGTGAATGTGTTGTAGTGGTGGTGGCGGTGAATGTGTGGTGGTGGTGGTGGAAAATGTGGTGTTGGTGGTGAATGTAAGGTGGGGCTGGTGGTGGTTAATGTAAGGTGGGGCTGGTGGTGGTGAATGTATAGTGATGGTGGTGAATGTGTGGTGCTGGTGGTGAATGTGAGGTGGGGTGGTGGTGAATGTGAGGTGCTGGTGAATTTGTTATGGTGGTTGCAGATGTGTGGTGGTAGTTGTGGTGACTGTGTGGTGGTGGTGGTGAATGTGTGGTGGTGGTGGTTGATGGTGATTTTGAAGAAGGTTGTGGTGATGGTGAAAACCCCTCGTCGGGGTTTTCCACGACATCCGACGACCTCTCTGCACTCTCGCCCTCGTTGTCGTCGTCTCTGGCGACGTTTCCCCTGGCGAAGTCGGCTTGCTCACTACCATCTGGAGCGACCGACACCTCACCTGGCAGGGTTGTACCGCTGCTTGCAACATAGGCACTCCTGGCCCAATCGGGTTGTATCCTGCCTCCTCCGAGGTCATTACCCAGCACCATCTGTACATGCTCTAGGGGTAACTTAGGGGCTACAGCTACTATAGCTTTCTCGACTCCGCAGTCGACAATCAGCTGTACTTCGTGAAGTGGCAACCGGTATTCCTCCCCCACACTGCGTATCCTCACCACTCCCACAGGTGAATCATTGAATTCCTTGGGGAGAATACTCCTGGTCACCATACTTATGTCAGCACCCGTATCTCGAAGCACGGCAACCTCCACCGGGTCTGACTTTCCAAACTTCACGTTGGCCCCGAAAACGAAGGGATGTTCACCCAACTTCATTTCCCAACCATTCACGTTGGGTCCACTATAATATGGGGTGTGAACAACTACTCTCTCCTCTTCCAACATTAGTCATATATTCCTTTGGTGCTCCTCACACTCGCGGGCATAATGTCCTCTCACACCACAGTTGAAGCATCGGCTGCCTCCCCTGGGCGGCCACTCGCCAGTCCCCCTGGCAGTACCACTTGCAGACGTTCCCTGGGTCCTCCTTGGACTCCCTGTCGTTGTGTCCGGGACTGCAGCACTTGCTCCCGAGCTAGGTCCACTGCTCACAGCCTGGGGCTTCCTCCCCGCGTGCCATGAGCTCTTGAACCGGGTTACTTCATCGGGCACACTACTCTTGGGAGAGTCCCCACCCATCCTCGCTCCTCCTGAACTCCTAAGGTTCTCTCCCGACCTGGGGTAAGGCGAGTGTCTGGGCGACCCCTCCCTCCTGAGATGTAGTGCTTCTTCCAGCAAGTCGGCTCGGTCCGCTGCAGCCTTCAGATCCTTAATACCTGCTTCTCTCACCCTTAATCGCAACTCAGGATGGAGCACTGACATAAACTTCTCCATCACTATCAATCGTTTGATCTCATCCGCCGACTCCGCTTCCTCCGTCTTCAACCATTGTAGGAATTTCCGTTCCATATCCCTGGCGGTCTCGGCGTAAGTCTTTCCCGACGCTCTCGTACACTCTCTGAACCGCTTCCGGTACAACTCCGGAGTCAGCCGGAATGAGTGGAGCACCGCAATCTTAATCACGTCGTAACTAGTACACTCCTCTAGGTCCAGCATGTTGTAGGCTTCCTGGGCCTCACCAGTCATCTTCCGGCTACTCCTTCAGAGTCGCTATTCGTTCAAAATGCTCGAAGAACGCCTCAGCTTCTTGTGGTTCGAACGTAGGTAAGTCACGTTCCCTTACCTTGAGGTCATCCCGCCGTGCAGGTAGTGAGGGCAGACCACGCTCAATGCGACGCAATTCGACTTCTTTCTTTGCCTTTATCTCCTCCAGTCGCAGTTGTCTCTCTCCTTCTCGCCGCAGCCGAGCTTCACGTTCCTTTCGCTGCAGCCGCGCTTCTCTCTCCTCTCGCTGCATTTGCGCTTCTCTTTCCTCTCGATATATTTGCGCTTCTCTTTCCTCTCGCCGCAGCTGGGCTTCCAGTTGCATCTTCATTATTTCCAGTTGCAGGCTCCTCTTACTACAGCTGGATTTTCCACTGCTCCCATGTTCATTGTGAATTCTCTCCACACTGGTAGGCGCTTGGGGTGACTCTAGTCGGGACGGTTCACCTTGTGAAGGCTCTTCTTGGGACGGCTCTCCTTGAGATGGCTCCTCTCCCGTCGCCTCCTCTCGAGCTGTGAGCTGTGCCATGATCTCTATCCTTCGCTCCGCAACCTTAGTCGTCCTCAACCTGATCCCAAAGTGGTTTGCCACTTGTTGGAGCTGGGCCTTGGTACACTCTTCCAAAATTCTCTCGTCCCTTGTCTCAATAAATTTCATTACTTTGTCCTCTTCCATCTCTATATCATCGAGCATACATGACAGCACAGACAAGTTAGTAGGCACTAATTTCACCGTTTCAGTCTCTTAGCTGGTTGGGTAATAGTACCACTGAATTCACTGGCCACACTGTATTAGTACTCTGGCAACACTTGTCTTGAAATTTGGGCGGCACTGTAGCTTGATTACCATACCATGGCAACACTGTAGCCTGATCTACGCTTCCTGGCGAAGTTTCCAGTTCTTGGCTACCGTGGTTCGAATCCTGGCGAGGTCGCCAGTTCTTGTCACGGGGGGGGGGGGGGGCTGGGGCTCTGTTAGCACTCAGCTGCTAGTGGCTCAAAAGGCCGAATACTCAGCCACTCCGACTCCCGGGATTAAACGGAGGCTCCTTGGTCACGCAGGAGAGGACCAACAATGCCCACCTGCGCAGGTCTTTGCTTCCACTACAAAAGGGGGTGCCACTGATTCACTCTGGAAGCCCTTCAGTCAAACACGGGGAAATTGCTGTTAACAGTTCCGGCCTAGACCCGTGGAGGAGTGAAGGAAGACTCAGGATTACCTTATAACAATAACCTCCCTGAGTCTTGCCTGCCAGACAAAAAGGTTGCAGGAACTCCTTTCCCGCCTGTCTTCTCTATCTTCTTCTTAACAAGGTCGCCAGCTGGGTTATTATATCTGCACCCCAGCGATGCAGTTCAGTGGGTGTATTATATATTGTTTGTTGCCAGAAGGTTGCTACTCCCATAGATTTGCTATTAGACTGTCGACCCAGGGTACTCTCCCAGGAAGGTCTGTGCGGCTTTACCTCTCTCTAGCCACTACATTATTAGTTTCCACCATTCAGGCACTGATACTGATCGGATGGCTAAGGGTACACTTTTATATAAGTCTGTGCTTTCTTACCACTCTCCAGGCAATAAAAACCTCTATAGAGAACGTGGTGTTCCCTAGGTGGTACTATGATAACCTTCGTGTATGCTCATAGAGAAATATTATAAAGGAGGCACACTTAAACACAATGATAAAAGTGTGAATTTACTGACGCAAATTACATGATCATACATACAATCACAAGTAATACATGAATATGAAAATAAGGATAATAAATCTGGAGATCGTCAGCCTCTTCTTCCACGACCTCCAACACTCCTTCAACTGGGCAGAAAGACAGAAGGCCCACACTCTCTCACAGGAGGGCCTCTTCACCACGTCGGCACTTCTTCTTCACTGTCCTGCCATCCATACACACTGTCCTCTCTGACAGTCCTGGACACAAGCTGCCTTGCAGCCTATTCTACTACTAAAGTATTAATGCGTTATTGCCACATACATAAGTAAATATTGTGGCCTAACTAGCCTACTCACACACGGGGTAACGGGAGGGAAAATGATCTACCTTTACATTCCTGGCTCACGACGCCTGTCCCTCGATGGTGTGAGGTTCCCACGCTTCCTGAGTCGATCCTTGACGATCCAGGAACGTTCCACAGGTCCTCAGGTGTCGTGTAGCCTTCGCGTCGTTGCTGCTCTAATCCCTGAGATTCAGCTACCCCAATCCTGGTTCATCAATGGTTCATCACTATTTTCACACACTCGCCCCTTCCACAAGGCGTTGCTCCTTGTCCTAGGAACGGTGTCGTCCCTCCAAAACCCTCGGTGGATGTGACCCGGTCACAGCTAGGCCTGCCCGCCACACCTTCCAGGCCCTCAACGTCCAGCGTCGCCGCCCAGCGTCGTCGCCGAATATTTTCCAAGTTTGGCACTCATTTGCTCAAAGAACTTGGTTCCTTTTTACTTCCCAGAAGTGCGGGGTCTCCAATATATAAGGTGGGCTGCGATGGCTAGCTCTAATCCACTAAGAAAGGCTTGTAGAGCCTCAAATCCTTGAGAGCTGACCGAGGTGCGTCCTCTCGCCTCCACGGTCAGGTCAGTTCTGACGTTGGCGCCGCCCGGGGCACTCGGTGACGTAACGGCGGGCCCTGATTGGTCGCCCGCGACCTAAGTCGGCCAATCTACGATCGGCTAGTGTCCCTTCCAAAAGGTCATATCTGTAGTAGGGGAAACTCTTCCATTTTACATCAGGGCGCCAATTTCCCTTTACTTACAATTTATAATGTAACTTTCTCCCTTATCTGGCAGCCAGTCTGGTCGACACATATATCAACAGACTCCCTGTACCTCAGAGAATCAGTAGGGAGAGCTGATATGACTCTTAAAGCAAGCAAACGAAGGAAATAGGAGAGGGCACCGTAACAGGGGGCAGTGGTGGTGAATGTGTCGTGGTGGTGGTGGTGGTTGGTGGTGAACGTTTGGTGGTGGTGGTGAATGTAAGGTGGTGGTGTTGGTGGTGAATGTGTGACGGTGGTGGGTGGGGGTGAATGTGTGGTGGGGGTAGTGGGGGTGGTGGGGGTGGTGGTGAATGTGTGTTGGTGGCGGTGAATGTGTGGTGAGGGTGGTGGCAGTGAATGTGTGGTGATAGGGGTGAATGTGTGGTGGTGGTAGTGATGGTAAATATGGTGGTGGTGGTGAATGTGTGGTGGTAGTGAATGTGTGGTGATTGCGGTGAATGTGTGGTGGTGGTGAATGTGTGGTGGTGGTTGATGGAGAATTTGTTGTGGGAGTGGTGGTGTTGAATGTGAGGTGGTATTGGTGGTGGTTGGTGGTGAAAGTGTGGTGGGGATGGTGGTGATGACTCTTGTATGGTGTCGATGAATGTGTGGTGGGGTGGTGGTGGTGGTGAATGTGTGGTGGTGGTGGTTGGTGGTGAATGTGTGGTGGTGGTGGTTGGTGGTGAATGTGTGGTGGTGGTGTTGGTGGTGAATGTGTGGTGGTGGTGGTGGTTGGTGGTGAATGTGGGGGGATAGTGGTTGTGAATGTGTGGGGCGTGGTGGTGGTGGTGAATGTGTGGTGGTGGTGGTTGGTGGTGAATGTGTGGTGGTGGTGGTTGGTGGTGAATGTGTGGTGGTGGTGGTTGGTGGTGAATGTGTGGTGGTGGTGGTTGGTGGTGAATGTGTGGTGGTGGTGGTTGGTGGTGAATGTGTGGTGGTGGTGGTTGGTGGTGAATGTGTGGTGGTGGTGGTTGGTGGTGAATGTGTGGTGGTGGTGGTTGGTGGTGAATGTGTGGTGGTGGTGGTTGGTGGTGAATGTGTGGTGGTGGTGGTTGGTGGTGAATGTGTGGTTGGGTTGGTGGTGGTGAATGTGTGGTGGTGGCGGTGATTGTGGAGGTGGTGGTGTTGAATGTGTGGTGATGGTGAATTTGTGGTGGTGGTGGTAGTTGGTGATGTGTGGTGGGGGTGGTGAATGTGGTGGTGGTGGTGGTGGTGAATGTGTTGTGATGGCGGTGAATGTGTGGTGGTGGTTGGTGGTGGTGAATGTGTGGTGGAGGTGGTGGTGGTGAATGTGTGGTAGAGGTGGTGGTGGTGAATGTGTGGTGGTGGTGAATGTGTGGTGGTGGTTGGTGGTGAATGTGTGGGGGGGGGGTGGTGGTGATGTGGTGAATGTGAGGTGGGGGTGGTGGTGGTGAATGTGTGGTGGTGGTGGTGAATGTGTGGTGGGGTGGTGGTGATGTGGTGAATGTGTGGTGGGGTGGGTGGTGGTGGTGGTGGTGGTGAATGTGTGGTGGGGGTGCTGGCGGTGAAAGTGTGGTGGTGAATGTGTTGTGGTGGTGGTTGGTGGTGAATGTGTCGTGGGGGTGGTGGTGGAGAATGTGAGGTGCGGGTGGTGGTGGTGAATGTGTGATGGTGGTGGTGGTGGTGAATGTGTGGTGGTGGTGGTCGTGGTGAGCGTGTTGTGGTGGTTGATGGTGAATGTGTGTGTTTGTGTTAGTGGTGAATGGTGTGATGGCGGTGAATGTGTGATGGTGGTGGTGAATGTGTGATGGTGGTGGTGAATGTGTGATGGTGGTGGTGGTTGTGAATGTGTGGTGGTTATGGTTGGTGGTGAATGTGTGGTGGGGGTGGTGGTGGTGAATGTGTGGTGTTGGTGGTGAATGTGGGGTGGTGGTGGTGGTGGTGGTGGTGGTGGTGAAAGTGTGGTGGTGGTGGTGAATGAGTGGTGGTGAATGTGTGGTGGTGGTGAATGTGTGGTGGTGGTGGTGGTGAACGTGTGGTGGTGGTGGTGAAAGTGTGGTGGTGATGGTGAAAGTGTGATGGTGGTGGTGAATGTGTGGTGGTGGTGGTGGTTGTGAATGTGTTGTGGAGGTGGCGGAGAATGTACTCACCTAGTTGTACTCACCTAGTTGTGCTTGCGGGGTTTGAGCTCTGGCTCTTTGGTCCCGCCTCTCAACCGTCAATCAACTGGTATACAGATTCCTGAGCCTAATGGGCTCTATCATATCAACACTTGAAACTGTGTATGGAGTCAGCCTCCACCACATCACTTCCTAATGCATTCCATTTGTCAACCACTCTGACAATAAAAAAGTTCTTTCTAATATCTCTGTGGCTCATTTGGCCACTCAGTTTCCACCTGTGTCCCCTTGTGCGTGTGCCCCTTGTGTTAAATAGACTGTCTTTATCTACCCTATCAATTCCCTTCAGAATCTTGAATGTGGTGATCATGTCCCCCCTAACTCTTCTGTTTTCCAGCGAAGTGAGGTTTAATTCCCGTAGTCTCTCCTTGTAGCTCATACCTCTCAGCTCGGGTACTTTTCTGGTGGCAAACCTTTGAACCTTTTCCAGTTTGGTCTTATCCCTGACTCCATGCTGAGGTTGCATACTCCGGGATTGGCCTGGCATATGTGGTATACAAAGTTCTGAATGATGCTTTACATAAGTTTCTGAATGCCGTTCGTATGTTGGCCAGAATGGCATATGCCGCTGATGTTATCCTCTTGATATGGGCTGCAGGAGAAGGTCTGGCGTGATATCAACCCCCAAGTCTTTTTCTTTCTCTGACTCCTGAAGAATTTCCTCTTCCATATGATACCTTGTATCTGGCCTCCTGCTCCCTACACCTAACTTCATTGCATTACATTTGGTTGGGTTAAACTCTAACAACCATTTGTTCAACCATTCCTTCAGCTTGTCTAGGTCTTCTTGAAGCCTCATACAGTCCTCTTCTGTCTTAATATATCTCATTATTTTGGCATTGTCCGCAAACATTGAGAGAAATGAATCGATACCCTCCGGGAGATCATTTACATATCAGAAACAAGATAGGACCGAGTACAGAGCCCTGTGGGACTCCACTGGTGACTTCACGCCAATCGAAGGTCTCACCCCTCACCGTAACTTTCTGCTTCCTATTGCTTAAGTACTCCCTTATCCACTGGAGCACCTTACCAGCTACACCTGCCTGTCTCTCCAGCTTATGTACCAGCCTCTTATGGGTACTGTGTCAAAGGCTTTCCGACAATCCAAAAAAATGCAGTCCGTCCAGCCCTCTCTTTCTTGCTTAATCTTTGTGACCTGGTCGTAGAATTCTATTAAGCCAGTCAGGCAAGATTTACCCTCCCTGAACCCATGTTGTCGATATGTCACGAAGTTCCTTCTCTCCAGATGTGTTACCAGGTTTTGTCTCACGATCTTCTCCATCACCTTGCACGGTATACAAGTCAAGGACACTGGCCTGTAGTTCAGTGCCTCTTGTCTGTCGCCCTTTTTGTATATGGGGACCACATTCGCCGTCTTCCATATTACTGGTAGGTCTCCAGTGACCTACTATACACTATGGAGAATGGCAAGCAAAATGCCTCTGCACACTCTTTCAGTACCCATGGTGAGATCCCGTCTGGACCAACAGCCTTTCTAACATCCAGATCCAGCAGGTGTCTCTTGACCTCCTCTCTCGTAATTTCGAACCCTTCCAAGGCCGCCAGGTTTACTTCCCTTTCTCCTTGCAGAGTGACTTCATTTTGTTCTGTTGTGAAGACCTCCTGGAACCTCTTGTTGAGTTCTTCACACACCTCTGTCATTCTCTGTATACCTGTCCTCGCCTGTTCTTAGTTTCACTACCTGTTCTTTCACTGTTGTTTTCCTTCTGATGTGACTGTGGAGTAGCTTTGGTTCGGTCTTGGCTTTGTTTGCTATATCATTTTCAAAACTTTTCTCTTCTTCTCTTCTCTCCCTGACATATTCATTCCTGGTTCTCTGGTATCTCTCTCTGCTTTCTGGCGTTCTGTTATTCCGGAAGTTCCTCCACGCCCTTTTGTTCAGTTTCTTAGCTTCCATACATGCCCTATTTTACCATGGATTCTTCTTCTGCTTCTCAGATTTTACCTTTTGGGCCGGGATATATCTGCTTACTGACTCCTGATACTTTTGGGTGACATAGTCCATACTATCTTGTACAGACTTAGCTCTGAGGTCTGTGTCCCAAGGTATTTCCCTTAGGAAGCTTCTCATCTCCTCATAATTTCCCTTTCGGTATGCCAGCCTTTTGTTTCCTAGTTCTTTTTGGGGGGAGACAATTCCTAGCTCTACCAGGTTCTCAAAGTTCAATACACTGTGGTCACTCATTCCCAAGGGTGCTTCCATCTTGAGTTCCCTTATATCCCACTCATTTCAAGTAAATATCATATCAAACATTGCTGGTTCATCTTCTCTCATTCTTTTTGGTTCCTTGATGTGCTGGCTTAGAAAGTTTCTTGTTGCCACGTCCAGCAGCTTAGCTCTCCATGTTTCTGGTCCTCCACGCGGGTCTTTGTTCTCCCAATCTATCTTCCCGTGGTTGAAGTCTCCCATTATTAGTCGTCCAGATCCATTCCTGCTAGCGACAAAAGCTGCTCTCTATATTATTTTAATGGTGGCCATGTTGTTTCTATCATATTCCTGTCTGGGTCTTCTGTCATTTGGTGGTGGATTATATATAACCACGACTATAATTTTTTGCCCTCCAGTTGTTATTGTACCTGTTATGTAGTTACTGAAACCCCTTCACGTTATGTAGTCACGCATCCCTGAACAACCATCTCCTCAAAATCCCAGCCTTTTCTTATCAGTAGGGCTACACCACCACCACCTCTTCCTTCTCTCTCTTTCCCCATAACATAATAGTCTTGTGGGAACACTGCATTTGTTATGGTTTTCGTTAGCTTTGTTTCTGTGAGAGCTATTATGTCTGGGTTTTCCTCTAGTACCCATTCTCCAAGTTCATTTGCTTTATTTGTAATTCCATCTATGTTAGTGTACATTGCCTTGAGGCTCACTTTCTTCTGTCCCTTCTCAAATTGCCTCCTTGGTGAGTGTTCTGCTGGTGGGGGAAGCTGTTCCATGGGTGTGAGGATTTGTGAGGTGGATAACAGGGTTACAGAGGATACTAGGATTAGGGGTATGGGGTCAAATGAAGGGGGAGGGACAGGGAGGGTATGGGGTGAAAGGGGAGGGAGGACAGGAAGGAAAGGGGAAGAGGGGTAGAAGGGTGGGGATTGGTTGTGGGGGAGGGTGATTTGGCTGAGTATTTGAGTGGGGGCAGGGAGGGTTTGGGGTAGGGGGGGTTTTCTATGCAGAAGAGGGTGGTGGGGTTGCCCTCCTCGCTGGTGTTACTGGGTAGCTGGTTGTGGGTTCCCCCCCTCGCACCTCGGGGGATGATGTGTTGGGAGCTGTGATTTCCAGGTTTTCCCCTCTCGCCCTGCGCTTCTTCCTTGCTTCTGCCGCCATGGCCCTTTCCTCCCTCATCATGTTCCTCTGTTGGAATTCTTTTTTTTAATTCTCCCACATGTTGCAGGTGGCTTTTCTTTGTTAGAATCATCTCCTTTGCGTTCTCATTTGCAAACACTATCTTTAACACACGGTCTCGGTCTTTTTTGTACCAGCCTAGCCTGAAAACCTTCTCAATGCTATGGTCAGCCCCCTTCCATGTCTAGTGCCTTCAGTATTTCATTCACTGCAGCTTTGTCCTTGTCATTCCACTCTTTCCTATTAGAACCTTCCTGCTCTTTAATACCTCACAGCTACCACTGATCTTTTCCTTTCCAGCAGCTGGCTAGTGGAGCGTGCCACTTCCTGTGAGGTGGCTGCTTTCATGACTACGTCCATCACTGCAGACATTACTTCAGAGCTTTTTTTTTTAGCATTTCTGCAAATGTTGCTTTTATTGTGGCATTCTCTTCCAAAATACTATTACCACCTTCTCCCTGGGTGGATATCAGAGTCTCAGCATCGATACTGTTCTCTTTGAGGGCTCTTATCTCCTTCTTTGCTGTTGTCAGCTCTCTTTTTAGGTTGTGTGGGGGCGTTCCCTACACGAGGCGGGAGCCTGGACCAGGAGCTACAACTCAACTCTCACTGGAAGATAGGTGGAAGTAGGTGATTCTAGTTTCCCTCCCAATTCCCCTTTAGTCAGCTATATTATTTAGCCAGAGTATTTTGTATGTCGTGAGCAAGGCTCACCTATGTCACAGTAAGGCACCAGCACAGCACCCGACCCTGGAGCACTTGATGCTCAATATTCCGTCAATTCCCTCTTCGGCCCACACATGGAATGAAGGAAGACCTCCCGGCGTACCGGCAGACTACGGGTGACGCGTAAGATCCACGGGAGTGGCGTATTACTGTCAGATTGACAGGATCAACCTTCATACATCCGTCCACCTTGACGTGTCGTGTCAGACTGATTCCCTCACAGAGGATTGGCCCAGCCACTACGTCATCACTGTGAAGCTATCAGCCGTCGCATACGTCACTGCCTAGACTCCACTCTTGCACAACACCTGTCCCTGGAGCACTTGATGCTCAATATTCTGTCAATTCCTTCTCTGGTCCAACACATGAACGAAGGAAGACCCCACAGGTGATGGCAGACCACGGGTGATGCGTAAATCCTCCGGAGACGGGGTAAACTGTCCAACTGACAGGACCCCCCAGCGCACGTCCGACCTCCTTGATGTGCTGTCTTAGACTGATGGCGCCAGAGTTGCACACTGACCGGACCCCCCTTCCTTCGTGATGTCATATTCGCCATGGGAGGTTTTCATTGGCTCCCTGTGCCACATCGCTGTCGGTGACCAATCTGGTGCCACTGACGTCACACAGTTTTGGCGGCAAAACAGAGGAGCCAGCGCCATATTGGCTTCCTAAAGGGCCTATACCACAGCCCAAAATACTCTTCTTTTACAAATTTCTCGCCACCTCGAGAACACTACACTCTCCCACATATATCAAACTGATGCCCGCGACGTAGAGAACGCTTGGGTAAAGCGAACATGTCTCTTACAGCAGGCGTGGGAGAAATATAAGGGGGGGGGGGAACACCGTCACAGTTGCTTATTTCATTCTTCATTTCCTACATCATTTCCTGCATCTCACTCTTGATGTCTTCCAGAAACTGGGCGAACATTTCCTTCATTTCGTCACCTGAACTTTTCCCGGTTTCTCTGTTACCTCTGGCTGTCATGCTTGACCCTGTTCCTAGTTGTGCCGTGATAGGATTTGTCAGAAGGGCAGAGCGGGGTGGGGGGGAGGGAGAGAGGGGGGGGGAGAGATAAAGAGAGAGAGATAAAGAGAGAGAGATAGAGTGAGAGGGAGTGAGAGAGAGTGGGAGAGGGAGAGAGATGGAGAGAGTTTGGATGGGTTAGAGAGGGGAAGTGTGTGTGTAAGGGGGATGCGGGGGACAGGGGGGGTGGGGGGCGGTGGTGGCGACCAGGTCAGATCAGGTCAGATGGGGGGTAAGAGGGGGGCGGGGGTGGAGTATAGTGAGGTTTTACCTTCTTTCCACAAAAGATGTTAATCCTTTCTTCCCTGACTGAACGTTTGTGTGTTTTTTTTTGCGTGTGCGTGCGTGTGTGCGTGCATACATGCACACATACATACGTGCATAAATACATTCATACATTTGTATAATGTGTGGTGGGGGGTAGTGGTGGTGACTGTTTTTTGGTGGTGGTGGTGGTGGCGATGAAGGTGTGGTGGTGGTCGTGAATGTGTAGTGGTGGTGGAGTTGATGTGTGGTGTTAGCGGTGAATGTGTGGTGGTGGCAGTGAATGTGTGGTGGTGGCAGTGAATGTGTGGTGGTGGCAGTGAATGTGTGGTGGTGGCAGTGAATGTGTGGTGGTGGCAGTGAATGTGTGGTGGTGGCAGTGAATGTGTGGTGGTGGCAGTGAATGTGTGGTGGTGGCAGTGAATGTGTGGTGGTGGTTGTGTCCAAGGTGCCCACCTTGGGCACCCTCTTTCTCTACCCAGGATCTTCCTTCTCCCCCCCCCTAAACCCGCCAGTATTCCCCACCCTCCTGAGCCCTTCCTTCTCCCCCACTCTCCTAGGCTCTCCCTTCTTCCTCATCCCCCTCAGCACTCCCTTTCCACCCAACCTCCCCCCCCCAAGCCCTCCTTCGTTTTATGCCCCCCAAGCCACCCATTCCACCACATTCCCCCAAGCCCTTTCTCCTCCCATACCCCCCAAAGCCTCCCCTTCTCCCACACTCCCCAAAGCCTCCTCTCACCCACCCCCCAAGCCTCCCCTGCCTCCCCACCCCCCCAGCCCTATTTTCTTCCGAACCCCTCAAAGTACTCCCTGTATACCACCCTCCCCATACCAGATCCTCCCAGCCCCCGCACACCCCCAGATTCCCCAGGTCCCCCTTCATTGGCCCTCCCATCCCGGTCTCTTCCTGTTTCCCTGCTTCAGGGAAGCAATAGCATCTGAGAAAGGACAGAAGAAAGTCAGTTTCAGGGTGATGTACTCGAATATACATGGGGATCAACACACAAGGCAAGTGTACTAAGGGAAAAAGCACAAGAAGTGACAGCAACACACGCTATACTAAATATGTTATGATTCCATTTCAATGATTCCGATTTCATTGATAAATTTAATTTTCATATATTTAGATTTACTTTCATTTTTATTTAATATTTTTTTTACTTTGCGTTGGAATTGAGCTGTGTTGTTTACCATAGCGTTTATTTCGTGAGTATAGTTTATTTTTTTATTTTTCACTTTGTTTTTTTACCAATTTTTCTTATATTTCAGTGATGGGAACATCAGATCACTTGATGTTCCAAATTTTCTGGTGAGAACATCAGATCATTTGGGAAGGCATCGGACGAGGGAGTGGGGATTGGTGGCTAGGACGAGGGGACGGGGGTGGGGGATGGTGGGGAGGATGAGGGAAGAGGGGAATGGAGAATGGTGGGGAGGACAAGAGGAGTAGTGGATGGTGGGGAGGACGAGGGTATGGGGCAGAGGGGAATAGTTAGGAGGACGAGGGGACGTTGGAGTGGGGAATGGTGGGAACTACAAAGGGACGGGGGCAGGAGGAGAATGGTGGGGAGGACGAGGGGACAGACGGAAGGTTGCAGGGACTCAGCAACGCGTGGCCGGGTACAGCTAGTGTGTGTATATATATATATATATATATATATATATATATATATATATATATATATATATATATATATATATATATATATATATATATACACACACACATATATATATATATATACACACACACATATATACACCTAACCTAACCAAACTTTTTCGGCAACCTAACCTAACCTATAAAGATAGGTTAGGTTAGGTTAGGTTCGGTCATATATCTACGTTAATTTTAACTCCAATAAAATAAAATTGACCTCATACATAATGAAATGGGTAGCTTTATCATTTCATAAGAAAAAAATTAGAGAAAATATATTAATTCAGGAAAACTTGGCTTATTAGGCAAATCGAGCCTTGCATAGTAGGCTGAGAAGTGCGTTCTGGCTACTAGGTATGACATATATATATATAATTATATATATATATATATATATATATATATATATATATATATATATATATATATATATATATATATATAATGTAGACAGTGTCAGACCACGGAGAAGAATTGAAACAGGAATTTCCTTAAGTACTTTCGTATATTAATACATCTTCAGAAGGAATGAATACATCCAAAAGGGCCGTGACGAGGATTCGAACCTACGTCCGAGATCATCCTAGACGCTGCCTTAATCGACTTAGCTACGACATGGTAAAAAGAGTTGAAACCGAAGTTCTACTGTACTTACTGGATCTCTGTTTCAACTCTTTTACCATGTCGTCTCTCAGTGGATTAAGGCAGCGTCTGGGATGCTCTCGAACGTAGGTTCGAATCCTCGTCACGGCCTTTGTGGATTTGTTCATAGATGCATCACGTTTTTGTGATTTCTGTGTGTAATTCAGAAGGAATAATTTACAAGTCATGTATGGGACAAATATATAGGCAGGAGAGAGAGGTGAAGTGAAGTACAGTGAAAAATGAATGGGAATTAGGTGGATATAAATAAGAGCCGCATAAGAACTGCAAAAGGCCTATTGGCCCATACCAGGCAGCTCCTATTTATACCCACTAATGGTTTATGGGCCCATAAAATAAGAGCTTGCATCACTAGGCCCACACATGGATAATAATAGCATAAGATAGTAAATATTTACAATGAATTAGTGAGACAAATGTGTATCAATGATCCTACTCAAAATCGCCCTTTAATTGATCTATCAAAAATGGATCCAAGTTATATAAACCTCTGCTAATGTTCAAATTACTTTCTTTGGTAATCTGTATTAAAGCAGATTCAATTATGTTCCTATTGAAAGTGATTTTACAATTCGTTATTGAAGAAACCATCTCCCAATCAATTGGGTGAGAATTTTCTGACAAATGAACAAACAAAGCATTAGACAATTGGCCATGTCTTACAGAGTATTTATGGTGTGAAATTAATTTCAAATCTTTAGATGTTTGCCCAACATTGAAGCTATTAGTCTTAATGTATATTAAAACAATAAACAAATCCCCGCAGATACAATATTCGTTGTACAAGGTATATGTAATTTGCTTTAATAACTGGGCGGCTTAAGTAGTGAAATATGGCTCTCGCTGAACGTAGATTATATCACACGTTCTGCGTATGATTGGTTACCATTACCTGTGGCAGGTGGCTGCAGGTGACGGGTCTCCCAATCCTGAGCACTCCAGTTGCAAACTCTGTGAGCAAGAACTACGGCATGATCTCCCGCACTACATCACTGAATGCCCAGTTATTAGACCTTTCAGACCAGTTGGCATGAGGTACCTGGAGCTTTGCAATTACTTTATTCACTCTCGTACTCTTGAAGATATCCTCACAGTATACCCAAAATTTGCCAGTGCAGGCTATTAAACACATGGCTCTGTATGACTAACCATCCTGCGAGATGGGGACTTGTATTACCACTGCTACCTTATTCAATCTTGTGGTGCTGATATCCTCAAAATGCATCCGGAGTCTGCCAGTGCAGACCGCTTATCACATGCCTCTGTATGACTAACCATCCTGTGTGATGGGGATTTTTTAGCATCACCTAGTTAGTTTTTTTGACACACTGTACTCCACTTCATATAGTCTAGGGTAGCTGCACTAATGCAGATGTACCTAATATGTTAATAAAAAAAAAAAAAAAAAAAATTGGCTGTGTACTTCCCTAATACCTGGTTGATACCTGGTTGATGGGGTTCTGGGAGTTCTTCTACTCCCCAAGCCCGGCCCGAGGCCAGGCTCGACTTGTGAGAGTCTGGTCCACCAGGCTGTTGCTTGGAGCGGCCCGCAGGGCCACGTACCCACCACAGCCCGGCTGATCCGGAACTTCTCTTAGAACACGGTTGTTCCGGCAATATTTCTTATAGTCGCTGAGAGGACGTTGAACAAGCGCGGACCTCTGATGTTTATACAGTGCTCTCTGATTGTGGCTATGGCACCTCTGCTCTTCACTGGTTCAATCTTGCATTTTCTTCCATATCGTTCACTCCAGTACTTGGTTATTTTACTGCGTAGATTTGGGACCTGACCCTCCAGTATTTTCCATGTGTATATTATTTGGTATCTCTCTCGTCTCCTTTCTAGAGAGTACATTTGGAGAGCTTTAAGACGATTCCAATAATTTAGGTGTTTTATCTCGTCTATGCGTGCCGTATATGTTCTCTGTATTCCCTATATTTCAGCAATCTCTCCTGCTCTGAAGGGGGAAGTGAGTACTGAGCAGTACTCGAGACGGGACAACACAAGTGACTTGAAAAGTACAACCATTGTGATGGGATCCCTGGATTTGAAAGTTCTCGTAATCCATCCGATCATTTTTCTGGCTGACGCGATATTTGCTTGGTTATGCTCCCTAAACGTTAGATCGTCGGACATCATTATTCCCAAATCCTTGACATGCTGTTTTTCTACTATGGGAAGATTCGATTGTGTTTTGTACCCTGTATTATGTTTCAGATCCTCATGTTTGCCGTACCTGAGTACCTGAAATTTATCACTGTTAAACATCATGTTATTTTCTGCTGCCCAATCGAAAACTTTGTTGACATCTGCTTGTAGTTTTTCAATGTCTTCAGCAGAGGTAATTTTCATGCCGGTTTTTTGTGTCATCTGCAAAGGACGACACGAAGCTGTGACGTGTATTTTTGTCTATATCAGAAATGAGAATAAGGAACATTAGCGGTGCAAGGACTGTACCTTGAGGTACAGAGCTTTTAACGTCGCTTGGACTCGATTTTATCTGATTGACTGTTACTCTTTGTGTTCTGTTCGACAGGAAATTGAGTATCCAGCGTCCTACTTTTCCAGTTATTCCCATTGACCTCATTTTGTGAGCTATCACCCCATGGTCACATTTGTCGAACGCTTTTGCAAAGTCTGTGTATACAACATCTGCATTTTGCTTTTTTTCTAAGGCTTCTGTGATTTTGTCATAGTGGTTGAGTAACTGTGACAGACAGGATCTTCCCGCTCTAAATCCATGTTGTCCTGGATTGTGCAATTTATTGTTTTCCATACAACTAGAAATTTGATTCCTAATCACTCTTTCAAACACTTTTATTATGTGTGATGTTAGTGCAACTGGCCTATAATTTTATGCCAAGGCTTTACTCCCCCCCCCCCTTTGTGCAACGGAGCTATATCTGCAGATTTAAGTGCTGCTGGTATCTCCCTTGTACCCAGGCTCTTTCTCCATATTACGCTGAGTGCTCTCACTACTGGTACTTTACATTTCTTTATGATTATTGAATTCCATGAGTCAGGCCCAGGAGCTGAGTGCATAGGTATATTGTCAATTTCTCTTTCAAAGTCTTCCGAGTTTGTGGTAATATCCGTTATATTATCTACAGCTAGAATGTCATTCATAAAGAAGCTGTCTGGGTCATCAACTTTCATGTTGTTTATTGGTGTGCTAAACATAGCCTCATACTGGCTCCTTAGAATTTCATTAATCTCTTTGTTGTTCTCTGTGTACGTACCTTCAGTTGTAATTAACGGTCCAATACTGGTCGAGGTTTTGGATTTTGATTTTGCGTATGTGAAAAATATTTCGGATTTTTCCTTATCTCTTGTATAGCTTTCTGTTCCAATTCCATTTCCTCAGACTCATATGATCGCTTCAACGTTTGTTCTATTTCCTCAATCTCCTTGCTTAGGCTTGTTTTCCTTGCTTGTGATAGTTGTGTCTGCCGAAGCATTTCCGTTATTTTTTTCCTTCTCCTGTACAGTTGTCTGCGTTCTCTTTCTAGAGTGGTCCTCTTTCTGCCCCTCCTCACAGGCACGTGCTTCAAGCAGACCTTGTAAGCTTCAGCTGTCAGTTGAGCTATTCCCTGTGTGGGAGTTTTGTCGCTTAAGACCGTCTCCCATTGAATGGTTGCAAGGTCTACATTTATTTTTTCCCAGTCAATCCTCTTATTGTTGAAATTGAATTGATTGAATATTCCTTCTCGCTTGTTGGGTCTCTTAGACCTACAACCGTTATTTATGCTAGTTCGCACTTCAATGAGCTTATGGTCTGAGTATGAAGTATCTGAGATTGTGATGTTTCTGATTAGTTCATCATTGTTTGTGAATAACAAGTCTAGTGTGTTTTCGTTCCTAGTTGGTTCTGTGATCTGTTGATTGAGCGAGAATTTGTCACAGAATCTCAAAAGTTTTCTGACCTGTGGTTGGTTATTTCCCGGGTCATTCCCTGCTATGATATTTGTGTTTGTCATTCTCCATCTTAGACTTGGTAAATTGAAATCTCCAAGGAAGATAATATCTGGAGCTGGGTTTGCTAGGTTGTCAAGTATGTTCTCTATTTTGTGCATCTGCTCTGTGAATTCCTCAACCGTTGTATCTGGCGGTTTATATATTAGAATAATAATTAGGTTTAGTTTCTCTACCTTAATTCCAAGTACCTCTGCCACCTCATTAGTTGAGTTTAGTAGTTCTGTGCATACCAGGTCTTCTTTAATATACAGACCTACTCCTCCATTTGACCTAGTTTTTCTATCACATCTATATAAATTATAATTTGGAATCCAGATTTCACCATCCATGTAATCTTTTGTATAAGTTTCCGTGAATGCCCCAAATATTGAGTTTGACTCTAATAGGAGGCCATTTATGAACTTTATTTTTTGACTTTGGCTTTAAACCTTGAAAGTTTGCAAATATGAATGATTGTCCATATTGTGTGTCACTTCTGGAAGGTTTTGGTAGTTCTCCCTCCTCTCTACCCTGACCCAGGGTGTGTTGTTGTGGCAATGGTTTGACCAGTTTTGGAAGTGATACTGGAGAGTGTGGTAGTCTCTGTGTAGTTGGGGGGGTGTAGTATGTGTGGGCTTGATGACGAACCGCAGTCCAGTCTTGGGCATTTCCCCCTCTCCATCCGTACTCCTGCCACGTTTCTGCCTGTCTGTTTCTCCCTCTGTTTGTACCTGCCTCTAAAAGATTTTCAGGACTATTATATTGGACTTCCTCTCTTATATTGCGTTGTGTACCTCTGACGTGGAAATCGGGGCAATGAAGATCGTAGCATTTCCTCTCATTAACTGAGAGTCTGCATAGCTTAGGGTGAAAATATCTACACTCTGTATCAAAACGACATCTGCCTTTCCTATCTATAGTCCTATCCTATTTCCTATGATCTGCCTAGCCATCTATAGTCTAGAGTAGCTGCACAAATGCTGATGTACCTAAATGTGTTAATAAAAAAAAAGACGAAGAACAACTAGCCAGTTACTCGGCGTAGTTGCAGATGAGTACTAACTATTACTCGTACAGTTCCTGGAGTGCATATGACAAATCGAGCGACCAAAATCAGAGCCTCTCCGTCCAGTAGGGGATAGTTTGCGAAGTGCTTCTCGTGAGCTGTGTTTTTCTGCATCCGGAAGATATTGAAACGAAATTATATATTCCTCTTGTCTTCCTTTTTAGATACCTTAAGGATATTTTCAGAATAACAAGGAAGAAATAGAGATATAATAATAACGAGAGGAATAATAATAGAGACGTATATGTACATTCGCTAATAATTTATGTCCCATGAATAAACATACTCCGATAAACAAACCAATATCTGAGCATTAAATATTAAGGCATTGTTTGGAAGCTGAGCTGCATTAAAAATGTTATAATATTACTTAAATTTCTAAATATCTAAATATTATAGTGATTATCCTTTCCAACAACTAGCAAATGTTTCAGTACGAGTCGAAGTAAATGTTTTAAGTGATGATGCAATACTTACACGACACAGTCACAGACGACACACACACGAGACACAGCCACACACACACATGACACAGCCACACACACACATGACACAGCCACACACACACATGACACAGCCACACACACACATGACACAGCCACAGACGACACAGCCACAGACGACACACACACACGACACAGCCACAGATGACACACACACACGGCACAGCCACAGACGACACACACATACGACACAGCCACAGACGACACACACACACGACACAGCCACAGATGACACACACACACGACACAGCCACAGACGACACACACAGACGACACACACAGACGACACAGCCACAGACGACACACACACATGACACAGCCACAGACGACACACACACACACGACACAGCCACAGACGACACACACACAGGACACAGCCACAGACGACACACACACGAGACACAGCCAAACACACACATGACACAGCCACAGACGACACACACACACACGACACAGCCACAGACGACACACACACGAGACACAGCCACACACACACACATGACACAGCCCCAGACGACACACACACACGACACAGCCACAGACGACACACACACGAGACACAGCCACACACACACGACACAGCCACAAACGACACACACACACGACACAGCCACAGACGACACACACACACGACACAACCACAGACGACACACACACACACACGACACAGCCACGGACGACACACACACACACACACACACACACACACACACACACACACACACACACACACACACACACACAACACTGCCACAGACGACACACATACACACACACAATACAGCCACAGACGACATACATACACACACACGACACAGCTACAGACGACACACATACACACGACACAGCCACAGACGACACACATACACACACACGACACAGCCACAGACGACACACATACACACACACGACACAGCCACAGACGACACACATACACACACACGACACAGCCACAGACGACACTCATACACACACACGACACAGCCACAGACGACACACATACACACGACACAACCACAGACGACACACACATACACACACACACGACACAGTCACAGACGACATACACTCACACACACACGACACAGCCACAGACGACACACACACACACACACACACACACGACACAGCCACAGACGACACACACACACACACGACACAGCCACAGACGACACACACACACACACGACACAGCCACAGACGACACACACCCACACACGACACAGCCACAGACGACATACACACACACACACGACACAGCCACAGACACAGACACAACCACAGACGACACACACAGACACAACCACAGACGATACACACACACACACACACACACACACGACACAGCCACAGACGACACACACACACACACACGATACACACACACACACACGACACTGCCACAGACGACACATACACACGACACAACCACAGACGACACACACACATACACGACACAGCTACAGACGACACACACACATACACGACACAGCCACAGACGACACACACACATACACGACACAGCCACAGACGACACATACACACGACACAGCCACAGACGACACACACACACACACACACGACACAGCCACAGACGACACACACACGACACAGCCACAGACGACACACACACATACACGACACAGCTACAGACGACACACACATACACGACACAGCCACAGACGACACACACACATACACGACTCAGCCACAGACGACACACACACACACACAACTCAGCCACAGACGACACACACACGCACACTCACATGACACAGCCACAGACGACACACACACACACACACACGACACAGCCACAGACGACACACACACACACACACGACACAGCCACAGACGACACACACACACACGACACAGCCACAGACGACACACACACACACACACACACACACACACACACGACACAGCCACAGACGACACACACACACACACGACACAGCCACAGACGACACACACACACACACACACACACACGACACAGCCACAGACGACACACACACACACACACGACTCAGCCACAGACGAGACACACACACACACACACACACACACACGACTCAGCCACAGACGACACACACACACACACACACACACACACACACACACACACACACACACACACACGACACAGCCACAGACGACACACACACACGACACACACACGACACAGCCACAGACGACACACACACACACACGACACAGCCACAGACGACACACACACACACACACACGACACAGCCACAGACGACACACACACGACACAGCCACAGACGACACACACACGACACAGCCACAGACGACACACACACACACACACACACACACACACACACACACGCGCACACACACACAGCACAGCCACAGACGACACACACACACACACACACACAACACAGCCACAGACGACACACACACACACACACACACACACACACACACACACACACACACACACACACACACACACACACACACACACGACTCAGCCACAGACGACACACACACGCACACACACACGACACAGCCACAGACGACACACACACACACACACACACACGACACAGCCACAGACGACACACACACACACACACACACACACACACACACACACACACACACACACACACGACACAGCCACAGACGACACACACACACACACACACACACACACACACACACACACACACACGATACAGCCACAGACGTCACACACACACACACACACACACACACACACGACACAGCCACAGACGACACACACACACACACACACGAAACATACACAGACGACACACACACATACAAACGACACAGCCACAGACGACACACACATACACACGACACAGCCACAGACGACACACACACATACACGACACAGCTACAGACGACACACACACATACACGACACAGCCACAGACGACACACACACATACACGACACAGCCACAGACGACACATACACACGACACAGCCACAGACGACACACACACACACACACGACACAGCCACAGACGACACACACACGACACAGCCACAGACGACACACACACATACACGACACAGCTACAGACGACACACACACATACACGACACAGCCACAGACGACACACACACACATACACGACACAGCCACAGACGACACACACACATACACGACACAGCCACAGACGACACACACACATACACGACACAGCCACAGACGACACACACACATACACGACTCAGCCACAGACGACACACACACACACGACACAACCACAGACAGCACACACACACACACACGACACAGCCACAGACGACACACACACACACACACACACACACACACACACACACACACACACACACACACACACACACACGCACGCGACACAGACACACACACGACACAGTCACAGACGACACACACACACACACACACACACGACACAGTCACAGACGACACACACACACACACACACGACACAGCCACAGACGACACACACACACACACGACACAGCCACAGACGACACACACACATACACGACTCAGCCACAGACGACACACACACGCACACTCACATGACACAGCCACAGACGACACACACACACACACACACACGACACAGCCACAGACGACACACACACACACACACGACACAGCCACAGACGACACACACACACACGACACAGCCACAGACGACACACACACACACACACACACACACACACACACACACACACACGACACAGCCACAGACGACACACACACACACACGACACAGCCACAGACGACACACACACACACACGACACAGCCACAGACGACACACACACACACACGACACAGCCACAGACGACACACACACACACACACACACACACACACACACACACACACACACACACACACGGCACAGCCACAGACGACACACACACACACACACACACACACACACACACACACACACACACACACACACACACACGACACAGCCATAGACGACACACACACACACACACACGACTCAGCCACAGACGACACACACACACACACACACGACTCAGCTACAGACGACACACACACACACACACACACACACACACACACACACACACACACACACACACACACACACACACACACACACACGACACAGACACACACACACACACGACACAGACACACACACACGACACACACACGACACAGCCACAGACGACACACACACACACACACACACACACACACACACGACACAGCCACAGACGACACACACACGACACAGCCACAGACGACACACACACGACACAGCCACAGACGACACACACACACACACACACACACACACACACACGCACACACGCACACACACACACGGCACAGCCACAGACGACACACACACACACAACACAGCCACAGACGACACACACACACACACACACACACACACGACTCAGCCACAGACGACACACACACGCACACACACACGACACAGCCACAGACGACACACACACACACACACACACACACGACACAGTCACAGACGACACACACACACACACACACACACACACACACACACACACACACACACACACGACACAGCCACAGACGACACACACACACACACACACACACACACACACACACACACGCACACACGCACACACACACACGGCACAGCCACAGACGACACACACACACACACACACAACACAGCCACAGACGACACACACTCACACACACACGACTCAGCCACAGACGACACACACACGCACACACACACGACACAGCCACAGACGACACACACACACACACACACACACACACGACACAGCCACAGACGACACACACACACACACACACACACACACACACACACACACACACACACACACACACACACACACACACACACGACACAGCCACAGACGACACACACACACACACACACACACACACACACACACACACACACACACACACACACACACACACACACACGACACAGCCACAGACGACACACACACACACACACACACACACACACACACACACACACACACACACACACACGACACAGCCACAGACGACACACACACATACAAACGACACAGCCACAGACGACACACACATACACACGACACAGCCACAGACGACACACACACACACACACACACACACGACACAGCCACAGACGACACACACACGACACAGCCACAGACGACACACACACACACACACACGACACAGCCACAGACGACACACACACACACACACACACGACACAGCCACAGACGACACACACACACACACACACACGACACAGCCACAGACGACACACACACACACACGCCACAGCCACAGACGACACACACACACACACGACACAGCCACAGACGACACACACACACACACACGACACAACCACAGACGACACACACACACACACACACACACACACACACACACACACACACACACACACACACACACACACACACACGGCACAGCCACAGACGACACACACACACACACACACGACACAGCCACAGACGACACACACACACAGACACACACGACTCAGCCACAGACCACACACACACACACACACACACACACACACACACACACACACGACTCAGCCACAGACGACACACACACACACACACACACACACACACACACACACACACACACACACACACACACACACACGACACAGACACACACACACGACACAGCCACAGACGACACACACACACACACGACACAGCCACAGACGACACACACACACACACGACACAGCCACAGACGACACACACACACACACGACACAGCCACAGACGACACACACACACACACACACACACACACACACACACACACACACACACACACACACACACACACACACACACACACACGGCACAGCCACAGACGACACACACACACACACACACACACGACACAGCCACAGACGACACACACACACACACACACGACTCAGCCACAGACGACACACACACACACACACGACTCAGCCACAGACGACACACACACACACACACACACACACACACACACACACACGACACAGACACACACACACGATACAGCCACAGACGACACACACACACACACGACACAGCCACAGACGACACACACACACACACACGACACAGCCACAGACGACACACACACACACACACGACACAGCCACAGACGACACACACACACACACGACACAGCCACAGACGACACACACACACACACACGACACAGCCACAGACGACACACACACACACACACGACACAGCCACAGACGACACACACACACACACGACACACACACACACACACGACACAGCCACAGACGACACACACGACACAGCCACAGACGACACACACACACACACACACACACACACACACACACACACACACACACGGCACAGCCACAGACGACACACACACACACACACACGGCCCAGCCACAGACGACACACACACACACACACACACGACACAGCCACAGACGACACACACACACACACACACACGACTCAGCCACAGACGACACACACACACACACACACGACTCAGCCACAGACGACACACACACACACACACACACACGACACAGCCACAGACGACACACACACACACACACACACACGACACAGCCACAGACGACACACACACACACACACACACACGACACAGACGACACACACACATACAAACGACACAGCCACAGACGACACACACACACACACGACACAGCCACAGACGACACACACACACACACACGACACAACCACAGACGACACACACACACACACACACACACACACACACACACACGGCACAGCCACAGACGACACACACACACACACACACGACACAGCCACAGACGACACACACACACAGACACACACGACTCAGCCACAGACCACACACACACACACACACACACACACGACTCAGCCACAGACGACACACACACACACACACACACACACACACACACACACACACACACACACACACACACACACGACACAGACACACACACACGACACAGCCACAGACGACACACACACACACACGACACAGCCACAGACGACACACACACACACACACGACACAGCCACAGACGACACACACACACACACGACACAGCCACAGACGACACACACACACACACACACACACACACACACACACACACACACACACACACGACACAGCCACAGACGACACACACACACACACACACACGACTCAGCCACAGACGACACACACACACACACACGACTCAGCCACAGACGACACACACACACACACACACACACACGACACAGACACACACACACGACACAGCCACAGACGACACACACACACACACGACACAGCCACAGACGACACACACACACACACACGACACAGCCACAGACGACACACACACACACACACGACACAGCCACAGACGACACACACACACACACGACACAGCCACAGACGACACACACACACACACACGACACAGCCACAGACGACACACACACACACACACGACACAGCCACAGACGACACACACACACACACGACACAGCCACAGACGACACACACACACACACGACACACACACACACACGACACAGCCACAGACGACACACACGACACAGCCACAGACGACACACACACACACACACACACACACACACACACACACACACACACACACACACACACACACACACACACACACACACACACGGCACAGCCACAGACGACACACACACACACACACACGGCCCAGCCACAGACGACACACACACACACACACACGACACAGCCACAGACGACACACACACACACACACGACTCAGCCACAGACGACACACACACACACACACACGACTCATCCACAGACGACACACACACACACACACACACACGACACAGCCACAGACGACACACACACACACACACACACACGACACAGCCACAGACGACACACACACACACACACACACACACGACACAGACGACACACACACATACAAACGACACAGCCACAGACGACACACACATACACACGACACAGCCACAGACGACACACACACACACACACACACACACGACACAGCCACAGACGACACACAGACGACACAGCTACAGACGACACACACACGACACAGCCACAGGCGACACACATACACACGACACAGCCACAGACGACACACACACACACACACACACACGACACAGCCACAGACGAGACACACACGACACAGCCACAGACGAGACACACACACACACACGACACAGACACAGACGACACACACACACACACACGACACTGCCACAGACGACACACACACACACACGACACAGCCACAGACGACACACACACATGCAAACGACACAGCCACAGACGACACACACATACACACGACACAGCCACAGACGACACACACACACACACACACGACACAACCAAACAGATTTCATGAGAGAAATGAGATCATGGGTGAGGCCTGAAGAGTGAGGGTCGACTCCGATTACTGAGAAGTGATTGGAAACCTGTTTGTAAACCCATTGTCAGATCACGTTTCAGGGTAAACTAGCAGGGTAAGGCTTAAGATGAGGTGAGGGAAGGCACTCTCAGCCAGCCCAGAGAATGAGGCTTGGAAATGAAAAGCTTAAGTCGTCTAACAGGAGTCAGGTGTTTGAGCCTCCTAATGCCCAGGCAATATATATATATATATACTCTACAGCCTTTGCTCTAGTATGTCCTCTTGTAATACAGTTGTATTAGTATTAAGGCACCACATTCATTCACATTAAAAACATTCTTCGTCCAAATCAGGAAAACTGTAAACTTTTGTTCTCTCTTTCATCGTGTTAAGGATAAATCATAACCAATTTAAATACAAACAAAACACAACGTTGCACATTACCTTTAATCACAATGTAATAAATATAATTTTAATAGAAATATAAAAATATAAAACCAGGGCCACAAAAAGTGCGCATTAAGACCACAGAACTCACACTTAAGGTTTATAACGCCGGGGAAATAACCTCTACGCAAGAAAGGGCAAAATCCTCGCCACCTTTCACAGAATTTAGAGCAAAAACTTCCTTTCACAGGATCCGGACTCCTTCTTTTTGGCGTGGAGTGTCGGTGGGAGGTCACGGGCCGCCGGCCTACACGGGTATGCCATAAGCAGTGCCAGCTGCGGTCATTACCAGGACGGTGTCCACGTCAACGTGGCTGGTGGCACTCTGGGCTAGTGGCACTCTGGTTGCTAATGACACTCTGGGCTGGTGACACTCTGGGCTGGTGGCACTCTGGGCTGGTGGCACTCTGGTTGCTAGTGACACTCTGGGCTGGTGGCAATCTGGTTGCTAGTGACACTCTGGGCTGGCGGCACTCTGGGCTGGTGGCACTCTGGGCTGGTGACACTCTGGGCTGGTGACACTCTGGGCTGGTGGCACTCTGGTTGCTGGTGGCACTCTGGTTGCTGGTGGCACTCTGGGCTGGTGGCACTCTGGGCTGGTGGCACTCTGGGCTGGTGGCACTCTGGGCAGGTGATACTCTGGTCTGGTGGCACTCAAGGCTGGTGGCACTCTGGGCTGGTGATACTCTGGGCTGGTGGCACTCTGGGCTGGTGGCACTCTGGGCTGGTGACACTCTGGGCAGACAAGACTCTGGGCTGGTGGCACTATAGGCTGGTAACACTCTGGGCTGGTGGCACTCTGGGCTGGTGGCACTCTAGGCTGGTGACACTCTAGGCTGGTGGCACTCTGGGCTGGTGGCACTCTAGGCAGATAAGACTCTGGGCTGGTGGCACTCAAGGCTGGTGGCACTCTGGGCTGGTGGCACTCTAGGCTGGTGACACTCTAGGCTGGTGGCACTCTGGGCTGGTGGCACTCTAGGCAGATAAGACTCTGGGCTGGTGGCACTCTGGGCTGGTGGCACTCTAGAATGGTGACACTCTGGGCTGGTGGCACTCTAGGCTGGTGACACTCTAGGCAGACAAGACTCTGGGCTGGTGGCACTCTAGGCTGGTGACACTCTAGGCAGACAAGACTCTGGGCTGGTGGCACTCTGGGCTGGTGGCACTCTGGGCTGGTGGCACTCTGGGCTTTTGACACTCTGCGCAGACAAGACTCTGGGCTGGTGGCACTCTGGGCTGGTAGTACTCTGGGCTGGTGGCACTCTGGGCTGGTGGCACTCTGGGCTGGTGGCACTCTGGGCAGATAAGACTCTGGGCAGATAAGACTCTGGGCTGGTAGCACTCTGGGCTGGTAGCACTCTGGGCTGGTGGCACTCTGGGCTGGTGGCACTCTGGGCTGATGGCACTCTGGGCTGGTGGCACTCTGGGCTGATGGCACTCTGGGCTGGTGGCACTCTAGGCAGATAAGACTCTGGGCTGGTAGCACTCTGGGCTGGTGGCACTCTGGGCTGGTGGCACTCTGGGCTGATGGCACTCTGGGCTGGTGGCACTTTGGGCTGGTGGCACTTTGGGCTGGTGACACTAGCCATCACCAACACCAACACCAACACCATCACCATCACCAACACCATCACCAACACCATCACCAACACCATCACCAACACCATCACCATCACCAACACCATCACCAACACCATCACCAACACCATCACCATCACCAACACCATCACCAACACCAACACCACCAACACCATCACCAACACCATCACCATCACCATCACCAACACCATCACCAACACCATCACCAACACCATCACCAACACCATCACCAACACCATCACCATCACCAACACCATCACCAACACCATCACCATCACCATCACCAACACCATCACCATCACCAACACCATCACCATCACCAACACCATCACCAACACCATCACCATCACCATCACCAACACCATCACCATCACCAACACCATCACCATCACCAACACCATCACCATCACCATCACCATCACTATTACTATCACCATCACCATCACCATCACCAACACCATCACCAACACCATCACCATCACCAACACCATCACCAACACCATCACCATCACCATCACTATTACTATCACTATCACCATCACCATCACCATCACCAACACCATCACCAACACCATCACCAACACCATCACCATCACCAACACCATCACCATCACCATCACTATCACCATCACCATCACCAACACCATCACCAACACCATCACCAACACCATCACCATCACCAACACCATCACCATCACCAACACCATCACCAACACCATCACCATCACCATCACTATTACTATCACTATCACCATCACCAACACCATCACCATCACCATCACCAACACCATCACCAACACCATCACCAACACCATCACCATCACCATCACCAACACCAACACCATCACCATCACCATCACTATTACTATCACCATCACCATCACCATCACCAACACCATCACCATCACCAACACCATCACCATCACCATCACCAACACCATCACCATCACCAACACCATCACCATCACCATCACCAACACCATCACCATCACCATCACCAACACCATCACCAACACCATCACCATCACCATCACCATCACTATCACTATCACTATCACCATCACCATCACCATCACCAACACCATCACCAACACCATCACCAACACCATCACCAACACCATCACCATCACCAACACCATCACCAACACCATCACCAACACCATCACCATCACCAACACCATCACCAACACCATCACCATCACCATCACCATCACTATTACTATCACTATCACTATCACTATCACTATCACCATCACCAACACCATCACCATCACCAACACCATCACCATCACCATCACTATTACTATCACCATCACCAACACCATCACCATCACTATTACTATCACCATCACCATCACCAACACCATCACCATCACCATCACCAACACCATCACCATCACCATCACCAACACCATCACCATCACCATCACCAACACCATCACCAACACCATCGCCATCACCATCACTATTACTATCACTATCACTATCACCATCACCAACACCATCATCATCACCAACACCATCACCATCACCATCACTATTACTATCACCATCACCATCACCAACACCATCACCATCACTATTACTATCACCATCACCAACACCATCACCATCACCATCACCAACACCATCACCATCACCAACACCATCACCATCACTATTACTATCACCATCACCATCACCAACACCATCACCATCACTATTACTATCACCAACACCATCACCATCACCAACACCATCACCATCACCATCACCATCACCAACACCATCACCATCACCAACACCATCACCATCACCATCACCAACACCATCACCATCACCATCACCATCACCAACACCATCACCATCACCAACACCATCACCATCACCATCACCAACACCATCACCATCACCAACACCATCACCATTACCATTACCATTACCATCACCATCACCATCACCAACGCCATCACCATCACCAACACCATCACCATCACCAACTCCATCACCATCACCATCACCAACACCATCACCATTACCATTACCATCACCAACACCATCACCATCACCAACACCATCACCATCACCATCACCAACACCATCACCAACACCACCATCACCATCACCATCACCAACACCATCACCAACACCATCACCATCACCAACACCATCACCATCACCATCACCAACACCATCACCATCACCAACACCATCACCATCACCATCACTATTACTATCACCATCACCAACACCATCACCAACACCATCACCATCACTATTACTATCACTATCACCATCACCAACACCATCACTATCACTATCACCAACACCAACACCAACACCATCACCAACACCATCACCATCACCAACACCAACACCATCACCATCACCAACACCAACACCAACACCAACACCATCACCAACACCATCACCATCACCAACACCAACACCATCACCATCACCATCACCAACACCTGCACCAACACCATCACCAACACCATCACCAACACCAACACCATCACCAACACCATCACCAACACCAACACCATCACCAACACCATCACCAACACCATCACCAACACCATCACCAACACCATCACCATCACCAACACCATCACCAACACCATCACCATCACCATCACCAACACCTGCACCAACACCTGGGAATGGTAACATTGTGGTGGGAATTAACTTGTCTGATATTCATGAACTTCAATAAATAAAGAAGACGAAATTAAATATAAATACGTACAAGCTGATATATAAATACGTACTCTAATATAAGTACATGAGGGAGGGAGGGAGGGAGAGAGAGAGAGAGATAGGAGGAGACAGATGGAGAGAAAGCGAAATTGAGGGAGAGAAATGGTAGAGGAGGAAGGGGACTATTAGGTGAAAACGACAAGCCATTATGACTATATGGCACTTGTAAGGGATCAGGATAAGGATTTGGGATGGGACGGGGGAAAGGAATGGTACCCAACCACTTGGACGGTCGGGGATTAAACGCCGACCTGCATGAAGCGAGACCATCGCTCTACCTGCCAGCCTACGTGGTTTGACCGGAGGAGAGATGGGAGTGTCTGAAGGTCAAATATAAATGTAGAATAGAAGACTAAAAATAAATATGGTGAAAACATTAACAAAAGAGAATGAACAAAATACATGTATAGAGACAGACAGACAGACCGACACACACACACACACACACACACACACACACACACACACACACACACACTGTAAAATTGCAGGTAAAGGATAATATTCAGAGGTTGAAAATGGGAAATAGATTCACGGAAAATGAAAAGGAAATGTGTGAAACACTAAACGAAAAGTTCCAAAGTGTTTGTACAAAATGAAATCTTCAGGGAACCAGATACAATAAGAATTCCAGAGAACAACATAGAGCACATAGAGGTGTCCAGAGACGAAGTGGAAAAAATGCTCAAGGAGCTCGGTAAGAACAAAGCAGCTGGCCCAGATGGCGTTTCACCATGGGTTCTGAGAGAATGTGCATCTGAGCTCAGCATTCCACTTCACCTGATCTTTCAGGCATCCCTGTGTACAGGAATCGTAGCAGACGTGTGGAAACAGGCTAACATAGTTCCAATCTACAAAAGTGGTAGCAGGGAAGACCCCCTCAATTATAGACCTGTATCATTGACAAGTGTAATAGTGAAAGTATTGGAAAAACTAATCAAAACTAAATGGGTAGAACACCTAGAGAGAAATGATATAATATCAGACAGACAGTATGGTTTTCGATCTGGAAGATCCTGTGTATCGAATTTACTCAGTTTCTATGATCGAGCCACAGAGATATTACAGGAAAGAGATGGTTGGGTTGACTGCATCTATCTGGACCTAAAAAAGGCTTTCGACAGAGTTCCACATAAGAGGTTGTTCTGGAAACTGGAAAATATTGGAGGGGTGACAGGTAAGCTTCTATCATGGATGAAAAATTTTCTGACTGATAGAAAAATGAGGGCAGTGATCAGAGGCAATGTATCGGACTGGAGAAATGTCACAAGTGGAGTACCACAGGGTTCAGTTCTTGCACCAGTGATGTTTATTGTGTACATAAATGATCTACCAGTTGGTATACAGAATTATATGAACATGTTTGCTGATGATGCTATGATAAAAGGAAGGATAAGAAATTTAGATGATTGTCATGCCCTTCAAGATACCTGGACAAAATAAGTAGATGGAGCACCACTTGGCAAATGGAATTTAATGTTAATAAATGTCATGTTATGGAATGTGGAATAGGAGAACATAGACCCCACACAACCTATATATTATGTGAGAAATCTTTAAAGAATTCTGATAAAGAAAGAGATCTAGGGGTGGTTCTAGATAGAAAACTATCACCTGAGGACCACATAAAGAATATTGTGCAAGGAGCCTGTGCTATGCTTTCTAACTTCAGAATTGCATTTAAATACATGGATGGCGATATATTAAAAAAATTGTTCATGACTTTTGTTAGGCCAAAGCTAGAATATGCAGCTGTTGTGTGGTGCCCATATCTTAAGAAGCACATCAACAAACTGGAAAAGGTGCAAAGACATGCTACTAAGTGGCTCCCAGAACTGAAGGGTAAGAGCTACGAGGAGAGGTTAGAAGCATTAAACATGCCAAAACTAGAAGACAGAAGAAAAAGAGGTGATATGATCACTACATACAAAATAGTTACAGGAATTGACAAAATCGACAGGGAAGATTTCCTGAGACCTGGCACTTCAAGAACAAGAGGTCATAGATTTAAACTAGCTAAACACAGATGCCGAAGAAATATAAGAAAATTCACCTTCGCAAATAAAGTGGTAGACAGTTGGAACAAGTTAAGTGAGAAAGTGGTGGAGGCCAAGACCGTCAGTAGTTTCAGAGCGTTATATGACAAAGAGTGCTGGGAAGACGGGACACCACGAGCGTAGCTCTCATCCTGTAACTACACTTAGGTAATTACACTTAGGTAATTAAACACACATACACACACACATACAGATGTGTGTGTGCTGGAAAATCCGGGTACCAATGAAAGCACGAGCTTCATACATGGAACTCTGACAGTGGATGTGAAGAAGATTGTAATCTTGATACTCTACAATCCCCCACCAAACAGTAGAAGGCCCAGGCAGGAGTAGGAGGACAGCAACAAGACATGTATAGATGAACTGCAGAGGGCAACAACTATAGCGCATAGAATGAAAGTGAAGCTGTTGGTCATGGGGGACCTAAATCACGGAGAGATAGATTGGGAAACGAGGAATCCCCATGGCGGGGAGGAGACCTGGAGAGCGAAGCTGGTAGACGTTATTGACAGGAATTTCCTAACACAGCATGTGAAGGAAGATACTAGGAAAAGAGGAGGGGATACGCCCAGCCTCTTAGATCTCATTTTCACCCAGAATGTAGAAAACATCGAGCAGTTGGAACATGAAATACCACTAGGAGCCAGTGACCATTGTGTTCTAGTCTTTGACTAGATGATGGAGCTTAAATTGTGACCAAAGGACAATAGGTCCGGGAAAGGAGAGTTGATTACAGAAAAGGGGACTACAGAAGGATAAGGGACTACCTGGGAGAAGTGCAGTGGGAGGAAGAAATTAGAGGAAAAACAGTCCAAGATATGATGGACCTAGTCACACGGAAATGCCAGGAGGCCGAAGAGAGATTTATACCAACAGTAAAGGAAAAAAGTAAGAGGGAATATAATAACCCATGGTTTAATAGACATTGTCAGGAAGCAAAGGTGAGAAGCAGGAGGGAGTGGAGGAAGTACAGAAGACAAAGGACAGAGGACAACAGGATTAGATGTAACAGAGCTAGGAATGATTACATTAACATAAGACGAGTGTCGGAAAGAAATTATGAGAATGATATTGCAGTCAAAGCGAAAAAACTACCTAAATTACTACATAGCCATATAAGAAGGAAGATGTCGGTAAATGACCAATTGACAAGACTGAGGAAAACAGAAGGGGCATATACAGAAAGCGACAAGGAATTCTGCGAGGTACTGAATGCAAAATTCCATGGAGTGTTCACAACCGAGCCTGAGCAGCTCCCATTGTTAGAAGCGATTACCCTAGATGAAAGACTATCAGATATAGAGGTGACAGCAGAGGAGGTAATGAAACAGTTGACACCACTGGATGCAAATAAAGCTGTTGGACCAGACAAAGTATCACCGTGGATACTTAAAGAGGCAGCGCAGGCTCTCAGCATGCCTCTGGCAATGATCTTTAATGAGTCACTTATGTCGGGAGAATTGCCCAGTTGCTGGAAGGAGGCAAATCTCGTACCGATTTTCAAGAAAGGTGATAGGGAGGAGGCACTTAACTACAGACCCGTATCACTGACAAGCATCCCCTGCAAAATACTTGAAAGAATAATTAGGCTAAGACTTGTTGAGCATCTGGAGAGCATTGGGTTTGTAAACAAGCACCAACATGGGTTCTGGACAGAGAAAACATGCCTAACAAACCTTTTAGAATTCTATGATAAAGTAACAAGGATAAGGCAGGACAGAGAAGGCTGGGCAGACTGCATATTTCTTGACTGCCAAAAGGCCTTTGATACAGTACCGCACCTGAGACTGCTATACAAACTTGAGAGGCAGGCAGGAGTAAGCGGAAAGGCCCTAGTATGGGTGAAGAACTACCTAACAGGAAGGAGCCAGAGGGTAATGGTAAGGGGCGAGAAGTCGCACTGGCGAACAGTAACAAGTGGAGTACCTCAAGGATCGGTGCTGGGACCAATCCTCTTTATAATTTACGTAAATGATATGTTTACAGAAGTGGAATCATACATGTCAATGTTTGCGGATGACACAAAATTAATGAGAAGAGTTGTGACAGACGAGGATTGTAGGATCCTCCAAGAGGACTTAAACAGGTTGCAGAGATGGTCAGGGAAATGGCTACTGGAGTTCAACACCAGTAAATGTAAAGTTATGGAAATGGGATCAGGTGATAGGAGACCAAAGGGACAGTACACAATGAAGGGGAACAGCCTACCTGTAACGATTCGAGAAAGAGACCTGGGAGTGGATGTGACACCTAATCTAACTCCTGAGGCACATATAAATAGGATAACGACAGCAGCGTACTCTACACTGGTGAAAAATTAGAACTTCATTCAGAAACCTAAATGAGGAGGCTTTTAGGGCGCTTTACACTGCCTACGTGAGACCCGTCTTAGAGTATGTCGCGCCATCATGGAGACCCCACCTGAAAAAACACACATAGAATTTGGAGAAGGTTCAGAGGTTTGCGACGAGGCATGTCCCAGAGTTACGAGGGATGGGATATGAAGAGCGTCTGCAGGAACTGAACCTTACGACACTAGAGAAAAGAAGGGAGAGAGGAGATATGATAGGGGCATATAAAATACTCAGGGGAATTGACAAAGTGGAAGTAGATGAAATGTTCACACGTAATAATAACAGAACGAGGGGACATGGGTGGAAACTGGAAACTCAGATGAGTCACAAAGATGTTAGGAAGTTTTCTTTTAGCGTGAGAGTAGTGGGAAAATGGAATGCACTGAGGGAACAGGGTGTAGAAGCAAATACTATTCATACTTTTAAAACCATCCAAGAAGGATGGAGATGGATGGGGTGTGTGTGTGTGGTGTGGAAAAAAAAAAAAAAAAAAAAAAAAAAAGTAGTTAGTAAACAGTTGATTGACAGTTGAGAGGCGGGCCGAAAGAGCAAAGCTCAACCCCCGCAAAAACACAACTAGTAAACACAACTAGTAAACACACACACACACACACACACACACACACAGCTCCTGGGATACTAGGGAACTGGGAGGGATAATCAGGCTACTTCGAAGTGAAAAAGTGAATACGAGTGAATGAAAAACTTGGAATTTGACTCAAACCATAAGGAAGTGAACAAAGAAAGTAGACATGGCATAACTGAAAATATGTGTTGAATGCATTGTGGCAGTGTGAAGTAGTGGAGGAGACCTCACGCTGGCTGTGACCTCACCAGCCTCAATCTGTCACCAATGTGACTTCACCTCGGCAGCAACCCTTATTACACCACATGGAGAGACGCCTGGAGACTCATCCGCCTGTATTGTGTATTGAAGATCGGTAAGGTTATTGGAACGCCTGTGGGTCAAGTTGTTTATAGCAATGGCTAGATCAGGAAGGGCATCTAGGTCCAGCAGTATTATGAATGAAGAAGAGGATAGGTTTGCGGAGAAACTAATAGGGAAATTTGTAGAGAGGAGGGATGTTTGGATAGAGGATCTATTCCAAGGGATAAAAAGTGAGATCTTTAATAAAATACAGGACGAGGTTTAGAGACAAAAACAAGAGCTTATGGTCTATATTCAGGGAGAAATCAGAAAGAGCAGGGAAGCATGGGAAAGTGAAAGAACTATTCTTGTAACTGAATTTGGCAGGAATAACAGCATGGCGCCTGGGAGGGAGCCGGTCGGCCGAGCGGACAGCACACTGGACTTGTGATCCTGTGGTCCCGGGTTCGATCCCGGGCGCCGGGGAGAAACAATGGGCAGATTTTCTTTCACCCTATGCCCCTGTTACCTAGCAGTAAAATAGGTACCTGGGTGTTAGTCAGCTGTCACGGGCTGCTTCCTGGGGGTGGAGGCCTGGTCGAAGACCGGGCCGCGGGGACACTAAAAAAAAAGCCCCGAAATCATCTCAAGATAACCTCAAGATGGCAAGGAAAGGGGGAGAAGTGGGGGATGGAGTAGCAAGTGGGAGAGGGATGGGGGGTATCCAGGGGGAGGGGCGATCAGCATGAGAGTGCGTCACTGAGAAGGCGGTCAATTATACTCCATGGATTACTCGAATCCAGGGCATCACTGAGGCAGGAAAGGATGGAGATGGAAGAATTTGAGGTACAGGAGATCTAGAGATGTATTAGAGCCGAGATCGTTGGAAATGAGGTACAAACCCGCCACCGGATTGGGCCTTACATCTGTAACAAGAATCGACCTGTCCTGGTACAGTTCTCTAATGAAGAGGCAGTGGATTACGTACTGCAACACAATCATTTACTCAGAGTTAGCAGAAACTATTACAACATGTTTATTGATAGATATATGACAAAAAATGAACAGATAGCCCACAGGCCGAGCCGACCTGCATGCCACAATTCTACCCATTTGAGTGGAGTTACCCATCCCCCCTTTCCTTGCTACCCACCCCACAACTCCTTCCCAGGCTACACCCTCCCCAAATCAGCCCTCCCATTCCTCGCCCCTACTTATCTCCCCAACAACTCCCTTGTCCCCTCTGACCCTATTGCATTCAATTCCTTCTGCTTCATCCCATATTCCAAGGACCCCCTCTTCCCCTCAACCCCCAAAACCTGCCCAGCCATCACTCCTCCTATGCCCCTATTCTTCCATATGACCCCTTCCCCACGTGACTGCCCCCACCTCTAACTCCATTTTCCTCTTCCACTCCTTCTGCCCGAATGCCCACATCTACCCCTGAGTCACCCCTGACTATTACAACCTCTCTCACACTCTCACTATCCATGCTCCATCCTCTCCTCTTCCTCCCACCCACACAATCCTTCTCCCCCCCCCCCACCTCAACCTCTCAACCTCTGACTCTCAGCCTCACGCTGCCTCTCAACCCTCTTATGCCTCTCAGACCCTCCCTAATTTTCAGACTCTGTATGCCCTTCCCACTCCAGACCTATCTACCCAGACCTTACTACCCCAGACCTGCCTACCTACCTTCCTAGATGCCCAGACCCCATTCGACCTCCAGGCACCCCCCTCAGACCCCATTCACCACACTGACACCCACCAGATCCTCCCAGACCCCATTCACCCCCCAGACCCCCCCCCTAGACCCCCAAAGAAAGGGTGAACTCTGGTACCAGTGTTTCCAAGAAGAGTCTGAAGGTTTGGTACACCAATGTTGATGGAGTAACTAATAAAGCAGAAGAGATAAAAGAAAGAGTGAGGCAGATCCTGACATGCTTACAATTGTGGAAACTAAAATAAATGGCATGATCTCGGATGCAATCTTTCCAGAGGGGTACTAGGTGATAAGAAAAGAAAGGACACAGAAACAGTGAGGGGGAGTGGCACTCCTAATAAAGCGGAAATGGAAGTTTGAAGACCTGGAAAATCGTGGTACCAATGAGAGCACGAGCTCCATACATGGAACTCTGACAGCAGATGGGAGGAAGATTGTGATCTTTGTGTTCTACAATCCTGCACCAAACAATAGAAGACCGAGGCGGGGATATGATGACAACAACAAAGCAAGTATAGATGAACTGCAGAAAGCAGCAACATCAGCTCACAGAATGAGAGCAAAACTGCTGGTCATGGGGGAAACTAAATCATGGAGAGGTAAATTGGGAATCACGGAATCCCCATGGAGGGGAAGAAACGTGGGGAGCAAAATTAGTAGATGTTATAGACAGGAATTTCCTAACACGACATGTGAGGGAAGACGCAGGGGAAAGAGGAGGAGATGCACCGAGCGTATTAGACCCGATTTTCCTCCAGAACGTAGAAGACATTGAGAATTTGGAACATGAAATATCTCTAGGGGCCAGTGACCATTGTGTCCTAGTCTTTGACTACATGATGGAACTCAAACTTGTATCAAAGGGACAAGAGGTCTGGGAAAGGAGAGTTGACTACAGGAAAGGGGACTACAGGAGGATAAGGGACTATCTGGGAGGAAGAAATTAGAGGAAAAACAGTCCACGATATGATGGACCTAGTCACACGGAAATGCCAAGAGGCCGAAGAGATTTATACCAACAGTAAAGGAAAAAAGTAAGAGGGAATATAATAACCCATGGTTTAATAGACAGTGTCAGGAAGCAAAAATGAGAAGCAGGAGGGAGTGGAGGAAGTACAGAAGACAAAGGACAGAGGACAACAGGATTAGATGCAAATGAGCTATGAATGATTACATTAACATAAGAAGAGCATCGAAAAGAAATTATGAGAACGATTTTGGCATCAAAGAGAAAAGCAACCTAAATTACTACACAGCCATATAAAAAGAAAAATGTCGGTGAATGACCACGTGACAAGACTTGGGAAAACAGAGGAGGCATATACAGAAAATTACAAGGAAATCTGCAAAGCACTGAATGCAAGTTTTCATGGAGTGTTCACAACCGAGCCTGAGCAGCTCCCATTGTTAGAAGAGGTTACCCTGGATGAAAGACTATCAGATATAGAGGTGACAGCAGAGGAGGTAGTGAAACAGTTGACAACACTGGATGCAACTAAAACGGTTGGACCAGACAAAGTATCACCATGGATACTAAAAGAGGCAGCGCAGGCCCTCAGCGTGCCTCTGGCAAGGATCTTTAATGAATCACTTATAACGGAAGAATTGCCCAATTGCAGGAAGAGGGCAAATGTTGTACCGATTTTTAAGAAAGGTGATAGAGTGGAGGACTTAACTATATACCTGTATCACTGACAAGCATCCCCTGTAAAATTCTTGAAAGAATAATTAGGCTAAGACTGGTTGCACACCTAGAGAACGTTAGGGTTCTGGTAGGGGAAATCTTGCCTAACAAAACTTTTGGAATTCTATGATAAAATAACAAGGATATGGCAGGGCAGAGAAGGTTGGGCAGACTGCATATTTCTGCACTGCCAAAAACACTTACAGTACCGCACATGAGACTGCTATTCAACCTTGAGAGGCAGGCGGGAGTGAGCAGAAAGGCCCTATCATGAGTAAGGAACTACCTAACAGGAAGGAGACAGAGTGTTACAGTAAGGGGGCGAGAAGTCGAACGGGTGAACAGTAATATATGCTAACAACATGTAGGATTCTACTCCTGTAAACATGTCGATGTCCGTGGATGACGCAAAGTTGATGAGAAGAGTTGTGAGAGTAGCGGTAAGGAACGAGAAGTCGGACTGGCGAACAGTAACGAGTGGAGTACCTCAAACATCGGTGCTGGGACCAATTCTATTTCTAATATACGTAAATGACATGTTTACAGGAGTGGAGTTCTGCATGTCGATGTTTGCGGATGACGCAAAATTAATAAGAGTTGTGACAGATGAGGATTGTAGGATCCTTCAAGAGGAATTGAACGGGTTGCAGATACGGTCAGAAAAATGGCTACTGGTGTTGAACATAAGTAAATGTAAAGTTATGGAAATGGGACTAGGTGATAGGAGACGAAAGGGGCAGTACACAATGAAGGGGAACTACCTACCTGTGACAACGCGAGAAAGAGACCTGTGCATGGACGTAAGACCTAATTTAACTCCTGAGGCACATATAAATAGTATATTGACAGCAGCGTTCTCAACACTGGCGAAAGAGTTGAGCATCATTCAGAAACCTAAGTAAGGAAGCATTTAGGGCACTTTATACTGCCTACGTGATGCTAGTCTTAGAGTATGCCGCCCCCATCATGTAGTCCCCACATGAAAAACACACAAGGAAACTGGAAAAGGTTCAGAAGTTTGCAACGAGACTCGTCCCAGACTTACAAGGGATGGGGTATGAAGAGCGCCTGGAGGAACCGAGTCCTACGACACTAGAAAAGAGAAGGGGGGATATGATAGGAACGTATGAAATACGCAGTGGAATTGACAGAGTGGACATAGACGAAATGTTGACACGTAATAGTAACAGAACGAGGGGACATGGGTGGAAGCTGGAAACTCAGATGAGTCACAGGGATGTTAGGAAGTTTTCTTTTAACGTTAGGGTAGTGGAAAAATGGAATGCACTTAAGGAGCAGATTGATGAAGCAAATTCTATTAATAATTTTAAAACTTGGTATGATAGGGAAATAGGACCGGAGTCATTGCTCTAAACAATCGATGGCTCGAGAGGCGGGATCCAAGAGTCATTGCTCGATCCTGTAGACACAAATAGGTGAGAACAAATTGGTGAGTACACACACACAGACAAACGTTTATATATTCACATACACAGGAGAGGAGAAATCCTTCAAGAGTCGAGTAGAGGGAAAGACCTGGGGGTTGATATTCAGCCTCTCCGAACCAGAACGGCCTATTGACATAGCTCGAGTGCATGGGGGGAGTTGTGTAAACCCTGGTTTGTGCCTCGGAGAGGCTGCAGGATCCAGCAAGTTCCGTAGAACTTCGGTTTCAACTCCTTTTGACCATGTCGTAGCTCAATCGATTAAGGCAGCGTCTGGATGCTCTCGGACGCAGGTTCGAATCCTCGTCACGGCCTTTGTGGATTTGTTCAGGTGGAAACTTAGTACCCAAATGACCCACAGACACATTAGAAAGGTTTGTTTTAGTGTCAGAGTAGTTAACAAATTGAATGCATTAGGCAGTGATGTAGTGGAGGCTGAATCCATACCCAGTTTCAAATGTAGATATGATAGTCCAATAGGCTCAGGGATCTGTACATCAGAGGAAGATTAAGACAGACGAAGATAGTTTGAGGTTGCAAGGTGACCTAGTCAAACTGAAGGAATGGTCAAAGAAATGGTTACTAAAGTTCAGCCCAAGTAAATGTAAGGAAATGAAACTAAATAGAGGAAATAAAAGGTCAGACACTGGATTCCGGGATGGGAGATTAAGTCCTTCCAGAAACGGACAGAGAAGGATCTAGGAGTTGATATCAAGGCAAACCTGTCTCCTGAAGCCCACATCAAAAAAATAACATCGGCGACGTATGCGAGGCTGGCTAACATAAGAATAGCCTTCAGGAACCTTTGTAAGGAATCGTTCAGAACCTTGTATACCACATATGTAAGACCAATCCTGGAGTATGCGGCCCCAGCAAGGAGCTCGTACTTTGTCAAGCACTAGACGAAGCTGGAAAAAAATCAGAGGTATGCCACTAGACTAGTCCCAGAACTAAGAGGCATGAGTTAGGAGAAAAGGCTGCGGGAAATGCACCTCACGACACTAGAAGACAGAAGAGCTCGGGGAGAGATGATTCTTAGGGGAATTGACAGGGCAGACTAGGATGGATTATATAACACGGGGAGGGGAGGAGGGGTACCCGAACAAGGGAACACAGGTGGAAGTTGAGTACCCAAATGAGCCACAGAGACATTAGAAAGAACTTTTTCTGTGTCAGAGTAGTTAATAAATGGAATACATTAGGCAGTGATGTTATGGAGGCTGACTCCATACGCAGCTTCAAGTGAGGATATGATAGAGTCCAATAGGCACAGGAATCTGTACACCAGTTGATTGACAGTAGAGAGGCGGGACCAAAGACCCAGAACTCAACCCCCGTAAGCACAACTAGGTGAGTACAACTAGGTGAGTACACATATCCGGGGTGTCTGATAGCTATCAGCGGCCTGATAGCTGAGTGGTCATCGTTCTGGACTCGTAATCCTACGGTCCGGGTTCGATCCCCGGTGAAGGCAAAAACAAAATGGATAGTTTCTTTCACCCTGATGCCCCTGTTACCTAGCCGTAAATATGTACCTGGGATTGTGACAGCAGTTACGGGCTGCTTCCTGGGTGTGTACTCACCTATTTGTGCTTGCTGCATGAAATGAACTTTCTATACGACATATGTCAGACCAATTCTGGAGTATGCAGCTCCAGCATGGAGTCCATATCAAAGCTCTGGCTCTTTGGTCCCGCCTTTCAACTGTCATTCAACTGGTGTACAGGTTCCTGAGCCTAATGGGCTCTATCATATCTTCACTTGAAGCTGCGTATGGAGTCAGCCTCCACCACATCACTGCCTAATGCATTCCATTTGTCAACCACTCAGACACTACAAAAGTTCTTTCTAATATCTCTGTGGCTCATTTGGGCACTCAGTTTCCACCTGTGTCCCTTAGTGCGTGTGCCCCTTGTGTTAAATAGCATGTCCTTATCTACCCTATCAACTTTTGAGAATCTAGTATGTGGTGATCATGTCCCTCATAACTCTTCTGTCTTCCAGCGAAGTGAGGTTCAACTCCCGTAGTCTCTCCTCGTAGCTCATACCTCTCAGCTCGGGTACTAGTCTGGTGGCAAACCTTTGAACCTTTTCCAGTTTAGTCTTATGCTTTACTAGATATGGACTCCATGCTGAAGCCGCATACTCCAGAATTGGTCTGACATATGTGGTATTCAAAGTTCTAAATGATTCTTTACACAAGTTTCTAAATGCCGTTCTTATGTTGGCCAACCTGGCATATACCGCTGATGTTATCCTCTTGATATGGGCTTCAGGGAACAGGTCTGGCGTGATATCAACCCCCAGGTCTTTCTCTCTCTTTAACTCTTTAAGTATTTCATCTCCCAAATGATACCTTGTATCTGATCTTCTGCTCCCTACACCTATCATTACATTACATTTGCTTGGGTTAAACTCTAACAACCACTTGCTCGACCATTCCTGCAGCTTGTCCAGGTCTTCTTGAAGCCTCAAGCTGTCCTCCTCTGTCTTAATCCTTCTCAATATTTTGGCGTCGTCAACAAACATTGAGATGAATGAGTCTATACCCTCCAGGAGATCATTTACGTATATCAGGAACAGGATAGGACCGAGTACAGAGCCCTGTGGGATTCCATTGGTGACTTCACACCAATCTGAGGTTTCATCCCTCATTGTAACTCTCTGCTTCCTATTGCTTAGGTAACCACACCAGTCACTCTTGCCTGTCTCTGCAGCTTATGTACCAGCCTCTTATGGGGATGTGTGTCAAAGGCTTTCCGACAGTCCAAGAAAATGCAGTCCGCCCAGCCTTCTCTTTCTTGCTTAATCTTTGTCACCTGGTCGTAGAATTCTATTAAGCCTGTAAGGCAAGATTTACTCTCCCTGAACCCATGTTGGCGATCTCTCCAGATGTGTTACTAGGTTTTCTCTCATGATCTTCTCCATCACCTTGCATGGTATACAAGTTAAGAACACTGGCCTGTAGTTCAGTGCCTCTTGTCTGTCATCCTTTTTTGTATATTGGGACCACATTAGCCGTCTTCCATAGTTCTGGTAGGTCTCCCGTCTCCAGTGGCCTACTATACACTATGGAGAGTGGTAAGCAAAGTGCCTCTGCACACTCTTTCAGTACCCATGGCGAGATCCCGTCTGGACCAACAGCCTTTCTCACATCCAGACCCAACAGGTGTCTCTTGACCTCATCTCTCGTAATTTCGAACCCCCTCCAAGGCCGCCTGGTTTACTCCCCCCCCCCTCTCCTAGTGCAGTGACCTCACCTTGTTCTATTGTTAAGACCTCCTGGAACCTCTTGTTGAGTTCTTCACACACCTCTTTGTCATTTTCTGTATACCTGTCCTCGCCTGTTCTAAGTTTCATTACCTCTTCTTTTACTGTTGTTTTCCTCCTGATGTGACTCTGGAGTAGCTGTAGTTTGGTCTTGGCTTTGCTTACTATATCTTTTTCATAATTTTTCTCAGCTTTTGTTCTCACACTGACATACTCATTCCTGGTTCTCTGGTATCTCTCTCTGCTTTCTGGTGTTCTGTTATTTCGTAAGTTCGTCCACGCCCTTTTGTTCAGTTCCTTTGCTTCCATACATGCCCTATTAAACCATGGATTCTTCTATTGTTTCTCGGATTTTTCCTTTTGGGCCGGGATAAATCTGTTTACTGCCTCCTGACACTTTTGGGTGACATAGTCCATCATGTCTTGTACGGACTTAGCTCTGAGGTCTGTGTCCCATGGTATATCCCTTAGGAAACTTCTCATCTCCTCATAATTTCCTTTTCGGTATGCCAACCTTTTGTTTCAGAGTTCTTTTCGGGGTGGGGGGGGGGGGGCAGATAAATCCTAGCTCTTATAGGTACTCAAAGATCAATACACAGTGATCACTCATTCCCAAGGGGGGGCTTCCAACTAAACTTTCCTTATATCCCACTCATTTAGGGTGGGATATTAGGGATATTTCTTCCATTTATATGGAAGAAAATGCAAGATTGAACCAGTGAAGAGCAGAGGTGCCAGAGGCACAATCAGAGAGCACTGTATAAACATCAGAGGTCCGCGGTTGTTCAACGTCCTCCCAGCGACTATAAGAAATATTGCCGGAACAACCGTGGACATCTTCAAGAGAAAACTGGACTGTTTTCTAAGAGAAGTTCCGGATCAGCCGGGCTGTGGTGGGTATGTGGCCCTGCGGGCTGCTCCAAGCAACAGCCTAGTGGATCAAACTCTCACAAGTCGAGCCTGGCCTCGGGCCGGGTTTGGGGAGCAGAAGAACTCCCAGAACCCCATCAAGCAGGTATCAAGCAGGGTAAATATCAGATCAAGCATGGCTGGTTCATCTTCCCCTCTCATTCTTGTTGGTCCCTTGATGTGTTGGCTTAGAAAGTTTCTCGTTGCCACGTCCACTAGCTTAGCTCTCCATGTATCTGGCCCTCCATGTGGGTCTGTGTTTTCCCAATCTATCTTCCCGTGGTTGAAGTCTCCCATGATTAGTCGTCCAGATCCATTCCTGCCAGCGACAAAAGTTGCTCTCTATATTATGTTAATGGTGGCCATTTTGTTTCTATTATATTCCTGTCTGGGTCTTCTGACATTTGGTGGTGGGTTATATATGACTACGACTATATTTTATTGTCCTCCGGTTGCTATGGTATTGTTATGTAGTCACTGAAACCTTCACAGCCCTGAATAACCATCTCCTCAAAACCCCAGCCTTTTCTTACCAGCAGAGCTACACCACCACCTCCTCTTCCTACTCTCTCTTTGCTCACAACACAGTAGTCCTTTGAGAACACACACAATGTCCTGTGTACATTGCCTTGAGGCTCACTTTCTTCTGTCCCTTCTCATATTCCCTTCTTGGTGAGCGTTCTGCTGATGGGGGAAGCTGTTCCTTGAGTGTGAGGATTTATGAGGTGGAAAACTGGGTCTCAGAGGATACTGGGGTGCGGGGTGGGGGGGGGTCAAGTGAAGGGGGACAGGGAGGGTATGGGTTGAAGGAGGAGGGAGGACAGGAAGGAAAAAGGGGGAGGAGGGACATGGTGAAAAGAGGGGAGGGGTAGCAGGGTGGGAATGGGGTGAAGGGGGAGGGAGAGTTGGCTGAGCATTTAAGTGGGGGCAGGGAGGGTTTGGGGGTAGGGGGGGGGGGTGGATTCTATGCAGAGGGTGGTGGTGAAGTTGCCCTTCTCTCTGGTGTTACTTAGTTGCTGGTTGTGGATTCCCCCCTCACCTCTGGAGATGTTGTTGGGGGGGGGGGCTGTGATTTCCTTGTTTTCTCGTCTCACCCTGCGCTTCTTCCTTGCTTCTGCCAACATGGCTCTTTCCTCCCTCGTCATGTCCTTCTGGAGGAATACTTTTTTTAATTCTCCTACATATTGCAGATGGTTCTTGTTAGAATCTTCTTCTTTGTGTTCTCGTTTGCAGACACTATCTTTAACACATGGTTTCTGTCCTTGTTGTACTAGCCTAACCTGAAAACTTTCTCAATGCTTTGTTCAGCCCCTTTCATCTCTAGTGACTTCAGTATTTCCTTCACTGCCACTCTGTCCTTATCATTCCATTCTGTACTATTGGAGCTTTCCTGCACTTTAATACCCACAGCTACCACTGATCTTTTTCTTTCCAGCAGCTGATGAGTGGAGTGTGCTGCTTCCTGTGTGGTGGCTGCTTTTATGGCTACTTCCATCACTGTGGACATTACTTCCGAGTTTTTTTTTTTAGCATTTCTGCAAATGTTGTTTGTACGATGGCATTCCCTTCTTATGTACTATTTCCACCTCCTTGGATGATTATCTGAGTCTCAGCCTCAGTATTGCTCTCTTTGAGGGTTTTAATCTCCTTCTTTGCTGCTATCAGCTCGCTTTGTAGGTTGCTTATTTTATTCTTCATTTCCTGCATTATTTCATGCATCTCCCTCCTGATATCCTCCAAAACCTGAGCAAACATTTCCTTCGTTTTGTCTCCTTCACTTCCTTGTTCCCTTGGTACTTCTAGCTGCCATGTTTCCCCCAGTTCCTACTAAGCCGTGATACAGTTTGCCAGAAGGAGGGCAGAGAGAGAGAGAGAGAGAGAGAGAGAGAGAGAGAGAGAGAGAGAGAGAGAGAGAGAGAGAGAGAGAGAGATGGGAGAGCAAAGTGAGAGAGAGGGTTGAGACAAATTGAGAGAGGGGGTGAGAGGGGGCGAAAGGGAGGGAGAGGGGGTGACAGGGGGTGAATGGGAGGGAGAGATCTTGAGAGAGACAGTGAGGGAGAGAAAGAGGGGGTGAGAGGGAGAGAAAGAGAGAGGAAGGGAGAGCGAAGGAGAGAGTGAGAGGGGAGAGGGAGAGGAGAGAGAGAGAGAGGGAAGAGTGTCAGATGGGAGATAGAGGGGATCGGGAGAGGAGGAGGGTGACCGAGGGTAGTGTGGTCAACCCCTCACCTAGGTGTCAAATCCTGTTTGTGTTCCTTGTACTCACCTATTTGTGCTTGCGGGGGTTGAGCCTTGTCTCTTTGGTCCCGCCTCTCAACTGTCAATCAACTGGTGTACAGATTCCCGAGCCTATTGGGCTCTATCCTATCTACACTTGAAACTGTGTATGGGGTCAGCCTCCACCACATCACTTCCTAGTGCATTCCATTTATTAACTACTATGACACTGAAAAAATTCTTTCTAACGTCTCTGTGGCTCATTTGGGTACTAAGTTTCCACCTGTGTCCCCTTGTTCGTGTTCCACCCGTGCTGAAGAGTTTGTCTTTGTCCACCCTGTCAATTCCCCTGAGAATTTTGTAGGTGGTTATCATGTCTCCCCTTACTCTTCTGTTTTCCAGGGTTGTGAGGTTCAGCTCCTTCAGCCTTTCCTCGTAACTCATTCCTCTCAGTTCCGGGACCAGTCTGGTGGCATACCGCTGAATCTTCTCTAACTTTGGCTTCTGTTTAACTAGGTATGGACTCCAGGCTGGAGCTGCATGTTCCAGGATTGGCCTTACATAAGTGGTATACAGGGTCCTGAAAGATTCCTTACACAAGTTTCTAAAGGCAGTTCTTATGTTGGCCAGTCTAGCATATGCCGCTGATGATATCCATTTGATGTGGGCCTCTGGGGACAGGTTCGGTGTGATATCAACCCCCAGATCTTTCTCTCTATTTGACTCTTGCAGGATTTCACCTCCCAGATGCTACCTTGTGTTCAGACTCTTACTCCTTTCGGCTAATGTCATTACTTTACACTTTCCTGAGTTGAACTTTAGCAGCCATTTTCTAGATCATCCCTCCAGTTTGTCCAGGTCATCCTGTAGTCTCTGTCTATCTTCATCTGTCTTGATTATTCTCATAATTTTTGCATCGTCAGCAAACATTGAGAGGAATGAGTCTATACCCTCCGGAAGATCGTTTACATATATTATATTACAGTTGATTGATAGTTGAGAGGCGGGCCGAAAGGGCAGAGCTCAACCCCCCGCAAGTACAACCAAGTGAATACACACACACACACACACACACACACACACACACACACACACACACACACACACACACACACACACACACACACACACTCATAATGACGTACACAAACTTTGACAGACATCATCAGATAAACAAATAGAGAGAGGGGATAGATGCATGTGTACACGTAAATTAAAAATCATAACATTCTAGAGATATATAAAATAAAAAAATAAAATAATTCTGACCCGCTGGCAATCTGTTCTGCAAACGGCCGATAGTCAATTTGAATTTTTAAAACTGACCGGCATTTAACGGTCATCAGTTAACGGGCCGCTGCCGCTTCATCAAGAGGAACAACCAAATGTAACGCCAAATCGTTTCAATGTCTTCTTTATATGCCAGTGTTTCCAGTTAGCCTTTGAGGAGAGTTGTTTGTGTTCACTAAATTGCTTAATAGAATGTTTTGTTGGTAGTGATATAACCATTATTATTATTGTTGTTGTTGTCATTAGTGAGGTTATTAGAGAGAGAGAGAGAGAGGGAGAGAGAGAGAGAGAGAGAGAGAGGGAGGGAGGGAGAGAGAGAGAGAGGGAGAGAGAGAGAGAGGGAGGGAGGGAGGTGGAAAGTTGGAGAGAGAGAGAGAGAGAGAGAGAGAGAGAGAGAGAGAGAGAGAGAGAGAGAGAGAGAGAGAGAGAGGGAGAGAGAGAGAGAGAGAGAGAGAGAGAGAGAGAGAGAGGGAGAGAGAGAGGGAGAGGGAGAGAGAGAGGGAGAGAGAGAGAGAGAGAGAGAGAGAGAGAGAGAGAGAGAGAGAGAGAGAGAGAGAGAGAGAGAATCTATGTAAAGACCATCTACCTAAGTGACACATATCAAAGGTACACTGTATTATTTCCTATATTGATATGACGAATTATAGTGAGCGTCATCCTGGTCACCATACTTGGTATACACCACCATCCTGGTCACTATACTTGGTATACACCACCATCTTGGTCACTATACTTGGTATACACCACCATCCTGGTCACTATACTTGGTATACACCACCATCCTGGTCACCATACTTGGTGTACACCACCATCTTGGTCACTATACTTGGTATACACCACCATCCTGGTCACCATACTTGGTGTACACCACCATCCTGGTCACTATACTTGGTATACACCACCATCCTGGTCACTATACTTGGTATACACCACCATCCTGGTCACCATACTTGGTATACACCACCATCCTGGTCACTATACTTGGTATACACCACCATCCTGGTCACCATACTTGGTGTACACCACCATCTTGGTCACTATACTTGGTATACACCACCATCTTGGTCACTATACTTGGTATACACCACCATCCTGGTCACTATACTTGGTATACACCACCATCCTGGTCACCATACTTGGTATACACCACCATCCTGGTCACCATACTTGGTGTACACCACCATCCTGGTCACCATACTTGGTGTACACCACCATCTTGGTCACTATACTTGGTATACACCACCATCTTGGTCACTATACTTGGTATACACCACCATCCTGGTCACTATACTTGGTATACACCACCATCCTGGTCACCATACTTGGTATACACCACCATCTTGGTCACTATACTTGGTATACACCACCATCTTGGTCACTATACTTGGTATACACCACCATCCTGGTCACTATACTTGGTATACACCACCATCCTGGTCACCATACTTGGTATACACCACCATCTTGGTCACCATACTTGGTATACACCACCATCTTGGTCACTATACTTGGTATACACCACCATCTTGGTCACTATACTTGGTATACTCCACCATCTTGGTCACTATACTTGGTATACTCCACCATCTTGGTCACTATACTTGGTATACACCACCATCTTGGTCACTATACTTGGTATACTCCACCATCTTGGTCACTATACTTGGTATACACACACCTGAAATGCCTGAGAAAGTTATCCTAAACTCAGCTTCAGTCAGCAATCTCATTCTTTTGAGATCAAATACGAGCCCAAGAAAAAATTAATCAGCATTTTCAATAAAAATCACAAGTTTGATTACAGTCTGGAGATCTTAATAAATGCCGGGGACTAAGACGGTCGTGTTTGCCAATGAACCAAATATTAGCAAGTGTGTGTCGCCTTGGAGGCCCTTGTGTGTAGATCTCCTTCACGTGTACACAAACAATGTCAACACAGATGTTATTGGGAGGAGGCTGGCGCGTGTAGAGACCAGACCTCCAGCTGTGATTGTGTTTGTCTTGTGAAGGATGATTGGGTGTGTTCATATTGGTCTCTGGTTGATGTCTGGTTGGTGTTATCTTGAGGTTATCTTGAGATGATTTCGGGGCTTTAGTGTCCCCGCGGCCCGGTCCTCGACCAGGCCTCCACCCCCAGGAAGCAGCCCGTGACAGCTGACTAACTCCCAGGTACCTATTTACTGCTAGGTAACAGGGGCATTCAGGGTGAAAGAAACTTTGCCCATTTGTTTCTGCCTCGTGCGGGAATCGAACCCGCGCCACAGAATTATACGAGTCCTGCGCGCTATCCACCAGGCTACGAGGCCCCGTAGGAGGGTGTGTAGTTGGTGCTTGGTTGATGTCTGGTTGGTCTCTGGTTGATGTCTGGTTGGTGTCTGGTTGATGTCTGGTTGGTGTTCAGATGCTGTCAGGTTTGTGTTTAGTTAATGACAGGCACGTAGATAGATATAGACACAGACAGTAGATAGCTAGATGAATATATGGATGGATAGATATATTGATGGATATATGGATTGACATATAGATAGGCTGATAGATGGATGGATGGATTGATGTGTATAAATAGATACATTTATTTTACATAGAGGCAAGTGTGAAATACAACACGTGATTAACGTAGAGTTCGCTGTTATACTAACAATTGTAAAAAAGGTTGGGTTACCGTTACCTGTGGCAGGTGGCTGCAGGTGACGAATCTCCCAATCCTGAGCACTCCAGTTGCAACCTCTGTGAGCAGGAACTGCGGCATGATCTCCCGCACTACATCACAGAATGCCCAGTTATTAGACCTTTCAGACCCGTTGGCATGAGGTACCTGGAGCTCTGCAATTACTTTATTCCCTCTTGTGTTCTTGAAGATATCCTCACAGTGTACAAAAATTTGCCAGTGCCGGCTACTAAACATATGGCCCTGTATGACTAACCATCCTGCGAGATGGGGACTTGTATTACCACTGCTACCTTACTCTTGTATTGATGATATCCTCAAAATGATTCTGGAGTCTGCCAGTGCAGACTGCATATCACATGCCTCTGTATGACTAACCCTCCTGCGAGATGGAGATTTTAGCATCACGTAGCTAGCTTTTTGACACACTGTACTCCCCTTCATATAGTCTAGGGCAGCTGCACAAATGCAGATGTACCTAAATGTGTTAAAAAAAAAAACATGCAGTTGTTTCAGTGGTTCTTAATCATATAGTTCCTGAGACACGGGGGAGGAGGAAGCAGGGGGGGGGGGGAAGGCAAGATGGGGGAGGAGGAAGCAGGGAAGAGGGTGAAGTTTGGGGGGTACGAAAGGGGGGGAGGGGGAATCAAGGGAGTGAAAGAAGTTGGGGGGGAAGGAGTGAGGGAAGGGGAAACAAGGGGGGAGGGGAAAGCAGGGGGAAGGGGGAAGTTGGAGGGGAAAATTGGAGGAAAGGAAGGGAGGGATGATAATTTATGAAAAGATGAATATATAGATGAATAGTTGGATAAAGAGATGAGTCGATAGTTAGATGAATGGATAGAATGATGGATGGATAGGTAGATAGATACGTGGATGGAGAGACAGGCGGATATAACGGAGACAGACGAACACACCTGAGCAAAACCATGTACCTCCCCTAGTGTACTTACCTAGCTGTGCTTGCGGGGGTTGAGCTCTGGCTCTTTGGTCCCGCCTCTCAACTGTCAATCAACAGGTGTACAGGTTCCTGAGCCTATTGGGCTCTATCATATCTACACTTGAAGCTGTGTATGGAGTCAGCCTCCACCACATCACTTCCTAATGCATTCCATTTGTCAACCACTCTGACACTGAAAAAAATCTTTCTAACGTCTCTATGGCTCATTTGGGCACTCAATTTCCACCTGTGTCCCCTAGTGCGTGTGCCCCTTGTGTTAAATAGTCTGTCTTTATCTACCCTATCAATTCCTTTGAGAATCTTGTATGTGGTGATCATGTCCCCCTAACTCCTCTGTCTCCCAGTAACGTGAGGTTCATTTCCCGTAGTCTTTCCTCGTAGCTCATACCCCTCAGTTTGGGAACTAGTCTGCTGGGGAACCTTTGAACCTTTTCCAGTTTAGTCTTATGCTTCACTAGATATGGACTCCATGCTGGAGCCGCATACTCCAGAATTGGTCTGACATATGTGGTATACAAAGTTCTGAACGATTCCTTACACAAGTTTCTAAAGGAAGTCCTTATGTTGGCCAGCCTGGCATGTGCCGCTGATGTTATCCTCTTGATACGGGCTTCAGGGGACAGGTCTGGCGTGATATCAACCCCCAGGTCTTTCCCTCTCTTTGACTCTTGAAGTATTTCATCTCCCAAATGATACCTGGTATCTGGTCTCCTGCTCCCTACACCTATCTTCATTACATTACATTTCCTGTGTTAAACTCTAGCAACCACTTGTTCGATCATACCTGCAGCTTGTCCAGGTCTGTCTTCGTAGCGTGTGCGTGTGTGTACTCACCTCTTTGTGCTTGCAGGATGGAGCATTGACTCTTGGATCCCGCCTTTCAGGTCATTGGTTGTTTACAACAATGACTCCTGTCCCATTTCCCTATCATACCTGGTTTTAAAATTATGAATAGAGTTTGCTTTCACAACCTGTTCCTGAAGTGCATTCCAAATTTTCACTACTCTCACGCTAAAAGAAAACTTCCTAACATCTCTGTGACTCATCTGAGTTTCCAGCTTTCGCCCATGTCCCCTCGTTCTGTTAATATTACGTGAGAATATTTCATCTACTTCCACTTTGTCAATTCCCCTGAGAATTTTATATGTTCCTATCATGTCCCCCCCTCTCCCTTCTTTTTTTTCTAGTGTCGTAAGGCTCAGTTCCTTCAGGCACTCTTCATACCCCATCCCTCGTAACGCTGGGACGAGCCTTCTCGCAAACTTCTGAACCTTTTCCAGTTTCCTTATGTGTTTCTTCAGATGGGGGACTCCATGATGAGGCGGCATACTCTAAGACTGGTCTCACGTAGGCAGTGTAAAGCGCCTTAAATGCCTCCTTACTTAGGTTTCTGAATGATGTTCTAACTTTTGCCTGTGTAGAGTACGCTGCTGTCGTTATCCTATTTATATGTGCCTCAGGAGTTAGACTAGGTGTTACGTCCACTCCCAGGTCTCTTTCTCGAATCGTCACAGGTAAGCAGTTCCCCTTCATTGTGTACTGTCCCTTTGGTCTCCTATCACTTGATTCCATTTCCATAACTTTACATTTGCTCGTGTTGAACTCCAGTAGCCATTTATCTGACCATCTCTGCAACCTATTCAAGTCCTCTTGGAGGATCCTACAATCCTCATCTGTCACAACTCCTCTCATTAATTTTTCGTCAACCGCAAACATCGGCATGTAGGACTCTACTCCTGTAAACATGTAATTTACGTATTTTAGAAATAGAATTGGTCCCAGCACCGATCCTTGAGGTACTCTACTCGTTACTGTTCGCCAGTCCGACTTCTCGCCCCTTACCATTACCCTCTGGCTCCTTCCTGTTAGGTAGTTCCGTATCCATGCTAGAGCCTTTCCGCTTTCTCCCGCCTGACTCTCAAGTTTGAATAGCAGTCTCATGTGTGGTACTGTATCAAAGGCTTTTAGGCAGTCAAGACATATGCAGTCTGCCCAACCATCTCTGTCCTGTTTTATCCTTGTTATTTTATCATAGAATTACAAAAGGTTTATTAGGCATGAGTTCCCTTTCCAGAACCCATGTTGATGTTTGTTCACAAACATCATATTCTCCATGTGTGCAACAAGTCTTATCCTAATTATTCTTTCCAGTATTTTACAAGGGATGCTTGTCAGTGATACAGGTCTGTAGTTAAGTGCCTCCTCCCTCCCTATCTCCTTTCTTGAAAATCGGTAAAACATTTGGCCTCTTCCAGCAATTGGGCAATCCCGACATAAGTGATTCATTATATATATATATATATATATATATATATATATATATATATATATATATATATATATATATATAATATATTCTAGGGAATAGAGATGATAATTATATGCAAACGTATCTCCTAGGTTTCTTTTTTTCCCCTACAAATCTGTCTCATACTCTAAAACACCCCCCCACACTTCCCTCTTTCCCAGCACACATTCCCCCATGACCCTCCTCTCCACTTCCCCCTCACTCTCCACTTCCCTCTCACCCTCCCTCACTCTCCACTTCCCCCTCGCCCTCCCTCACCCTCCACTTCCCCCTCGCCCTCCCTCACCCTCCACTTCCCCCTCACCCTCCCTCACTCCCCACTTCCCCCTCACTCCCCACTTCCCCCTCACTCTCCCTCACTCCCCACTTCCCCCTCACCCTCCCTCACTCCCCACTCTAAGAGAAACATCAACGTTTGATACATCACCAGTCGAGTTTAGGGACTTAATGTGTTTACACAGCTTTGATGACGTGAACGGATCCGCCTGCACACACACGAACGCTCTCCGCGAACGCTGCTTGGATTGTCAGTGTCTGATCGCTCCATCCAATACTCAATCACCACTCCGAATATGTATAAGCATTTTCTTGCGTTAAATTTATGCGATAAAACAGTGTAAGTGGAGTGGAGCATAATATTGTGAGTTTATGAGTTAGTGTGAGTAAATAAGTTAGTATATAACTTAGTGTGAATGTTACTGAACTAATAAGTTTGTATGCATTAATAAGCCACTGGGAACACACACTAACTTATTTATTCATTAATTTATGAGTATATTAGTGTGTATAAATAAATTAGTGTGGATAAATACGTTAGTGTGAACCTGCAAACCCACTTCGATCCATCACCAACCACACACCTACACCCTCGTACACACTTGGTCCCATCACCAACCACACACCTACACCTCACCTCTCTTGATGGAGGAGTGATAGCATCTCTTGATGGGGGAGTGACAGCGTCTCTTGATGGAGGAGTGATAGCATCTCTTGATGGAGGAGTGACAGCGTCTCTTGATGGAGGAGTGACAGCGTCTCTTGATGGGGGAGTGACAGCGTCTCTTGATGGAGGAGTGACAGCATCTCTTGATGGGGGAGTGACAGCGTCTCTTGATGGGGGAGTGACAGCGTCTCTTGATGGGGGAGTGACAGCGTCTCTTGATGGGGGAGTGACAGCGTCTCATGATGGGGGAGTGACAGCGTCTCATGATGGGGGAGTGACAGCGTCTCTTGATGGGGGAGTGACAGCGTCTCTTGATGACGGAGTGACCAATGTATCTGTGGAGAATGATGATGGACACATTGTATGGGGCTCAAGGTTGGGCCTAAGGCAGAGTAGATAGTGGTAGATAATAGTAGACACTGTAGATATATAGACGACACATCCCTGCGGGCACCTCACACTGAACACTGGCTGCGGCTTAAGGATCCATTCGAATGAAGTTCAGTGCTAAAGTTTACTTAGGAGATTGAGAGTGGAGGTAGACTACCTTACCTAGATGTAACAGTCTGGGAAAGTAATGGTGGCTTTAACACCGCAGTCAACTCTAAGAGAACCAACATAGCAACGTGTCTTAACGCTAAGTAAATGCCGTGATAGGTAGAAGCAGTGTTGACAATGCCTATGTCAACATCGTCCTCACACAGCTCTAGTTGGGAGCAGGTTGACGAGGAACTCTATAGAGTGGGGCTGGTGCTGATCAATAGTGGGGCAGGTCGTGATCAATAGTGGGGCAGGTCGTGATCAGTAGAGTGGGGCAGGTCGTGATCAATAGAGTGGGGCAGGTCGTGATCAATAGAGTGGGGCAGGTCGTGATCAATAGTGGGGCAGGTCGTGATCAGTAGAGTGGGGCAGGTCGTGATCAGTAGAGTGGGGCAGGTCGTGATCAGTAGAGTGGGGCAGGTCGTGATCAATAGAGTGGGGCAGGTCGTGATCAATAGTGGGGCAGGTCGTGATCAATAGTGGGGCAGGTCGTGATCGATAGAATGCAGCAGGTCGTGATCAATAGAGTGGGAGCAGGTCGTGATCAATAGAGTGGGGGCAGGTCGTGATCAATAGAGTGGGGCTGGTGCTGATCAATAGAGTGGGGGCAGGTCGTGATCAATAGAGTGGGGCAGGTCCTGATCAATAGAGTGGGGCAGGTCCTGATCAATAGAGTGGGGCTGGTGCTGATCAATAGAGTGGGGCAGGTCGTGATCAATAGAGTGGGGGCAGGTCGTGATCAGTCAAGTACTCACCTAATTGTACTCACCTAATTGTGCTTGCGGGGGTTGAGCTTTGGCTCTTTGGTCCCGCCTCTCAACTGTCAATCAACTGGTGTACAGATTCCTGAGCCTACTGGGCTCTATCATACCTACATTTGAAACTGTGTATGGAGTCAGCCTCCACCACATCACTTCCTAGTGCATTCCATTTATTAACTACTCTGACACTGAAAAAATTCTTTCTAACGTCTCTGTGGCTCATCTGGGTACTAAGTTTCCACCTGTGTCCCCTTGTTCGTGTCCCACCCGTGCTGAAGAGTTTGTCTTTGTCCACCCTGTCAATTCCCCTGAGAATTTTGTAGGTGGTTATCATGTCTCCCCTTACTCTTCTGTTTTCCAGGGATGTGAGGTTCAGCTCCTTTAGCCTTTCCTCGTAGCTCAATCCTCTCAGTTCCGGGACGAGCCTGGTGGCATACCGCTGAATCTTCTCTAACTTTGTCTTGTGTTTAACTAGGTATGGACTCCAGGCTGGAGCTGCATACTCCAGGATTGGTCTTACATAAGTGGTATACAGGGTTCTGAAAGATTCCTTACACAAGTTTCTGAAGGCAGTTCTTATGTTGGCCAGTCTAGCATATGCCGCTGATGATATTCTTTTGATGTGGGCCTCTGGGGACAGGTTCGGTGTGATATCAACCCCCAGATCCTTCTCTCTATTTGATTCTTGCAGGATTTCCCCTCCCAGATGATACCTTGTGTTCAGCCTCCTGCTCCCTTCGCCTAATTTCATCACCTTACACTTTCCAGAGTTGAACTTCAGCAGCCATTTTCTAGACCATTCCTCCAGTTTATCCAGGTCATCCTGTAGTCTCTGTCTATCTTCATCCGTCTTGATTCTTCTCATAATTTTTGCATCATCAGCAAACATCGAGAGGAATGAGTCTATACCCTCTGGAAGATCGTTCACATATATTAGAAACAGGATGGGTCCAAGTACTGAGCCCTGTGGGACTCCGCTGGTGACATCTCGCCACTCTGATGTCTTCCCCCTCACCGTTACTCGCTGTTTCCTGTTGCTTAAGTACTCCCTTATCCACTGGAGCACCTTCCCTTTTACTCCTGCCTGTTGCTCCAACTTTTTTAACAGCCTTTTATGGGGTACTGTGTCGAAGGCTTTTTGGCAATCCAGGAAAATGCAGTCGGCCCACCCTTCTCTTTCCTGCCTAATTTTCGTTGCCTGGTCATAAAATTCTATTAACCCTGTGAGGCACGATTTACCATCTCTGAACCCATGTTGGTGGTGCGTTACAAAGTTATTTCCCTCCAGATGCTCTACGAGCCTTTTCCTCACGATCTTCTCCAGCACCTTGCATGGTATACAAGTTAAGGAAACTGGCCTGTAATTCAGTGCCTCTTGCCTGTCACCCTTTTTGTATATTGGGACCACGTTAGCTGTCTTCCAACTTTCTGGTAAGTCTCCTGTTTCCAGTGACCTGTTATACACCATAGAGAGTGGCACACTTAGTGCTTCTGCACCTTCCTTTAGTATCCATGGTGAGATTCTATCAGGCCTATTAGATTCTATTAGGCCGATTCTATCAAGTGGGGCAGGTCGTGATCAATAGAGTGGGAGCAGGTCGTGATCAATTGAGTGGGGGCAGGTCGTGATCAATAGAGTGGGGCAGGTCGTGATCAATAGAGTGGGGGGCAGGTCGTGATCAATAGAGTGGGGCAGGTCCTGATCAATAGAGTGGGGGCAGGTCCTGATCAATAGAGTGGGGGCAGGTCGTGATCAATAGAGTGGGGGCAGGTCGTGATCAATAGAGTGGGGCAGGTCCTGATCAATAGAGTGGGGGCAGGTCCTTATCAATAGAGTGGGGGCAGGTCGTGATCAATAGAGTGGGGGCAGGTCGTGATCAATAGAGTGGGGGCAGGTCGTGATCAATAGAGTGGGGGCAGGTCCTGATCAATAGAGTGGGGGCAGGTCCTGATCAATAGAGTGGGGGCAGGTCGTAATCAATAGAGTGGGGGCAGGTCGTAATCAATAGAGTGGGGGCAGGTCGTGATCAATAGTGGGGCAGGTCGTGATCAATAGAGTGGGGGCAGGTCGTGATCAATAGAGTGGGGGCAGGTCCTGATCAATAGAGTGGGGGCAGGTCCTGATCAATAGAGTGGGGGCAGGTCCTGATCAATAGAGTGGGGGCAGGTCCTGATCAATAGAGTGGGGGCAGGTCCTGATCAATAGAGTGGGGGCAGGTCCTGATCAATAGAGTGGGGGCAGGTCGTGATCAATAGAGTGGGGGCAGGTCGTGATCAATAGAGTGGAGCAGGTCCTGATCAATAGAGTGGGGCAGGTCCTGATCAATAGACTGGGGCAGGTCCTGATCAATACTGGATACTCTAACGGATATGTCGAGGAAATCATCAAAATGAATGCGAGCCGCTATGCTGCTTCAGATATAACAGACAACGCTACATTATTGGTCCTTATTATTAATTTAAAATATTCTAAAGGAACTTCTCCACCACCCATAAAACAGAAGAGAGGGTCCTGAAGAACATGACTGATGGAAATATAACCCTTACTGATACGAGACACAGGATTGAACTAACAATATACTATAAGTTCAAGAACACTGCCAACTAACTCGTGAAAAGCTCCCCTTGAAAGAGATGAATGTTGTCCGTACCTTCACATGTCCACTTGGGAACTGTCAGCCCTAACAAACTCATAATATACGTAAGGAAACAACATACCTTTCACGACGCCTAACAATGCGCAATGCAATGTCAAGGACTCTATTAAGGAACACGTAGTGTCCATACATACCCAGACCATCACCAGAGACACCCGACAACACCACAGTGATCGACAGATACAGCCACAACAGAAGACTGGACATGGGCGAGGCATTATACATCAAACACACACAGCTACGTATCCATAGTCAACTGCCACCCATTTACACCCTGCCAACCTCCACAACACGACGGAACGCACATCATATTCCCTCAGCCAACCAGAGAACACCGCAGATTGGCAAGATACAATGAACCTATATTGCCCCATAATGAGGTTTTACACCTTCTCATCTCCTGCTCTATATCATGCAGCAGGACACTTTGTAACCATTCGAACTGTGTCTTTCATGTCAACCCACACCCACAGAAGCCAGTCTGTGGGTGTGGGTATCTGACTGATGATTGGTCGAAGTGGGTTTCCAGGCTTGTGGGTCTTGACATTTCCATACGCATACCCAGGTTTGTATTCCCCAATAATCTTTGGCAGGTGGAGTCGGGATTTCTTGGCGTTCACAGTTTCGATCAATCTGTTTACCTTCGTTTTCAATTCGGCTGTAGTGTCCTTCGTTACCTTTTCGAATTTAGTTTGGTCGGAGAGTATTAGGTTCATTTTTGCCAGATATTCGTCTTTTTCAAGAATATTGTATATTGGCAACGTGCCACCTCTCCTGACGACCATATATCTCCTTGTTCTCACGAAGGCTCTTAGCTGCCGCTTTGAGCTCAGGGGAGGTTATCTTGAGATGATTTCGGGGCTTTTTAGTGTCCCCGCGGCCCGGTCCTCGACCAGGCCTCCACCCCCAGGAAGCAGCCCGTGACAGCTGACTAACACCCAGGTACCTATTTTACTGCTAGGTAACAGGGGCATAAGGTGAAAGAAACTCTGCCCATTGTTTCTCGCCGGCGCCTGGGATCGAACCCAGGACCACAGGATCACAAGTCCAGCGTGCTGGCCGCTCGGCCGACCGGCTCCCTTCCGGGGACAGTATGGTGCTTCTGTAGTTTACTCGAATCTTTCCTCCTTCTGTAATAAGTTCTGCTTGCAAGGTGTCTTTAGTGGTAACCATCTTTTGCATCTTGAGGTTGATGAAGCTGGTCAATGAAGAAGTCTGTAGGGAAGGCAGGTCCTAGTCAACAATGGCTTCTCTAACGGTTATGTTGAAGACGTCATAAAAAGAAAGGTGAAACACCATGCAACCTCTGAAGAGTCAACTAAAACAACACTTGTACCCCCTATTAGACTGTTTTACAGGAACTTCTTTTCGACGGCTCATAAAACGAAAGAAAGTGTCCTGAAAGATATTATTAATAGGAACGTTATCCCTACAGACAAAAATCGCAAGATACAATTGACAATTTACTACAAAAACAAGGAAGCGACTAACCTTCACATGAAGAACTCTCCAAACACCAAGCATAACGCCGTGAAAGACACCAACGTCGTCAATGCCTTCAGATGCCCACTTGGGGACTGTCAGCCCCAAACTTCTCAGTATATAGGCAAGACAACAACGTCTCTTTCTAGGTAATTAACAATGCACAAACAACAGGGCTCCATCAAGGAACATATAATCTCCTCACACAACCAGACCATCACCAGAGAAATCTTAACAAACAACACAGAAATCATCGATAGATACAGTGATAGCAAGAGACTCGACATCAGCGAGGCACTACACGTCAAAAAGTCAACACCAGCAATCGACAGCCAATTAACACATAACTATATTCTACCCACTTTAAGACCCCGAACCAACATAGAAGCAAGAAGAGAAAATACGCAATAATTCGTGTTATGACTATGTTAAATTATCTTTACCCCATTATTACCCATTAGTTCGTGTATTATCACCTCACCCAAAAACTTTTGTCATATCACCTCACTGAAAACAAATATAAAAATGAAACGGAGTACATAAAAATCTGTCTTTGAAAATGTGAGAAATCTCTAACGAAACGCTTCTAGGCATCAGACCATAAATAAAAATGCAAAATTGTACTTTGGAGAGTTACTTTTTCAATTACCCTCGACAGTGAAGAAAAACGAAAGAAATATTGAGAAGATTCGTGTTAGAATCGTTAATATTACCCTTTCTGTCATTTTCAACAACATATGTTTACATGAAAGACTGCTAGTAATATATATATATATATATATATATATATATATATATATATATATATATATATATATATATATATATATATATATATATATATATATATGTCGTACCTAGTAGCCAGAACGCACTTCTCAGCCTACTATGCAAGGCCCGATTTGCCTAATAAGCCAAGTTTTCATGAATTAATTGTTTTTCGACTACCTAACCTACCTAACCTAACCTAACTTTTTCTGCTACCTAACCTAACCTAACCTAGCCTATAAAGATAGGTTAGGTTAGGTTAGTTAGGGTTGGTTAGGTTCGGTCATATATCTACGTTAATTTTAACTCCAATAAAAAAAAAAATGACCTCATACATAATGAAATGGGTAGCTTTATCATTTCACAAGAAAAGAATTAGAGAAAATATATTAATTCATGAAAACTTGGCTTATTAGGCAAATCGGGCCTTGTATAGTAGGCTGAGAAGTGCGTTCTGGCTACTAGGTACGACATATATATATATATATATATATATATATATATATATATATATATATAATATATATTATATATATATAAAATAATATACATATATATATATATATTTATATATATATATTATATATATATTATATATATATATAATAATATACATATATATATATATATATATATATATATATATATATATATATATATATATATATATATATATATATATATATAATATATATATGTATATTATTAAATATGACCGAAAAAGTAAGATTAATAATTCTAACACGAATTTTCTCTATCTTTCGTACATTTCTTTTCACTGTTGGTGGTAATTCAAAAATCAATTCTCCAAAATTCCTTTTTATTTCTAGTCTGATGCGACACTTGAGCGCGTTTCGTAAAACTTATTACATTTTCAAAGACTTTAATCTTTGTGTTTAGATAGGAGATGCCTCGTATGGGCCAATAAGCCTTCTGCAGTTACCCCTATGTTTCACCTCACATTTATCCCTTATGTATCCCCCCATGTTGTCAACTTTATTGTATTATCACCTGACCCAGTGCGGGTATAAAATCAACTAGTATTGTAAGATCTGTTCACTTGAGAATGAACCATGGAGGTTCGAAACGTTGTGCAAATTATACAAATAAGTGTAATACACTCTATAGTAAATCACTTCTTTTCTTCACCTTAAAAGTACGAAAATGAGTTTTGGAGAACTCCTATTTCAATTAAGCTCTGATGCTAAGAAAATAGTTAGAGGGATAGAAGCCCTAAACCAGAAAATAATATATATATATATATATATATATATATATATATATATATATATATATATATATATATATATATATATATATATATATATATATATATATATAATATATTTTTTTTTTTTTTAATAATAATGGAAGGGAGTACCACCTCTAGCTGGAGGAAGGGGGACCCATAGCCTCGGAGGAAACCACGCATAACGCATTAGAGGGAATGTTTAGATCCCCTCCAATACAGTTTATATATATATATATATATATCAAACTGAAAACTCACACCCCAGAAGTGACTCGAACCCATACTCCCAGAAGCAACGCAACTGGTATGTACAAGACGCCTTAATCCACTTGACCATCACGACCGGACAAAATGAGGTGATAGCCGAGGCTATTTGAACCACCCCACCGCCGGCACTCGGATAGTTATCTCGGGCATAGCATTTTACCAAATCACCTCATTCTTTGGGGCACACGTGAGGAACACAAATGCGAACAAGCCTGAATGGTCCACGACCATTCAGGCTTGTTCGCATTTGTGTTCCTCACGTGTGCCCCAAAGAATGAGGTGATTTGGTAAAATGCTATGCCCAAGATAACTATCCGAGTGCCGGCGGTGGGGTGGTTCAAATAGCCTCGGCTATCACCTCATTTTGTCCGGTCGTGATGGTCAAGTGGATTAAGGCGTCTTGTACATACCAGTTGCGTTGCTTCTGGGAGTATGGGTTCGAGTCACTTCTGGGGTGTGAGTTTTCAGTTGCATATTGTCCTGGGGACCATTCAGGCTTGTTCGCATATATATATATATATATATATATATATATATATATATATATATATATATATATATATATATATATATATATGTCGTACCTAGTAGCCAGAACGCACTTATCAGCCTACTATGCAAGGCCCGATTTCCCTAATAAGCCAAGTTTTCCTGAATTAATATATTTCCTCTAATTTTTTTCTTATGAAATGATAAAGCTACCCATTTCAATATGTATGAGGACAATATTTTTGTATTGGAGATAAAATTAACGTAGATATATGACCGAACCTAACCAACTCTACCTAACCTAACCTAACCCATCTTTATAGGTTAGGTTAGGTTAGGTAGCCGAAAAAGTTAGGTTAGGTAGTCGAAAAACAATTCATGAAAACCTGGCTTATTAGGCAAATTGGGCCTTGCATAGTAGGCTGAGAAGTGCGTTCTGGCTACTAGGTACGACATATATATATATATATATATATATATATATATATATATATATATATATATATATAATATATATATATATATTAGTATATTTTGGTAGCAGTCTTTCCTGTAGACATATATTATTAAATATGACCGAAAAAGTAAGATTAATAATTCTAACACGAATTTTCTCAATCTTTCGTACATTTCTTGTCACTGTTGGTGGTAATTCAAAAATCAATTCTCCAAAATTAATTTTTATTTCTAGTCTGACGCGAAACTTGAGCGCGTTTCGTAAAATTTATTACATTTTCAAAGACTTTAGTTAACACATACACAACTGAATAGAACTTACACATCTCCAATTTCTTTATATCTACATTTGAGTGAGGTGGATGGGGTGAGGTGGTATTAATAGGGTATTAATTTCATCAACACAAGACAGAACACGAAACAATGGATATTGAATGGAAGTGATTGTAGAAAACCTATTGGTCCATATTTCTTGATGCTTCTATATTGGAGCGGAGTCTTGAGGTGGGTTGAATATAGTTGTGCATTAGTTGGCTGTTGATTGCTGGTGTTGACTTTTTAATGTGTAGTGCCTCGCAAACGTCAAGCCGTCTGATATCGCTGTATCTATCGATGATTTCTGTGTTGTTTACAAGGATTTCTCTGGCGATGGTTTGGTTGTGGGAAGATATTATATGTTCCTTAATGGAGCCCTGTTGCTTATGCATCGTTAAACGCCTAGAAAGAGATGTTGTTGTCTTGCCTATATACTGGGTTTTTTGGAGCTTACAATCCCCAAGAGGGCATTTGAAGGCATAGACGACGTTGGTCTCTTTTAAAGCGTTCTGCTTTGTGTCTGGAGAATTTCTCATGAGTAGGCTGGCCGTTTTTCTGGTTTTATAGTAAATCGTCAGTTGTATCCTCTGATTTTTGTCTGTAGGGATAACGTTTCTATTAACAATATCTTTCAGGACCCTTTCCTCCGTTTTATGAGCTGTGGAAAAGAAGTTCCTGTAAAATACTCTAATAGGGGGTATAGGTGTTGTGTTAGTTGTCTCTTCAGAGGTTGCATGGCGTTTCACTTTCCTTCTTATGATGTCTTCGATGAAACCATTGGAGAAGCCGTTGTTGACTAGGACCTGCCTTACCCTACAGAGTTCTTCGTTGACTTGCTTCCATTCTGAGCTGTGGCTGAGAGCACGGTCGACATATGCGTTAACAACACTCCTCTTGTACCTGTCTGGGCAGTCGCTGTTGGCATTTAGGCACATTCCTATGTTCGTTTCCTTAGTGTAGACTGCAGTGTGGAAACCTCTGCTCTTTTCCATGACTGTTACATCTAGAAAGGGCAGCTTCCCATCCTTTTCCATCTCGTAAGTGAAACGCAGCACGGAACTCTGCTCAAACGCCTCCTTCAGCTCCTGCAGATGTCTGACATCAGGTACCTGTGTAAAAATGTCATCCACATACCTGCAGTATATGGCCGGTTTCAAGTTCATGTCGACTAAGACTTTTTGCTCGATGGTACCCATGTAGAAGTTTGCAAACAGGACACCTAGGGGAGAACCCATGGCGACCCCATCTACTTGCTTATACATGTGCCCATCCGGGCTCAAGAAGGGTGCCTCTTTAGTACAAGCTTGGAGTAGTTTCCTTAGAATATTCACTGGTATGTCAAGAGGAGTACAGGCTGGATCACGATACACTCTGTCGGCTATCATCCTGATTGTCTCGTCCACAGGTACGTTGGTGAATAGTGATTCTACGTCCAACGAAGCTCTTATCCCTGTGGCCCGTGTGCCCCGCAGTAAGTCAACAAATTCTTTTGGAAACTTCAGGCTGAAGGCACAAGGAACATAAGGAGTCAGCAGGCCGTTGAGTCGCTTCGCCAGTCTGTACGTGGGTGTGGGTATCTGGCTAATGATTGGCCGAAGTGGGTTTCCAGGCTTGTGTGTCTTGACATTTCCATACGCATATCCAGGTTTATATTCCCCAATAATCTTTGGCAGGTGGAGTCCGGATTTCTTGGCGTTCACAGTTTCAATCAGTTTGTTGACCTTTGCTTTCAATTCGGCTGTAGTGTCCTTCGTTACCCTTTGGAATTTAGTTTGGTCAGAGAGTATGAGGTTCATTTTCGCCAGATATTCGTCTTTTTTAAGAATGGCATATATTGGCGACTTGTCACCTCTCCTGACAACTATCTCCTTGTTCTCACGAAGGCTTTTAGCTGCCGCTTTAAGCTCGGGGGACAGTATGGTGCTTCTGTAATTGCCTCGATTCTTTCCTCCTTCCGCAATAAGTTCTGCTTGTAAGGTATCTTTGGTAGTGACCTTCTTTTGTGTCTCGAGGTCGAATATGTCGTCCAACAGAATTTCCAACTCCATTTTCCGGGCCATCTCACTCGGTCTGGACATAACGTGACAGTTTATGCCCAGATTTAGGAGAGTGACTTGGTCCTCAGTGAGGTTAATTCCTGCAAGGTTCAGGAAGCCATCTCTTGGTCGTGGAATTGCCATAGGTCCTCCATATAACGTTGTTAGTTTCTTGATAATCCTTGTTTCAGTGCTGAGGTGATGTCGGTCTGTGAGGATGTCGAGGTGTTGTTCAATGCGGGTACGGATACTTTCGTCGATGTTGCTATTTCTCCACTCGTTTGTAGCATGAAGTAGTTGCGTTTTGTTGTCTTTGATTTCATTCGCTGCCTTGTATATCTGATCACGAATCAGATCCTGGCGATATTTTATCGTGAAGGCTTGATTCCTTGCTGCTGGGTCGTGCACTTTAATATTAGTATATTTTGGTTGCAGTCTTTCCTGTAGACATATATTATTAAATATGACCGAAAAAGTAAGATTAATAATTCTAACACGAATTTTCTCAATCTTTCGTACATTTCTTTTCACTGTTGGTGGTAATTCAAAAATCAATTCTCCAAAATTCATTTTTATTTGAATTTTGGAGATAATTTTGGAGAAATAAAAATGAATTTTGGAGAATTGATTTTTGAATTACCACCAACAGTGAAAAGAAATGTACGAAAGATTGAGAAAATTCGTGTTAGAATTATTAATCTTACTTTTTCGGTCATATTTAATAATATATGTCTACAGGAAAGACTGCTACCAAAATATACTAATATTAAAATGCACGACCCAGCAGCAAGGAATCAAGCCTTCACGATAAAATATCGCCAGGATCTGATTCGTGATCAGATATACAAGACAGAGAATGAAATCAAAGACAACAAAACGCAACTACTTCATGCTACAAACGAGTGGAGAAATAGCAACATCGACGAAAAAATCCGTACCCGCATTGAACAACACCTCGACATCCTCACAGACCGACATCACCTCAGCACTGAAACAAGGATTATCAAGAAACTAACAACATTATATGGAGGACCTATGGCAATTCCACGACCAAGAGATGGCTTCCTGAACCTTGCAGGAATTAACCTCAGTGAGGACCAAGTCACTCTCCTAAATCTGGGCATAAACTGTCACGTTATGTCCAGACCGAGTGAGATGGCCCGGAAAGTGGAGTTGGAAATTCTGTTGGACGACATATTCGACCTCGAGACACAAAAGAAGGTCACTACCAAAGATACCTTACAAGCAGAAGTTATTGCGGAAGGAGGAAAGAATCGAGGCAATTACAGAAGCACCATACTGTCCCCCAAGCTCAAAGCGGCAGCTAAAAGCCTTCGTGAGAACAAGGAGATAGTTGTCAGGAGAGGTGACAAGTCGCCAATATATGTCATTCTTAAAAAAGACGAATATCTGGCGAAAATGAACCTCATACTCTCTGGCCAAACTAAATTCCAAAGGGTAACGAAGGACACTACAGCCGAATTGAAAGCAAAGGTCAACAAACTGATTGAAACTGTGAACGCCAAGAAATCCGGACTCCACCTGCCAAAGATTATTGGGGAATATAAACGTGGATATGCGTATGGAAATGTCAAGACACACAAGCCTGGAAACCCACTTCGGCCAATCATTAGCCAGATACCCACACCCACGTACAGACTGGCGAAGCGACTCAACGGCCTGCTGACTCCTTATGTTCCTTGTGCCTTCAGCCTGAAGTCTCCAAAAGAATTTGTTGACTTACTGCGGGGCACACGGGCCATACGGATAAGAGCTTCGTTGGACGTAGAATCACTGTTCACCAACGTACCTGTGGACGAGACAATCGGGATGATAGCCGACAGAGTGTATCGTGATCCAGTCTGTACTCCTCTTGACATACCAGAGAATATTCTAAGGAAACTACTCCAAGCTTGTACTAAAGAGGCACCCTTCTTGAGCCCGGATGGGCACATGTATAAGCAAGTAGATGGGGTCGCCATGGGTTCTCCCCTAGGTGTCCTGTTTGCAAACTTCTACGTGGGTACCATCGAGCAAAAAGTCTTAGTCGACATGAACTTGAAACCGGCCATATACTGCAGGTATGTTGACGACATTTTTACACAGGTACCTGATGTCAGACATCTGCAGGAGCTGAAGGAGGCGTTTGAGCAGAGTTCCGTGCTGCGTTTCACTTACGAGATGGAAAAGAATGGGAAGCTGCCCTTTCTAGATGTAAGTCATGGAAAAGAGCGGAGGTTTCCACACTGCAGTCTACACTAAGGAAACGAACATAGGAATGTGCCTAAATGCCAACAGCGACTGCCCAGACAGGTACAAGAGGAGTGTTGTTAACGCATATGTCGACCGTGCTCTCAGCCACAGCTCAGAATGGAAGCAAGTCGACGAAGAACTCTGTAGGGTAAGGCAGGTCCTAGTCAACAACGGCTTCTCCAATGGTTTCATCGAAGACATCATAAGAAGGAAAGTGAAACGCCATGCAACCTCTGAAGAGACAACTAACACAACACCTATACCCCCTATTAGAGTATTTTACAGGAACTTCTTTTCCACAGCTCATAAAACGGAGGAAAGGGTCCTGAAAGATATTGTTAATAGAAACGTTATCCCTACAGACAAAAATCAGAGGATACAACTGACGATTTACTATAAAACCAGAAAAACGGCCAGCCTACTCATGAGAAACTCTCCAGACACAAAGCAGAACGCTTTAAAAGAGACCAACGTCGTCTATGCCTTCAAATGCCCTCTTGGGGATTGTAAGCTCCAAAAAACCCAGTATATAGGCAAGACAACAACATCTCTTTCTAGGCGTTTAACGATGCATAAGCAACAGGGCTCCATTAAGGAACATATAATCTCTTCCCACAACCAAACCATCGCCAGATAAATCCTTGTAAACAACACAGAAATCATCGATAGATACAGCGATAGCAGACGGCTTGACGTTTGCGAGGCACTACACGTTAAAAAGTCAACACCAGCAATCAACAGCCAACTAATGCACAACTATATTCAACCCATCTCAAGACTCCGCTCCAATATAGAAGCATCAAGAAATATGGACCAATAGGTTTTCTACAATCACTTCCATTCAATACCCATTGTTTCGTGTTCTGTCTTGTGTTGATGAAATTAAATATATATATATATATATATATATATATATATATATATATATATATATATATATATATATATATATATATATAAATATATAAATATATATATATATATAAATATATATATATATATATATATATATATATATATATATATATATATATGTATATATATATATATATATATGACCGAAAACTCAGTCATATATATATATATATATATATATATATATATATATATATATATATATATATATATATATATATATATATATATATATATATATGAGTTTTCAGTCGCATATAGTCCTGGGGACCATTCAGGCTTGTTCGCATATATATATATATATATATATATATATATATATATATAATATATATATGCGAACAAGCCTGAATGGTCCCCAGGACTATATGCGAATGAAAACTCACACCCCAGAAGTGACTCGAACCCATACTCCCAGAAGCAACGCAACTGGTAACTACAGGGCGCCTTAATCCGCTTGACCATCACGGCCGTCAAAAGGAAGTGATAGCCGAGGCTATTTGAGCCACTTCCCCGACGGCAACTCGGATGGTAATCTTGGGCATAGCATTTCACCAAATCACCTCATTCTTTGGGGCACACGTGAGGAACACAAATGCGAACAAGCCTGAATGGTCCCCAGGACTATATGCGAATGAAAACTCACACCCCAGAAGTGACTCGAACCCATACTCCCAGAAGCAACGCAACTGGTAACTACAGGGCGCCTTAATCCGCTTGACCATCACGGCCGTCAAAAGGAAGTGATAGCCGAGGCTATTTGAGCCACTTCCCCGACGGCAACTTGGATGGTAATCTTGGGCATAGCATTTCACCAAATCACCTCATTCTTTGGGGCACACGTGAGGAACACAAATGCGAACAAGCCTGAATGGTCCCCAGGACTATATGCGAATGAAAACTCACACCCCAGAAGTGACTCGAACCCATACTCCCAGAAGCAACGCAACTGGTAACTACAGGGCGCCTTAATCCGCTTGACCATCACGGCCGTCAAAAGGAAGTGATAGCCGAGGCTATTTGAGCCACTTCCCCGACGGCAACTCGGATGGTAATCTTGGGCATAGCATTTCACCAAATCACCTCATTCTTTGGGGCACACGTGAGGAACACAAATGCGAACAAGCCTGAATGGTCCCCAGGACTATATGCGAATGAAAACTAGCCTCGGCTATCACTTCCTTTTGACGGCCGTGATGGTCAAGCGGATTAAGGCGCCCTGTAGTTACCAGTTGCGTTGCTTCTGGGAGTATGGGTTCGAGTCACTTCTGGGGTGTGAGTTTTCATTCGCATATAGTCCTGGGGACCATTCAGGCTTGTTCGCATTTGTGTTCCTCACGTGTGCCCCAAAGAATGAGGTGATTTGGTGAAATGCTATGCCCAAGATTACCATCCGAGTTGCCGTCGGGGAAGTGGCTCAAATAGCCTCGGCTATCACTTCCTTTTGACGGCCGTGATGGTCAAGCGGATTAAGGCGCCCTGTAGTTACCAGTTGCGTTGCTTCTGGGAGTATGGGTTCGAGTCACTTCTGGGGTGTGAGTTTTCATTCGCATATAGTCCTGGGGACCATTCAGGCTTGTTCGCATTTGTGTTCCTCACGTGTGCCCCAAAGAATGAGGTGATTTGGTGAAATGCTATGCCCAAGATTACCATCCGAGTTGCCGTCGGGGAAGTGGCTCAAATAGCCTCGGCTATCACTTCCTTTTGACGGCCGTGATGGTCAAGCGGATTAAGGCGCCCTGTAGTTACCAGTTGCGTTGCTTCTGGGAGTATGGGTTCGAGTCACTTCTGGGGTGTGAGTTTTCATTCGCATATAGTCCTGGGGACCATTCAGGCTTGTTCGCATTTGTGTTCCTCACGTGTGCCCCAAAGAATGAGGTGATTTGGTGAAATGCTATGCCCAAGATTACCATCCGAGTTGCCGTCGGGGAAGTGGCTCAAATAGCCTCGGCTATCACTTCCTTTTGACGGCCGTGATGGTCAAGCGGATTAAGGCGCCCTGTAGTTACCAGTTGCGTTGCTTCTGGGAGTATGGGTTCGAGTCACTTCTGGGGTGTGAGTTTTCATTCGCATATAGTCCTGGGGACCATTCAGGCTTGTTCGCATTTGTGTTCCTCACGTGTGCCCCAAAGAATGAGGTGATTTGGTGAAATGCTATGCCCAAGATTACCATCCGAGTTGCCGTCGGGGAAGTGGCTCAAATAGCCTCGGCTATCACTTCCTTTTGACGGCCGTGATGGTCAAGCGGATTAAGGCGCCCTGTAGTTACCAGTTGCGTTGCTTCTGGGAGTATGGGTTCGAGTCACTTCTGGGGTGTGAGTTTTCATTCATATATATATATATATATATATATATATATATATATATATATATATATATATATATATATATATATATATATATATATATATATATATATTATTATTTCTTCCCCCACCGGTGGTGATTGTGCCTCCAAAGTTTGTGCAGTAAATCAGAACATTGTTGGGTGTTGGTGTTCCTAGTTGGAATTCAAACATAAATTCATGTTTTTTTTATATTAAAAAGCATCAATAACGTGTTATAAACATGGAAGGTGATAAATATATATAAAATGAACCTCCCCAACAAGTCCTCCCTCACCTCCCCCTCACCAAAGGCGTTTTTTTTAAATATAGACGAAATTAATATAATTTTTCATTTATTTTTTGTAACCAAACAGGCTCCTCTCCCCGCCCCCCCCACTTTCTGCCAGGACCAGACGAGGTATTTGCCAATCCATAACTAAATGATTAATGAAGTTTGGTGACCCGTGTCATGGGTAGTTAATATATTGTAAGAGTGGAGCAAACGACCACTATTATGGAGTGTTGTTAACCGGGTACAATTTTGAAGAGAATAAATAACTAGCTTCCATCTGAGTTTTCGACCAATTTGTTGATTTGTATTGTTGAATAATAATAATAATGACAGTATTAATAATACTTGGAGACCCACACACGTGTGGTACTCCCAAGCACACGCCCTACACCACTACACCACAACATGCTCAAAAGCAAAGCAACCAGGGATTCAACTGAATCCTCTAGGGTTCCTGAGGCTGCCACTGAAGCCCAATCAGGGGTCCCAGGCACTGTGCCAGGTACTCTGGCTGAGGTCCAGGAGCTCTACCTCCAGCGCTTCTCTTTTGACCATATCATCGTCTTGGACGTGGGCTTGGGGTTCGAATCCTCTTCATGGCTCCTACTGAATTTTCTCAGTAATAATACTGATAATGATAATAGCCATAATAATAATAATGCTAAAAATTCATTATTATTATTATTTTTGTATAAAAATTACTTATAATAATACAAACACAAATCACAATAGCGTGATGCATCAAATGAACAAATCTACAAGGGCCGTGACGAGGGTTCGAACTTACGTCCGAGAGGATCCCAGACGCTGCCTTAATCCCTCGTCACGGCCCTTGTGGATTTGTTTATATGATGCATCACGCAATTGTGATTTGTGTGTGTAATGAAGTAAGGGCGAAGAGGTAGGATAGCTTATTGACAGAGCCCGGGTGCATGGGGGGAGTTGTGTAAAAACCTGGTTTGTGTCTCTGAGAGGCTGCAGGATCCGTGTAAGGTCAGTAGAACTAATAGTTGCAATTCTTTTAACCATGTCATAGCTCAGTCGATTAAGGCGCGTCTGGGATCCTCTCGGACATAGGTTCGAATCCTCGTCACGGCCCTTGTGGATTTGTTCATTTATTACAGTATAAAATAATATTAATAATAATAGTAATAATAAAACAGAGAAATCACACTTACGTGATCTATATCAATGAGAAATTCCACTGGAGCTCTGAGGTGACTCGAACCCGCGGCCGAGTCATCCCGCCGCCGACGCTAACAACTGGACCACTCTGACTAGGTAAAAGTTATACTACCGGATTTCCACTGAAATGACAAAGTCCAGACTGTCTCCAGTAGAGACCTCGGCGTTCAATCCCCGACCGTCCAAGTGGTTGGGCACCATTCCTTCCCCCCGTCCCACCCCAAATCGTTATCCTGACCCCTTCCAAGTGCTATATAGTCGTAATGACTTGGCGCATTCCTTTGGTAATTCCCTCCCTTCCCTCCAGTAGAGACCTCCTCTGAAGTCTGACGATCTGGTTGTGTTATTATAAGTCAGGAATGGTCCAGAGGTTACCGTCAGCGACTGGCAGTGTCTCGGGCGCGGGTTCGAATCCCCCCTAAGACCTCCAGAGTTCATGTTTTCAATAATAACAATAATAATAGTTTATAACTAAACTTAAGAGAGTATGTATTGATGGTTTTGATGAACAAATAATCAGTATATAACTACACAATCTGCGAGTGTTCCTCACAATTATAGACCTATTGCGTGCAGTGTTAATTCCGTTGCTAATTCTTCGTTATCTGTTGTAACAAATGTGTCAAATCCTCTGGGCACTTGTGTTGTGACACTTGTCAAGTGGAACCAATCAAATCAAAAACTATGTTTATTAATGTTTGGACATTTACAGTTGGCAGAGTATACACAAACATTATAAAACATTAATAAAACAAGTCATGATAAAATCATATAACACGTGGTTACACGCTGGCCTCCTGTCCCCTGGCACAATGTATTATGAATAATATTATAGACATTACCATTGAGATGACTGATCAAAGTTCTTTCAAGGCATAGTTAGAATTTGATCCTTGAAATGCATTTTGAGGTGCAGGAGAGAGCCCTCTTGTGGTGTGTTTATTGTAGAGCTCAAATAGAGCCCTCGATGATTAGAGCACCGCATGTTGTATTCACCGGGGGCTCTATCTCTCCCCTATTGTGTTCTGGGGTGTACAGTTAGTATATGATGCATTGTGTGATGTATCATATTCTAGCATGATACATTATGCTGCGGTAGGTTAGGCTAGATTATGGTAGGATAGGTTAGATTAGGCTAGGATAGGTTGGGCTAGATTATGCTAGGATAGGTTGGGCTAGATTATGCTAGGATAGGTTAGATTACGCTAGGATGGGTTGGGCTAGATTATGCTAGGATAAGAACATAAGAACAAAGGTAACTGCAGAAGGCCTATTGGCCCATACGAGGCAGTTCCTATCTATAACCACCCAATCCCACTCATATACATATCCAACCCATGCTTGAAACAATCGAGGGACCACACCTCCACCACGTTATGCGGTAACTGGTTCAACAAATCAACAACCCTGTTACCAAACCAGTATTTACCCGAGTCTTTCCTAAATCTAAACTTATCCAATTTATGCCCATTGTTTCGCGTTCTGTCTTGTGTTCATACTTTTAGTACCCTATTAATATCCCCTTTGTTATGTCCATTCATCCACTTGTAAATCTCTATCATTCATATGAAAGATTTCCAATTTGGGGAATTAACTTAGTCATCCGGCTCAGGGAGCCGGTCGGCCGAGCGGACAGCACGCTGGGCTTGTGATCCTGTGGTCCTGGGTTCGATCCCAGGCGCCGGCGAGAAACAGTGGGCAGAGTTTCTTTCACCCTATGCCCCTGTTACCTAGCAGTAAAATAGGTACCTGGGTGTTAGTCAGCTGTCACGGGCTGCTTCCTGGGGGTGGAGGCCTGGTCGAGGACCGGGCCGCGGGGACACTAAAGCCCCGAAATCATCTCAAGATAACCTCCTTCGCTGGACACGTTCAAGTGAATTTATATCCATTCTATAGTACGGCGACCAAAACTGAACTGCATAACCTAAATGGGGCCTAACCAGAGCAAGATATATCTGAAGAACAACACCAGGTGTCATGTTACTAACGCTTCGATTAATAAATCCCAGTATCCTATTTGCCTTATTACGAACATTCAGGCATTGATGCTTTTGTTTTAAATTCTTACTAATCATAACTCCCAGATCCCTTTCACAATCCGACTTCGCAATCTCAACACCATCTCGCTCGTATCTTGTAATTCTATCATCATTACCTAGCCTCAGAACCTTACATTTATCAGCATTAAACCGCATCTGCCAATCTTTTGACCACTTCAAAACCCTATCTAGATCAACTTGAGGTGATAGTGAGTCGTCTTCCGTATTAATTTCCCTACCGATTTTTGTATCATCTGCAAATTTGCAGATGTTGCTACTCAAACCTGAATCTAAATCATTTATATATATTATAAACAACAGAGGTCCCATGACAGAGCTTTGAGGTACTCCACTAACAACATTATCCCACTCTGACTTAACCCCATTTATACTAACTCTCTGTTTCCTTTGGAATAGCCATGCCCTAATCCAGCTTAATATAGCACCCCCAATACCATGTGCCTCTATTTTTGTAATCTGTCTTTCATGTGGCACTGTATCAAAAGCTTTGCTAAAGTCAAGGTACACAACATCACAATCCTTACCACTATCAACTGCCTCAACTATACTGGAATAAAAAGATAGCAAATTTGTTAAACATGAACGGCCATTTGTAAAACCATGTTGTGACTCATTTATTAATTTATGTTTTTCAAGATGAAGATGAATTGTATTTGCAATTATCGATTCAAGTAGCTTTCCCACAATAGACGTTAGGCTAATTGGCCGATAGTTTGACGCAAGTGATCTATCTTCTTTCTTAAAAATTGGTACCACATTAGCTACCTTCCATGACTCTGGCACTCTGCCTAACTCTATTGATTTATTAAATATGGTAGAAAGTGGCTCGGAAAGCTCCTCTTTGCATTCTTTAAGCACCCTGGCAAACACTTCATCCGGCCTTGGGGATTTGTTTGGTTTTAGTTTTACTATTTGTTTAATTACATCCTCCCTGGTAACTGCTAAACTAGTCAACCTGTCCTCGTCCCCACCCACATAGACTTGTTTGGGTGAAGGCATATTGTTAACTTCTTCTTTAGTAAATACAGATATAAAATATTTATTAAAAATACTGCTCATCTCCTCATTATCTGTTATTTGACCTGTCTCAGTTTTTAATGGACCTATCTTTTCCCTAGTCTTAGTTCGATATAACTGAAAAAACCCTTTAGGATTTGTCTTCGCTTGCCCTGCTATGCGAACTTCATAGTTTCCTTTTGCTTTCCTTATCTCTTTTTTAACATTTCTAACCAGTTGTGTGAATTCCTGTTCTAAACTGACTTCCCCATTCTAAATCATTTTGTACCAAGCTCTCTTTTTACCTATAAGGTTCTTCAGATCCTTTGTTATCCACTTTGGATCATTAGTATTCGATCTATTCAATTGATATGGTATACTACGTTCCTGGGCTTTGCTTAGAATATTTTTAAATAGGTTATATTTTGAATCCACATCGAAATCCGCTTTTCCGTCACCTGTCCCTGGGTTCACGTCTAGCCCACACCCCATACCCAAGACATTTCAATCTATTTGACCCAAAAAATTTCTTAGGCTATTGAAATCAGCTTTTCGAAAATCTGGCACTTTAACAGAATTTTCTCCTACAGGTCTGTTCCATTGTATGATAAATCTGATTTCTTTATGATCACTGTTCCCTAGGTACCTCCCTATTTCGATGTCATTAATTTGTGTTTCCCTGTTAGTTAACACTAAATCTAAAATATTATTTCCCCGCGATGGTTCTTTAATGTGTTGCGTAAGAAAGCAATCGTCAATTAATTCTAGAAAATCTTCTGCTTCATTATTCCCTGTTTTGTTCCCCCAGTTTATTCCACTAAAATTAAAGTCACCCATGATATAAATACTGTTAGATTTAGATGCTCTACATATTTCATCCCATAGATGCTTTGCTTCAATTCTGTCTAAATTTGGTGGCCTATATATAACTCCTATTATAATATTATTTGCTTTTTCGTTTAATTCTATCAAAATAAATTCTGTGTGTGGCTCAGTTTTGATTCCCTCTTTGAGACTACATTTAAAATTGTCCCTAACATACATGGCAACTCCACCTCCTCGTTTAATATACCTATCTGTGTGAAATAGTTTAAATCCATTTATTTGATATTCAGCTAATAGTTCTCTATTTTCTACATTCATCCACGTTTCGGTAAGTGCAATAATATCAATTTTTTTTCTGTACAGACAAGAGGATTTAACTCGTTTATTTTGTTTCTTAGATTTCTACTGTTAGTGTAATATACCTCAAGTGAATTGTTATTTTGAGGCCTTTCTCTTTCCCTGATCATTTTGCCAATTTGTTTCTGCAACAAACACATGCTTTTATTACCTCCTTCCTCCCTATCAATTCCCATACCTCTATCTACTAACAGTTTAAACCCAAACAAACACCTCTAACCACTTCTTCCAACGAGTTCGCAACAGCAACAACCCCAGCCCTCGATAGATGCACCCCATCACGAGCATACATTTCACTTCTTCCATAGAAGTGTTTCCAGTTGTCTATGTAAGATATTGCATTTGATTTGCAATATCTTTCCAGCCGGCAATTGACACCAAGTGCCCTCGACAACCATTCATTCCCAACGCTCTTTCTTGGAAGAATGATCGGGATTCCTCCCTTGCTTCTAACTAATTCTATGGCTGTTTTAAACCTCTGAATCAGTTCCTCACTCCTAACTCGACCAATATCATTTCCCCCTGCGCTAATGCATATAATGGGATTGTTCCCATTTCCAGCCATAATATCATTCATGTTTATAATATCACCAATTCCAACTCCCGGAAAGCAAACCCTTAACCTGTTCCCCCTATCTCTAGCACAAAACGTTCTATCCAAATACCTTACTCGGGAATCTCCCACAACTAAAATTCGCTTAGGTACTTCCTTTACTCTCTGAGGGGCCTGTGCTTCATTGCTCTTCGTTGCTTTCCCTTTCGCGTCAACCGCAGTCTCACCACAGCACTCGTCTGTAACACGGGGAAGGTTTCTCGACTTATCTTTCCTTCTACTCCCCCTCTACCCGTATTCTTACTTTTTATTCTCCACAAGGGACTCCAAAACTTTTACTAAAGCCGACTCCACGCCACGTGGTCCTAAGACGATTGACCGACTTAGGATTCTACAACCAGTATGACGTGACCTAGGCTTTGAGCAAAACCCTAGAGTCGCCTCCGCCGCCACCACCAGACCAGTAACACAGAGCAATGATCGAGGTCTGGATCGATCATGCTAATTAATCAACCTTGGGGCTTGATCCCCACTAGTAGTTTATAACCTCGGAAACTTGAGTGTGGAATTAATTAGACGGAGATGACGAATTCCGATTCGATGTTAGAATCGGCGCCCAATCCAACTCTGCCTCGTGTGGACCACGTGACCAGGACAAGTATCCATAAACACATGGAAATAATAAAAATGCAATTTATTAACTAATTAATTTATTAAAAGAAAAACTAAAACAAAATCTAAATATGTTCACTCCCTGTCACTTTAACACTCCCTACTTGACCTGAACGGCAATGAGTTGACTATCCCTATAAATAACAATAGCAACTATACCTTGGGCAACCAGCTAGATGTTGGGCTGGTCTTGGGGGAGAGGTGAGATGGGTTGACCTCCCCCAGTTGATCTTGAGTTCACACTGATCTCTCCTCGTCTGGTCTACCCCAGACTAGAGCATTGTATCCTTCCGCATCGCTTACCAGTTACTTAGCAAGGTTTAAGTTATAACAATTAACCTCTGTTGTACTTAATTGATCCAGACTGGTTGAATTATTTTACTGAAATTAAATTACACAAGCATCTAACGGCAGAGCTGTTCCCGTTCCCCAAAATGGTTATTAAGACTTTGAGAAATAGTAGACATGTCAACACTGATGACCTATGACTGCTAGGTCACTCCGCCTTACAACTTAGATCTGATTCGTGATGTCACTGATGGTGACTTAACTCAATAATTAGAATACTCTTGATATTGTTCCCAGTAATATTATACAATACAATTTTAATACAAAATGAATAAAGGCTAATTTCTCTAACTTACTGAATACTATAGGATGATTCATTATACGCAGCTATGAACAAGGCGTCGATTATTTTCACCGCGAATTCCCCTGGGGTCAGGTCCCGGGTCACCACGCGGGCTCAGCTTCCCATTCTCTTTTGTCGATAAACCACTCTGGATAATTCTTACAACCAGCCTAGTTTGTTACACGTCCTCCAATACGGCAAACGAATTTGAAGTCCTTAGGATGTCTGTAGGCGGCTTTATCAAGGTCTTCTTAAGGCCCCCTGTCCTTTACGACTTTCCAAGACAATGTCTTTTTAATACTGGTCTCCTCCTTCGTTTCTTCTCGATGTTGTTTCAGGTGACGTACCTCCTCCCGTAGGGAATCCAACTCTGTCCTCAGGGCTCCTACTAGATTCATCAGTTCCTTCACTACAATTTCCATATTGCTATGATAATATAACTGCACTCAGGAGCTACGGCCAACACACCCTCTCACTGTGACTGTCTGATAGGTTGGGCTAGATTATGCTAGGATAGGCTAGGCTAGATTATGCTATGATAGGTTAGGGTAGATTATGCTAGGATAGGCTAGGCTAGATTATGCTACGATAGGTTAGGGTAGATTATGCTAGGATTGATTAGGGTAAATTATGCTAGGATAGGTTAGGGTAGATTATGCTAGGATAGGTTAGGGTAGATTAGGCTAGGCTAGATTATGCTCGTACAGGTTAGGATGTGGTCTGCGTCCAAATACCTAACCGCTATCCAGCCATAAGTGCAACCATATGTATATATTACGACTAAAGTTTTAAATTCTAAAACCAAAGTTTCAGGTCATAGACAAGTAGACAAGTGAGGTCGTACTTGGTAACCACGGTGGCCTGGCCACGGAGGTCCTGCCAACCACTTGGACGTTCGGGGATTGAACGCCGACCTGCATGAAGCGAGAATGTCGCTCTACCAGGTTAGTGGCTCGTATAAACTTTTAATTCCCTCGGGTGAGTAGTGGACTGCCCTGGTAAACAGGCCGGACGAGTCCATTACTCCTCCTCTGGGGGAGGGAAGGGGCTTGGGACGAGCCATTCCTGGGTGGGGGGGAGTCTCCGCTCTCCGAGGTGACACTTAAGGAGCTAATTAGGGTGTTATTAGGGTAGGTTACGGGGTGTTTTATGGCCCCCCCCACCACGAGGGTTGCTCCTGGTTATCACAGCAGCATCCTGTGTTGTAGGCAGCTGCTGGGTCTGCTCCAGTGTTGCAGGCAGCTGCTGGGTCTGCTCCAGTGTTGCAGGCAGCTGCTGGGTCTGCTCCAGTGTTGCAGGCGGCTGCTGGGTCTGCTCCAGTGTTGCAGGCGGCTGCTGGGTCTGCTCCAGTGTTGCAGGCAGCTGCTAGGTCTGCTCCAGTGTTGTAGGCAGCTGCTGGGTCTGCTCCAGTGTTGCAGGCAGCTGCTGGGTCTGCTCCAGTGTTGCAGGCGGCTGCTGGGTCTGCTCCAGTGTTGTAGGCGGCTGCTGGGTCTGCTCCAGTGTTGCAGGCAGCTGCTGGGTCTGCTCCAGTGTTGCAGGCAGCTGCTGGGTCTGCTCCAGTGTTGCAGGCAGCTGCTGGGTCTGCTCCAGTGTTGCAGGCGGCTGCTGGGTCTGCTCCAGTGTTGCAGGCGGCTGCTGGGTCTGCTCCAGTGTTGCAGGCGGCTGCTGGGTTTGCTCCAGTGTTGCAGGCGGCTGCTGGGTCTGCTCCAGTGTTGCAGGCGGCTGCTGGGTCTGCTCCAGTGTTGTAGGCAGCTGCTGGGTCTGCTCCAGTGTTGCAGGCGGCTGCTGGGTCTGCTCCAGTGTTGTAGGCAGCTGCTGGGTCTGCTCCAGTGTTGCAGGCGGCTGCTGGGTCTGCTCCAGTGTTGCAGGCGGCTGCTGGGTCTGCTCCAGTGTTGCAGGCGGCTGCTGGGTCTGCTCCAGTGTTGCAGGAGGGTGCTGGGTCTGCTCCAGTGTTGTAGGCAGCTGCTGGGTCTGCTCCAGTGTTGCAGGCGGCTGCTGGGTCTGCTCCAGTGTTGCAGGCGGCTGCTGGGTCTGCTCCAGTGTTGCAGGCAGCTGCTGGGTCTGCTCCAGTGTTGCAGGCGGCTGCTGGGTCTGCTCCAATGTTGCAGGCGGCTGCTGGGTCTGCTCCAGTGTTGCAGGCGGCTGCTGGGTCTGCTCCAGTGTTGCAGGCAGCTGCTGGGTCTGCTCCAGTGTTGCAGGCGGCTGCTGGGTCTGCTCCAATGTTGCAGGCGGCTGCTGGGTCTGCTCCAGTGTTGCAGGCGGCTGCTGGGTCTGCTCCAGTGTTGCAGGCAGCAGCTGGGTCTGCTCCAGTGTTGCAGGAGGGTGCTGGGTCTGCTCCAGTGTTGCAGGCAGCTGCTGGGTCTGCTCCAGTGTTGTAGGCAGCTGCTGGGTCTGCTCCAGTGTTGCAGGAGGGTGCTGGGTCTGCTCCAGTGTTGCAGGCAGCTGCTGGGTCTGCTCCAGTGTTGCAGGCAGCTGCTGGGTCTGCTCCAGTGTTGCAGGAGGGTGCTGGATCTGCTCCAGTGTTGCAGGCAGCTGCTGGGTCTGCTCCAGTGTTGCAGGCAGCTGCTGGGTCTGCTCCAGTGTTGCAGGCAGCTGCTGGGTCTGCTCCAGTGTTGCAGGAGGGTGCTGGGTCTGCTCCAGTGTTGCAGGCGGCTGCTGGGTCTGCTCCAGTGTTGCAGGAGGGTGCTGGGTCTGCTCCAGTGTTGCAGGCAGCTGCTGGGTCTGCTCCAGTGTTGCAGGTGGCTGCTGGGTCTGCTCCAGTGTTGCAGGAGGGTGCTGGGTCTGCTCCAGTGTTGCAGGCAGCTGCTGGGTCTGCTCCAGTGTTGCAGGCAGCTGCTGGGTCTGCTCCAGTGTTGCAGGAGGGTGCTGGGTCTGCTCCAGTGTTGCAGGAAGCTGCTGGGTCTGCTCCAGTGTTGCAGGCAGCTGCTGGGTCTGCTCCAGTATTGCAGGAGGGTGCTGGGTCTGCTCCAGTGTTGCAGGCAGCTGCTGGGTCTGCTCCAGTGTTGCAGGCAGCTGCTGGGTCTGCTCCAGTGTTGCAGGCAGCTGCTGGGTCTGCTCCAGTGTTGCAGGAGGGTGCTGGGTCTGCTCCAGTGTTGCAGGTGGCTGCTGGGTCTGCTCCAGTGTTGCAGGAGGGTGCTGGGTCTGCTCCAGTGTTGCAGGCAGCTGCTGGGTCTGCTCCAGTGTTGCAGGTGGCTGCTGGGTCTGCTCCAGTGTTGCAGGAGGGTGCTGGGTCTGCTCCAGTGTTGCAGGCAGCTGCTGGGTCTGCTCCAGTGTTGCAGGCAGCTGCTGGGTCTGCTCCAGTGTTGCAGGAGGGTGCTGGGTCTGCTCCAGTGTTGCAGGCAGCTGCTGGGTCTGCTCCAGTGTTGCAGGCAGCTGCTGGGTCTGCTCCAGTGTCTCGTTACTAGTTTAGAGTCTGTGTCTTCGGGTGTACAGCAATGTTTTATTAGGTGTGTGTGTGTGTGTGTGTGTGTGTACTCACCTACTTGTGCTTGCGGGGGTTGAGCTCTGGCTCTTTGGTCCCACCTCTCAACTGTCAATCAACTGGTGTACAGATTCCCGAGCTCTATCATATCTACATATGAAACTGTGTATGGAGTCAGCCTCCATCACATTACTGCCTAATGAATTCCACCTGTTAACTGCTGTGACACTGAACAAGAAATGATAATGTGTGGCTCATCTGGGTACTCAAAGTCCACCTGTGTCCCCTTGTCCGTGTCCCACCCGTGCTGAAGAGTTTGTCTTTGTCCACCCTGTCAATTCCCCTGAGAATTTTGTCGGTAGTTATCATGTCTCCTCTTACTCTTCTGTCTACCAAGGACGTGAGGTTTAGCTCCTGTAGCCTTTCGTCATAGCTCTTACCTCTCAGTTCTGGGATAGTCTGATGCCTTACCTCTGAATCTTCTCTAACTTCGTCTTGTGTTTAACTAGGTATGGACTCGAGGCTGGAGCTACATATTCCAGGATTGGTCGGTCATCCATACGTGGTATACGAGGTCCTAAACGATTCCTAAAGGTTTCTAAAGGTTTCTAAAAGTTTCTAAAGGCAGTTCTTATGTTGGCCAATCTAGCATATGCCACTGATGATATCGTTTTAATGTGGGCTTCTGGGGACAGGTTCGGTGTGATATCAACCCCCCAGATCTTTCTCTCTATTGACTCTTGCAGGATTTCACCTCCCAGATGGTACTTTGTGTTCAGCCTTCTGCTCCCTTCGCCTAATTTCATTACTTTACACTTTCCTGAGTTGAACTTTAGCAGCCATATTCTAGACCATTCCTCCATTTTGTCCTGGTCGTCCTGTAGTCTCTGTCTATTTTCATCTGTCTTGATTCTTCTCATAATTTTTGCATCATTAGCAAACATTGAGAGGAATGAGTCTATACCCTCTGGAAGATCGTTTACATATGTCAGAAACAGGATGGGCCCATGTACAAAGCCCTGTGGGACTCCGCTTTCGACATCTCGCCCTTCTAATTGAACCATGGATTCTTCTGTTGCTTTGCATTTATCTCCTTTTGATCCGGGATAAACCTGTCTGCAGCTTCCTGGTACTTCTGGGTGACATAGTCCATCATATTCTGTACAGTCTTTTCTCTGAGTTCTGTTTCCCATGGGATTCCCATTACAAAGTTCCTCATGTCGTCATATTTTCCTCTTCGGTAATTTATCTTTTTCCTTTCCGATCCCTTCCTTGGATAGGTTATCCCTATCTCCACCAAGTACTCAAATGTCAATACACTGTGGTCACTCATTCCCACGGGGGCTTTAAATTTGACTTCCCTTATTTCTGACTCACTCAAGGTGAATATCATGTCGAGTCTATGTTGGACGCATGTGGTCACACATGTGGTGACCTCATTCATCGACTGCATATGGCCAGCACTCAACTCAGGAGTTGTCAACTGCACTCAGCGCGCAGATGTGCATCTCCGTCCAAGTGTGACTACTCCTATTGCCAGACGATTTTAAGCAGCGGCACTATCAAGAAAGCTAAAACCACAACCAAAACTGCTGTTAATATCTATCTGGTTCGTCATTGCGTCTCAATCTTGTGGGTTCCTTGACATGTTGGCTCAGAAAATTTCTTGTTGCTACTTCCAAGAGTTTAGCTCTCCATGTATCTTCCCCTCCATGTGGTTCACCATTCTCCCAGTCTATCTTTCCATTGTTGAAGTCGCCCATGATTAAGAGTCTTGAGCCAATCCTGCAGGCAACTGAAGCTGCTCTCTCTATTATTTTAATGGTTGCCATGTTTTTCCTATCGAACTCCTGTTTGGGTCTTTTGTCATTTAGTGGAGAGTTGTAGATGACTACCACTATTATCTTAGGTCCACCCATTGCCATGGTTCCTGTTATGTAGTCTCTGAATCCTTCATAGCCCAGAATTTATATTTCTTCAAAACTCCAGTTCTTCCTTATCAGCAGGGCCACTCCTCCTCTTCTCCCTTCCCTCTCTTTCCTTACTATATAGTAGTCCTGTGGAAACACTGCGTTTGTTATGATACCA
>NC_091150.1:56013433-56018433 GCF_040958095.1 Procambarus clarkii | reverse complement strand
TGTCTCTATCTGTCTCTCTCTCTCTCTCTCTCTCTCTCTCTCTCTGTCTCTATCTGTCTCTATCTGTCTCTCTCTCTCTCTCTCTCTCTATCTGTCTCTCTCTCTCTCTCTCTCTCTCTCTCTCTCTCTCTCTCTCTCTCTCTCTCTCTCTCTCTCTCTTTCTCTCTCTCTCTGTCTCTCTGTCTCTCTCTCTCTCTCTCTCTCTCTCTCTCTCTCTCTCTCTCTCTCTCTCTCTCTCTCTCTCTCTCTCTCTCTCTCTCTCTCTCTCTCTCTCCTTGTGTTCAACATTAATGCAATATAAATAAACACAGATCAGCTGTTGTATGCATTCAGAGTAAAAAATACTTTATAAAGTTAAATTCGCAAGAAAGCTTGCAGCATCTTGCATTCCGGTTTCTTGGGTAAGATAAACACGCGAGATGTCGGCCGGGCGCAGGTAAAGCTCTGGTAGAGTCCTTGAGACAACTCGTCCTCTGCTTGTTTATGTTAATGCGATACATAGCCTGCAGGACCAACAGATTACCCGCAGCTGTTTGTCCTTACTGAGGTGTGTGTGTGTGTGTGTGTGTGTGTGTGTGTGTGTGTGTGTGTGTGTGTGTGTGTGTGTGTGTGTACTTGCCTAACAATACTTAAGTGTATACGGGTGAGTGAGGTCTACTCCTGATTCTCAACCTGCTTGCCTTTGTTGTACCTGTTGCATTACAATATAACTATTTTGATATTTAAATTCTTCGTCGAATCAGGCCTTGAAGTTATGGATGGAGGTGGCTTCCATAACTTCATCAGTGCATTCCACTTGTTGACTTCCCATACAGGCTACGAGTATTTCCTTATATTCCCTCATGCTGTATGGTCTTTACCATACAGTGTGTAGCAAAGAGTTACTCTCTATAGTAAAAAGTACTTTACCATACAGGGTAACTTTGCAGTTTGCGTTGAAAGTAAAATATCGCTAAGAAATTTGCACTTAGCCCAAGACGCTGATAGAACCCAAACTAGGCAAGAGGGCAAAAACGTGAGAGGGTTAAAATAGAATCCTTGTCCTATCGTGGCCGAGTTGGTTAATGCAAGCGTCTGAGAAGCACAAGGACGCTGGTTCAAGTCGCCTCATTCCCTCAAATGATTTTGATATTTCTTCAGGTCTTATGCCTTACTCCAACACTCTCAATACACATATATCCAAGTCATGTAAACAACTCTTAGCACTCGAGTAAATATTCTCCGGAGCGGTGTGATTTACAGTGTAAAATAGTATATTATAATGCTGGCCGTTCCCCGCTGGGGTGAACCGTCCCTGGCGTTACTGTATTGAGGCCGCGACTCTACACGCTAGGTCCGGGTCGTGTAACAATATATCTCAGTTTTACTGATTTTTAGTTAATCTTTTTCGCTTTACGCTATGTAGCCGTCAGGTGTATATGTATGATGTATACATACCTGGCGTATTTGTACGCTGTCTTCATAACAGGCGTATATGTATATATGCTTTACGCTATGTAGCCGTCAGGTGTATATGTATGATGTATACATACCTGGCGTATTTGTACGCTGTCTTCATAACAGGCGTATATGTATACTGTCTACACGCCTGGGGGTACATGTACGCTCAGTATATACCACGCATGCATGTCCTGTGTGTACCCGCCAAACATACATGTACGCTGTCTGCAAGTAAGGAATACATGTACACTTTTTTTTTTTTTTTGCAGGGATATTCCAGCGCGGGTCTTAAGCCTCTGGCTGGCCCCCTAAGTGTTACTCACTCGAGTCTTACTCAGGCGCTGGATGAGTCTTTATGACCACAGTGTTGGCTGCAGTAAGGTTATGTCCAATGAGTTTAACAACTTCTTCAGTGCTGTTAAATCTCAGTGGGGAAAGGAATTTTCAGGAGAAAGCGCCAAGTCATATCTACTATATAGCACTGGTAAGGGGTCAGGATAAGGATTTCTGATGGGAAGGGTGGAGGTGGGGAGGAAGGAATGATGCCCAACCACTTGGACGGTCGGGAATTGAACGCCGACCTGCAAGAAGTGGGACCGTCGCTCTACCGTCCGCCCCAAGTGGTTGGATCTCTGTGGTGAATGTTAGTTCTTTTGTTACTCTGCACTGTGTTAGATAATGTTCCAGTGGTCTGTTTGGTCTGTAACTCTGCACTGAGTTTGGTTATTTACTATGTAACACGTTTTATATATATATATATATATATATATATATATATATATATATATATATATATATATATATATATATATATATATATATATATATATATATATATATATATTTATATATATATATATATATATATATATATATATATATATATATATATATATATTTATATGTATATATATAATATATATATATATATATATATATATATATATATATATTTATATATTTATATATATATATTTTTATATATATATATATATATATATATATATATATATATATATATATATATATATATATTATATTATATTATTATATAATAATATATTTTTTTTTGGGGGGGGGAGGCGCTGTTTAGAAATGATCTTTGTTTCCTCCTGTCATCGATATTTTCAGAAATAATCTTAGTATTGTTTTAGACTTTGATAAGTTTGGAAACATTAAGCGGATTTTTCCTGAAAAGCTTCTCCTCCAAAATATATAGGACCTTTACAAATTGTTTTATCAATCCCAGTTTTATATGAAGTTGGGCAACAGAACTTTTACTCGCTCTACGACTCTGACAACATTAAACCTTCCTGGCTGTAATTCCTGCCGTGACGGGCCCTGAACTTTCCGGTAATGATCTTCATCAGCTCTACTGTCCCGTGAACAAAGGAAGCATGAGTAATTGTATATCCATCCTGCAAACTTAACAAGAAGCCAAGCACATAAAAATCCCCACACACATCCCTTTTAAATTCTGCATAGTTAAGCTTGGCAAGTAACTATCTATTTGTTTAATTTTTCATTCGTTCCAAATTTGCAAATTTGCAAAACATGGATATATGTTCCTAATGTGAAGTAAAACTGCTCTGAGGCTTCGAACCTGTCTAGGAATAGTCGCCATTCCACAGAGTTATTCTTCAGTCCAACAGCAGTAAACAAACCATTCACGTCTTTGCAGTAACCCAGACCTCCACTATCATCACAGTCAAGTACATGTTCCACATGTCTTCCACGGTACACAGTAGTCCAGCAGTATTCCAAGAGTAAATTGTGCTCTTTTTAACCTTGATGTTAAAAGTTCAGCTCCTGACTTAGTGGGACCCAAGTCCCGGATCAGGTCATCCAGTTCGCTTCAAATTGGGAAGTGAGGATGTGAAGGTGTTCTCGGCACTACTGCTTCGTCTCTTTGTAAGACTGAAGAAGCCAAAATATTATCTTCGCCATGAAATACAAAAATAAATGCTTTTAAATTACAAGTTACATTACAAGTTCTCAGTAACTAAAAGTATAAGTTACATGGTAATATTAGTTACAAGTAACAGTTACTTACATGTGATGATGGTTGTGGTATTGGTGAATTATCATCATGAGGAGCAGGAAGCTCTGAAGACGGCGTGAGTGTGTTGATACTGAAGAGCTTGCCTCCCTTTACCCCCCCCCCCCCTGCACTTTGTAACATCAGCCATATTATGAAACAAGTCGTTGAAGAGGTTCTTGGGTTCCCTCCATACTGGGAGTAGTAAGGGACATAATAGCCCATCAAGCACCTTTTTGAATTGTTGGCGCCGGAGGCGGCTATTTTATTGTGCACCCTATCCTGTGAGCGGTAGCGCAAAAAGCATTACCGAGGGCACAAAAGGTCTTTATTAGACCTCAACGGAGATTATTACATAAACAATTTCATCTTTCCTTCACACCTTATAATTACAATGTCAGTTACAGAGAATGTTCTATTTCAAGAGCTATATATTTACAGTAAGTTATTAAACATTAATGCAAGGTCATATCGCTAATACATATTTGTTTGAGCAATGGAGATATTACAGCCATAGGGAGCTACTGTTTATTATTAGCCTCCACAATACACTACTTGTTTCTTAATCTCATATGTCGTTTATCTACTGGGAGCGAAATATGGATACAGTGCAAGGATATTAGGTACTTTATCCTTAGTAATAAGATACGTTGCCATATCATACAGCTTAGATTTATCTCTAAATGGCTCAATTTTACTACAATCCAAGATATAGTGATCGAGTGTGTGTCCCTGTCTTTGTCCACCCACTTTACACTTTACTTCATCTACATCTCTATACAAGCTGAACTGCCAGAGATACTTGTTGCCAAGTCTTATTCGAGCTGTGACAACGTCTGTTAGTCTACTTTGTTACTTGCCCCATACACATGTTTTACTTCACACATTTCATTGTGATAAACAATGGACCTGCTAGTTCCAGTTTGCATTGTTCTACTTTCTTCAAATTATTCTAAGAGTTTTCGTCTAATGACACTTTTAAGGGACCTATTTGATAACTCAAGATTCCGTTCAATACTGTCTTTATTTACTGCAACCTTAGCAAGGGCGTCAACTTTATTATGTTCCTACAGGCCAATGTGAGAAGTAATCCACAACATTTTTATATTTACCCTCTTGTTAAGTATGCTTATATATATATGTCTGGCTTCTGAGACAAGCACGTTATTGCTTGATTGCAAACTGTTTATTGCTCGTAGTGAGGAAAGGGAGTCGAAAATAATTAAGCTGTCTACTTACGTGTTGTAAGATGTCGATGTTGTTTTCAGTTTGTATATTGTGAATGTGTTCTATGGTGCTTAATTTAGCAGCAAGCTGAGCATGAGGGTTGTTTGTGATTAGTTTCTTGGTGGGGTATGCAGGGGTCAGGATGTCAAAAGGTACTATCTGCCAGGGTGGAAGGAAGTGCTGTACTCTTTCATCTTTACATACATCGTGCAGTCCCATCATTTTAATATCAGTAGCTGTTTTTTTAATCTATTTAGACTAGCTGGTTTCATTTCGTATGTGTTCTAACAATTCA
>NC_091150.1:55988433-56008433 GCF_040958095.1 Procambarus clarkii | reverse complement strand
CCATGCAAACCGGAACCTCGGAAACAAACACCCGCAGACGTGGAACCCACACGGTGTCCCTCCGGACGCCAGTAGCCGCCACCCGATCCCATACACCCGGAACCCGACCACCAGAAAAGTCCTCCGGCCGAGCAAGCAGCAGGAACTCGGCAACCCAGGCCTCCAGGTCTTCAAGGCACAACACCGCAGGAGGGGGCTCGACAGAGGGCTCAACAGAGGGCACAACCACAGGGGCACCAGCAGCCATGGGCACACTACCAGACAACAGCAGGGAATCACGGCGGTGCGTATCCTCATGTAAAGTCACCACAAAGCCACGCCCAGCAGCAGCATCTGCACCATCCCTGGCAGCGGAAGCCACCACACCCCACTGCGAAGAGCCCTCGGGCGAGGAAGACACAGGAGACACCCGAGACACGGGCATCAGCACCAGCAGGCACATGCACCTCCGCCACCACCAACCGCGGAGACAACGACTCAGCCGGATCCACGCTGTCAACACCTGAAGACCCACAGTCACTGAAGTCCCCAACATCAGCCCAGGCCGTGGACGAACGCCTGGAACGTTTGGGCTCCGGCCGGATATCGTCAGAGCCGGAAGCAGATCCAGAGGCACGGGCACCACTAGCCGGACGAACCGACGCCCGACGCAGAACGGCAGCAGCCTCTACCACAGGGGGGAACCGGACCACACACTGCAGGAGGCTCCGCAGCCACCCCATCACCCAGCACAGACTGCGAGGGTGCAGGGACCAGGACAGACTCAGCAGAGGAAGAACCGGAAGACGAGGGGCCCGAGCAGACGGCAGACGGAAGAGGCTCAGGGACAACAGCCGGAACAGGCTGAGCACTAGGTGAGGACACAACTACCGGAGGAGAGGCGACAACAACAGGGGGCGCAACAGGCGGAGCAACAGCTGAAACAGAGGGCACCTCCTCAGCCGAAGAGACGTCTACATCCACTGAATCATCCCCCACAGGAAGTGGCGGAAAATCCTCCTCACTGAAGAGATTCACTGGTGCAACGGCAGGCGCAGAACAGGCAGCAGCCTGATGGCCCGAAAGACCACAACGATAACACGTCCGCGGCTGGCGGGCGTAAAAAACCCGAACGTTGTACCCCATAAGGCGCACAGAGGACGGAATATCCGCCCGGAGTCTCATGCCCAGGGTGCGAATGTTAGTCCTCACACCCTTAAGAGGACTAGAAGACACCACGTTCACCCTGACACTAACTACTGTGCCAAACCGGCCGAAATACCGCCGTAGCAGAGCCTCAGGAAACTCCAAGGGAGCCCCATGCATACTGACGTAAGTAAGTGCACCACTTCTATCAGAGAGTGTTACAGTGCCCGCACCATCCGGCAGGGGTAATGTCCGCCCCTCGTATCGCCGGAGAAAATCGCAATACGCCGCCACCTCTGTGAACTTCACAATCGCCCTACGGGCCGTTACCAACTCGACCCCATAAATCCAAACACAGGGACAGAGAGCATATCACAATCCAGCGCAATCTCCGGGTAACTGGCCCGCACAGAGAACTCTAGTCCCACAGACTGAGCCAGGACGACAGGGGGGAGAGGGACCCCCATCGTAACGCCACGTCAGCACAGGCGGGCAGAGACACACCCGCCCCCAACCGGCCGAACTGGCAAACAACACCAACTGCTGGAGCGCTGATGCAACACGTCTGTCCCCTACCGAAGCTAGGGCCAGACCCAGAACCGAAAAACTCGTTGGTATTACCACATTTTGATGGTCTAGTACATCTTGCCCCAGCCCTGAAAAACCTTAATGGTAACCCTGTGTTCAAAAATGATAATACAGTTCAGTCCATGTTCATTAAGAACTCGCCCTCGTCGGTAGCAGGTTGTGTGTACTCCATCCCTTGTAAAGAGTGTGCATGTGTTTACATCGGCCAGACTGGTAAATCTCTTTCCTCGCGTTTAAAACAACATTCATATGCTATTCGTACAGCCCAGCACTCCAGTGCATTGTATTTACATTCCAGTTTATATGATCATTCCATCGACTTCAGAGGGGCGAAATGTATTGTTAAAAGTAAGGATTTTGTTTAACGAAATGTGATCGAGTCCGCTCTGATCAATCAATGTAACAACAACCTAAATGCAAGCTCTGGCATGTAAAAGTTGGATCCCCATATAAGCTTCAATATAGCACGTCAATACAATATAGCATCCATTTAACCTGTTTGGTACTTTTATATACCTTCAGGTCACTGATATTATTAGGAGCTGCCTCGTATGGGCCAATAGGCCTTTTGCAGCTACATTGGTGATTTGCCCTGGCGGACATAAGGTCTGACCAACAAGGTTTCCATCTTCATTCTAATTTGCTCTGGTGAAGAAGATTTAAGCCAAAAACGGGTTTAGCATTCTCTATTTTTCAAATGTGGGGTTTTCCTCACACACGCACACACACACACACACACACACACACACACACACACACACACACACACACACACATATATATATATATATATATTATATATATATATATATATATTATATATATATATATATATATATATATATATATATATATATTATATATATATATATATATATATATATATATATATATATATATATATATATATATATATATATATATATATATATATATATATAATGACCATCCATACTTCAGAAAAAACACGAAGTTTCCGACGACGTGTCGTTGGAGGTACAATGACGTTTTTGTCCATCCAGGACCATTATCAAGTCGTGTAATAGAGAGAAGAGGCAAATAAGGCAAGAATGTGAGATGATGGTGAGGGCATGTAAGAGAAAGAAAAATGTAAGGGTAAGACAAAGAATAAGCGAAAATGAAAGAATAACAAAATTAGGTAAACTAAAAGTAAGAAGAAAGGAAAAAATAAGAAGAGGGGAAAAGGTACAAGTATAAAAAAGTTAGAAAAACAGGAAGAAAAAATATAAAAAAAACTGCAAAAGCTAAATGGCGAAGAGAAAAGACCAATTAACGCAAGAGACAAAAGATAAAGAGAGGCTAGAGGAAGCAAAGCTTAAGTCAGTTCCCGTTTGTTAAGAAAGTTAGAGCATTTAAGTATTTACTGTGAAAGGGAAGAGTCAATAGCAACAAAGCCAGGACTCAGATTCATGTTGGGTAGGTTGTTTATCTGAGTTGTGGCGACAAGACGGCGTCTGTGAAGAGTAGCGGCAGCAAAGATTATTTTAGAGGGAGACCAATCAATAGGATGATTAGAATCTCTAACATGACAGAAGAGATCATTGTTTGTGTCTGAAGACTTCTTTTATGTTCAGCCACGATATTTCGACTTATCATCTGTGTGTGTGTATATATATATATATATTGTGACAATAATCTCTTTCAAGAGAGATTGAGCCTGCTCTTCCCTCCAAAGTACGTCACATCAACAGATAATATAGAAGATATATCCAGCAAGTATCTCCAAAACGTTTTGCCCAGAGAGCAAAACGTATCCAGCCCACCGGCGCACCTGCTCGCCTCCGCCACCGTTAACCGGCAAACTGCTTGTCCATCGCCTGCCTGCGCTGATTGGCTGGTGTCCAGTCGCACCTGCCCCACCTCCCTCCGCCACAAGTTGATGTCTGGGCTACAGCGACCCAGAAAAGGCAGAATATCTCAGTGCTCCTTGCAGTTGACACGTCTCATTGGTAGACTAAGCCTTCGCTTACGTGTACTACGGGAGGTGGCAGCTCGAAGCCAATATTCCGGCACTATCATCATTTACTTTGCTATTACTCACTTGTCTTAACGTAACTTTTCATTTGCCAGTGATTATTCTTATTATTTTGTTTGTTGACTTGTCTGTTATATTTTATACTTAATTTTATTCATGTCTTGCTTTTCTAACGTAATTAAAATCTCATTGTTAAATTTACTTGTGTTTTGTGTGTCTTCCCATTACCTTACCACAGACGAAAGTTCCAGCTTTTCTCTTTTTTTTTCTTTATGTGACGAGGCCCTGCCCCTAGCTTTTGAAACAGCCGAACACCAACGCTTTACCGTCACAATATATATATATATATATATATATATATATATATATATATATATATAAAATATATATATAAAATATATATTTTCCTACATAGGAATTACAACAGCTGCAAGCACCAAACATACATATTGGTACACGCACACACGCACACATTCACCTACACATAATACAACATGCATCAAAAGCGTAATTTAGAGACCCATTCCTGAATTATGACACCATTCGAATACACAGTCAAACGACCCTTTTTAAATGACCACCATATGGCAATACAGGAATCCGGATTTGGGCGCTCCGTTCTTGAATAGAATTTTCCTCTTAATTAATTAATATTTTGAACGCAAATACCCTGCAAGGCTTCAACGCGAATGGTGTTTGAGCCCTCATACGCCATGGCTGCACCCCGCTGTTTACTCGGAATAAATATGTAAATGAATAAATAAATGAAATGCGTTTTTTTTTTTTTAAATATATTTGTGAACTGTAAAGAGGTGAATTACATGATCGCTTCAGTGTAACATTTCTGTTGGGGCTGGTTGATGAGGGAGGGACTGGGGAGGGGGGGGTGTTTTTTTTTGAGAGGGGGGAGAGGCTGATGAATTGAAAGTGAGGGGGAAGGGGAGGGGGAGAGAGGATGAGGATAGAGGGGCATCGTTTGGAGAACTATTTTGAAAAGGACGAGAGTTTTAGGGATTAGAGGAGAGTTGTGGTCTTGGGAAGAGTTGGACTTTGCTGATGGTTCGGGGGGGGGGGGAGGGAGGGTATGGTTCAGGGGTGGTTGGTATGGTTCAGGGGTGGTTGGTATGGTTCAGGGGTGGTTGGTATGGTTCAGGGGTGGTTGGTATGGTTCAGAGGTGGTTGGTATGGTTCAGGGGTGGTTGGTATAGTTCAGGGGTGGTTGGTATGGCTCAGGGGTGGTTGGTATGGCTCAGAGGTGGTTGGTATGGTTCAGGGGTGGTTGGTATGGTTCAGGTGTGGTTGGTATGGTTCAGGGGTGGTTGGTATGGCTCAGAGGTGATTGGTATGGTTCAGGGGTGGTTGGTATGGTTCAGGGGTGGTTGGTATGGCTTAGGGGTGGTTGGTATGGTTCAGGGGTGGTTGGTATGGTTCAGGGGTGGTTGGTATGGTTCAGGGGTGGTTGGTATGGTTCAGGGGAGGTTGGTATGGTTCAGGGGTGGGGGGTTAGTACTAGCAGGGCTAGTTGTAGGTAGTTAGTACTAGCAGGGCTAGTTGTAGGTAGTTAATACTAGCAGGACTAGTTATAGGGGGTTAGTACTAGCAGGGCTAGTTGTAGGGGGTTAATACTAGCAGGCCTAGTTGTAGGGGGTTAGTACTAGCAGGACTAGTTGTAGGGTGTTAGTACTAGCAGGACTAGTTGTAGGGGGTTAGTACTAGCAGGCCTAGTTGTAGGGGGTTAGTACTAGCAGGGCTAGTTGTAGGGTGTTAGTACTAGCAGGGCTAGTTGTAGGGGGTTAGTACTAGCAGGGCTAGTTGTAGGGTGTTAGTACTAGCAGGACTAGTTGTAGGGTGTTAGTACTAGCAGGACTAGTTGTAGGGGGTTAGTACTAGCAGGCCTAGTTGTAGGGGGTTAGTACTAGCAGGGCTAGTTGTAGGAGGTGTTAGTACTAGCAGGGCTAGTTGTAGGGGGTTAGTACTAGCAGGGCTAGTTGTAGGAGGTGTTAGTACTAGCAGGGCTAGTTGTAGGGGGTTAGTACTAGCAGGGCTAGTTGTAGGAGGTGTTAGTACTAGCAGGGCTAGTTGTAGGGGGTTAGTACTAGCAGGGCTAGTTGTAGGTGTTAGTACTAGCAGGGCTAGTTGTAGGGGGTTAGTACTAGCAGGGCTAGTTGTAGGAGGTGTTAGTACTAGCAGGGCTAGTTGTAGGGGGTTAGTACTAGCAGGCCTAGTTGTATGGGGTTAGTACTAGCAGGACTAGTTGTAGGTGTTAGTACTAGCAGGCCTAGTTGTAGGGAGTTAGTACTAGCAGGGCTAGTTGTAGGGGGTTAGTACTAGCAGGGCTAGTTGTAGGGGGTTAGTACTAGCAGGGCTAGTTGTAGGGAGTTAGTACTAGCAGGCCTAGTTGTAGGTGGTTAGTACTAGCAGGGCTAGTTGTAGGGGGTTAGTACTAGGAGGGCTAGTTGTAGGGGGTTAATACTAGCAGGGCTAGTTGTAGGGGGTTAGTACTAGCAGGGCTAGTTGTAGGGGGTTAATACTAGCAGGACTAGTTGTAGGAGGTGTTAGTACTAGCAGGATTAGTTGTAGGGGGTTAGTACTAGCAGGACTAGTTGTAGGGGGTTAGTACTAGCAGGCCTAGTTGTAGGGGGTTAGTACTAGCAGGACTAGTTGTAGGGGGTTAGTACTAGCAGGCCTAGTTGTAGGGGGTTAGTACTAGCAGGGCTAGTTGTTGGGGTGTTAGTACTAGCAGGACTAGTTGTAGGGGGTTAGTACTAGCAGGACTAGTTGTAGGGTGTTAGTACTAGCACTACCAGTTGTAGGAGGTATTAGTACTAGCAGGACTAGTTGCAGTTTATATATATATATATATATATATATATATATATATATATATATATATATATATATATATATATATATATATAATAAAACAAAGGTAAATAGAATAGAAGGACAAATAATTACATGAGAATGACGACGCTCAAATGTCAACTCTGAGCGAAGCGACGAAATGAATCAAAAAGTTTAAATTACGTTTCGATTTTTTTTTAATTTGGTGGGACTGATATAAATTTTTATTTTGCTTCCGAAATGTAATGATTTTAGTGGTGACGGGATGGGTGTGTGATGGTGTGTTGGGGGAGAGGGAGAGGGAGGGTGGGAGGGAGAGAGAGAGAGAGAGAGAGACAGACAGAGAGAGAGAGAGGGGGGGGGGGGGGAGAGAGATACAGAGAGACAGATGGAGAGGAGGCAATGATCGAGAGAGAGAAAGGATGGGAGTGGGGAGAGAGAGAAAGGAGAGAGGGAGGGAGGGAGGAAGAGAGAGCGGAAGAGAGAGACAGAGGGAAAGAGAGAGAGGAAGAGAGTGAGAGGGGGCGGAGGAGGGGGGAGAGAGTGAGAGGGGGGGGGAGGGAGAGAGTGAGAGAGAGGGGGGGGTGTAAAGTGTAAAATTACACTTTATTCTCCTTCTTTCCTCTTTTCTTCATAGTTGAATATTTACTTTCAAGTTCAGACTGCAAATGTTTTCACGCTGGAGAGAAAATTATTGGATAAATATTGGGTAGTGCTTTGTGGCTAGGAGGGGGGGGGTCTGGTGGGAGAATGGAGGAGCTGGTGGGAGAGTGGAGGAGCTGGTGGGAGAGTGGAGGAGCAGGTGGGAGAGTGGAGGAGCAGGTGGGAGAGTGGAGGTGCTGGTGGGAGAGTGGAGGAGCTGGTGGGAGAGTGGAGGAGCTGGTGGGAGAGAGGAGGAGCTGGTGGGAGAGTAGAGGAGTAAGTGGGAGAGTGGAGGAGCTGGTGGGAGAGTGGAGGAGCAGGTGGGAGAGTACAGGAGTAAGTGGGAGAGTGAAGGAGCAGGTGGGAGAGTAGAGAAGTAAGTGGGAGAGTGGAGGAGCAGGTGGGAGAGTGTAGGAGCAGGTGGGAGAGTGGAGGAGCAGGTGGGAGAGTAGAGGAGTAAGTGGGAGAGTGGAGGAGCAGGTGGGAGAGTAGAGGAGCAGGTGGGAGAGTGGAGGAGCTAGTGGGAGAGTGGAGGAGCTAGTGGGAGAGTGGAGGAGCAGGTGGGAGAGTAGAGGAGCAGGTGGGAGAGTGTAGGAGCAGGTGGGAGAGTGGAGGAGCAGGTGGGAGAGTAAAGGAGTAAGTGGTAGAGTGGAGGAGCTAGTGGGAGAGTGGAGGAGCAGGTGGGAGAGTGTAGGAGCAGGTGGGAGAGTGTAGGAGTAAGTGGGAGAGTGTAGGAGCAGGTGGGAGAGTGGAAGAGTAAGTGGGAGAGTGGAGGAGCTAGTGGGAGAGTGGAGGAGCTGGTGGGAGAGTGGAGGAGCAGGTGGGAGAGTGGAGGAGCAGGTGGGAGAGTGTAGGAGCTAGTGGGAGAGTGGAGGAGCTAGTGGGAGAGTGGAGGAGCAGATGGGAGAGTGTAGGAGCAGGTGGGAGAGTGTAGGAGCAGGTGGGAGAGTGGAGGAGCAGGTGGGAGAGTAGAGGAGTAAGTGGGAGAGTGGAGGAGCTGGTGGTAGAGTGGAGGAGCAGGTGGGAGAGTAGAGGAGTAAGTGGGAGAGTGGAGGAGCTAGTGGGAGAGTGGAGGAGCAGGTGGGAGAGTGAAGGAGCAGGTGGGAGAGTGAAGGAGCAGGTGGGAGAGTGTAGGAGCAGGTGGGAGAGTGGAGGAGCAGGTGGGAGAGCAGAGGAGTAAGTGGGAGAGTGGAGGAGGTGGGGGTAGAGTAGAGGAGCAGGTGGGAGAGTAGTGGAGTAAGTGGGAGAGTGGAGGAGGTGGTGGTAGAGTGGAGGAGCAGGTGGGAGAGTAGAGGAGTAAGTGGGAGAGTGTAGGAGCTGGTGGGAGAGTGGAGGAGCAGGTGGGAGAGTAGAGGAGTAAGTGGGAGAGTGGAGGAGCTGGTGGGAGAGTGGAGGAGCAGGTGGGAGAGTAGAGGAGTAAGTGGGAGAGTGGAGAAGCTGGTGGGAGAGTGGAGGAGCCGGTCGGAGAGTGGAGGAGCAGGTGGAAGAGTGGAGGAGCAAGTGGGAGAGTGGAGGAGCTGGTGGGAGAGGGGAGGAGCTGGTGGGAGAGTGGAGGAGCTGGTGGGAGAGTGTAGGAGCAGGTGGGAGAGTGTAGGAGCAGGTGGAAGAGTGGAGGAGCAAGTGGGAAAGTGGAGGAGCTGGTGGGAGAGTGGAGGAGCTGGTGGGAGAGTGGAGGAGCTGGTGGGAGAGTGTAGGAGCAGGTGGGAGAGTGTAGGAGCAGGTGGGAGAGTGGAGGAGTAAGTGGGAGAGTGGAGGAGCTGGTGGGAGAGTGGAGGAGCTAGTGGGAGAGTGGAGGAGCAGGTGGGAGAGTGGAGGAGCTGGTGGGAGAGAGGAGGAGCTGGTGGGAGAGTGGAGGAGCAAGTGGGAGAGTGGAGGAGCAAGTGGGAGAGTGGAGGAGCTGGTGGGAGAGTGGAGGAGCAAGTGGGAGAGTGGAGGAGCTGGTGGGAGAGTGGAGGAGCTGGTGGGAGAGTGGAGGAGCAAGTGGGAGAGTGGAGGAGCAAGTGGGAGAGTGGAGGAGCTGGTGGGAGAGAGGAGGAGCTGGTGGGAGAGTGGAGGAGCTGGTGGGAGAGTGGAAGACTTGGTGGGAGAGTGGAGGAACTGGTGGGAGAGTGGAGGAACTGGTCGGAGAGTGGAAGAGCTGGTGGGAGAGTGGAGGAGCTGGTGGGAGAGTGGAGGAGCTGGTGGGAGAGTAGAGGAGCTGCTGGGAGAGTGGAGGAGCTGGTGGGAGAGTGGAAGGGCAGGTGGGAGAGTGGAGTAAGTGGGAGAGTGGAGGAGTAAGTGGGAGAGTAGAGGGGCAGGTTGGAGAGTGGAGGGGCAGGCGGGAGAGTGGAGGAGCAGGTGGGAGAGTGGAGGAGCAGGTGGGAGAGTAGAGGAGCTGGTGGGAGAGTGGAGGAGCAGGTGGGAGAGTAGAGGAGCTGGTGGGAGAGTGGAGGAGCTGGTGGGAGAGTGGAGGAGCAGGTGGGAGAGTGGAGGAGCAGGTGGAAGAGTGGAGGAGCTGGTGGGAGAGTGGAGGAGCTGGTGGGAGAGAGGAGGAGCTGGTGGGAGAGTAGAGGAGTAAGTGGGAGAGTGAAGGAGCAGGTGGGAGAGTAGAGGAGTAAGTGGGAAAGTGGAGGAGCAGGTGGGAGAGTGTAGGAGCAGGTGGGAGAGTGGAGGAGTAGGTGGGAGAGTAGAGGAGTAAGTGGGAGAGTGAAGGAGCAGGTGGGAGAGTAGAGGAGTAAGTGGGAAAGTGGAGGAGCAGGTGGGAGAGTGTAGGAGCAGGTGGGAGAGTGGAGGAGTAGGTGGGAGAGTAGAGGAGTAAGTGGGAGAGTGGAGGAGCTGGTGGGAGAGTAGAGGAGTAAGTGGGAGAGTGGAGGAGCAGGTGGGAGATTGTAGGAGCAGGTGGGAGAGTGGAGGAGCTAGTGGGAGAGTGGAGGAGCAGGTGGGAGAGTAGAGGAGCAGGTGGTAGAGTGTAGGAGCAGGTGGGAGAGTGGAGGAGCAGGTGGGGGAGTAGAGGAGTAAGTGGGAGAGTGGAGGAGCTAGTGGGAGAGTGGAGGAGCAGGTGGGAGAGTGTAGGAGCAGGTGGGAGAGTGTAGGAGCTGGTGGGAGAGTGTAGGAGTAAGTGGGAGAGTGTAGGAGCAGGTGGGAGAGTGGAGGAGTAAGTGGGAGAGTGGAGGAGCTGGTGGGAGATTGGAGGAGCTGGTGGGAGAGTGGAGGAGCAGGTGGGAGAGTAGAGGAGTAAGTGGGAGAGTGGAGGAGCTAGTGGGAGAGTGGAGGAGCTAGTGGGAGAGTGGAGGAGCAGGTGGGAGAGTGTAGGAGCAGGTGGGAGAGTGTAGGAGCAGGTGGGAGAGTGGAGGAGTAAGTGGGAGAGTGGAGGAGCTAGTGGGAGAGTGGAGGAGCTGGTGGGAGAGTGGAGGAGCAGGTGGGAGAGTAGAGGAGTAAGTGGGAGAGTGGAGGAGCTAGTGGGAGAGTGGAGGAGCTAGTGGGAGAGTGGAGGAGTAGGTAGGAGAGTGTAGGAGCAGGTGGGAGAGTGGAAGAGCAGGTGGGAGAGTAGAGGAGTAAGTGAGAGAGTGGAGGAGGTGGTGGTAGAGTGGAGGAGCAGGTGGGAGAGTAGAGGAGTAAGTGGGAGAGGGGAGGAGCTGGTGGGAGAGTGGAGGAGCAGGTGGGAGAGTAGAGGAGTAAGTGGGAGAGTGGAGGAGCTGGTGGGAGAGTGGAGGAGCAGGTGGGAGAGTAGAGGAGTAAGTGGGAGAGTGGAGGAGCTGGTGGGAGAGTGGAGGAGCAGGTCGGAGAGTGGAGGAGCAGGTGGAAGAGTGGAGGAGCAAGTGGGAGAGTGGAGGAGCTGGTGGGAGAGGGGAGGAGCTGGTGGGAGAGTGGAGGAGCTGGTGGGAGAGTGGAGGAGCAGGTGGGAGAGTGGAGGAGCAGGTGGGAGAGTGGAGGAGCTGGTGGGAGAGTGGAGGAGCTGGTGGGAGAGTGGAGGAGCTGGTGGGAGAGAGGAGGAGCTGGTGGGAGAGTAGAGGAGTAAGTGGGAGAGTGGAGGAGCTGGTGGGAGAGTGGAGGAGCAGGTGGGAGAGTACAGGAGTAAGTGGGAGAGTGAAGGAGCAGGTGGGAGAGTAGAGGAGTAAGTGGGAGAGTGGAGGAGCAGGTGGGAGAGTGTAGGAGCAGGTGGGAGAGTGGAGGAGCAGGTGGGAGAGTAGAGGAGTAAGTGGGAGAGTGGAGAAGCAGGTGGGAGAGTAGAGGAGCAGGTGGGAGAGTGGAGGAGCTAGTGGGAGAGTGGAGGAGCTAGTGGGAGAGTGGAGGAGCAGGTGGGAGAGTAGAGGAGCAGGTGGGAGAGTGTAGGAGCAGGTGGGAGAGTGGAGGAGCTGGTGGGAGAGTAAAGGAGTAAGTGGTAGAGTGGAGGAGCTAGTGGGAGAGTGGAGGAGCAAGTGGGAGAGTGTAGGAGCAGGTGGGAGAGTGTAGGAGTAAGTGGGAGAGTGTAGGAGCAGGTGGGAGAGTGGAAGAGTAAGTGGGAGAGTGGAGGAGCTAGTGGGAGAGTGGAGGAGCTGGTGGGAGAGTGGAGGAGCAGGTGGGAGAGTGGAGGAGCAGGTGGGAGAGTGTAGGAGCTAGTGGGAGAGTGGAGGAGCTAGTGGGAGAGTGGAGGAGCAGGTGGGAGAGTGTAGGAGCAGGTGGGAGAGTGTAGGAGCAGGTGGGAGAGTGGAGGAGCAGGTGGGAGAGTAGAGGAGTAAGTGGGAGAGTGGAGGAGCTGGTGGTAGAGTGGAGGAGCAGGTGGGAGAGTAGAGGAGTAAGTGGGAGAGTGGAGGAGCTAGTGGGAGAGTGGAGGAGCAGGTGGGAGAGTGTAGGAGCAGGTGGGAGAGTGTAGGAGCAGGTGGGAGAGTGGAGGAGCAGGTGGGAGAGCAGAGGAGTAAGTGGGAGAGTGGAGGAGGTGGGGGTAGAGTAGAGGAGCAGGTGGGAGAGTAGAGGAGTAAGTGGGAGAGTGGAGGAGGTGGTGGTAGAGTGGAGGAGCAGGTGGGAGAGTAGAGGAGTAAGTGGGAGAGTGTAGGAGCTGGTGGGAGAGTGGAGGAGCAGGTGGAAGAGTGGAGGAGCAAGTGGGAGAGTGGAGGAGCTGGTGGGAGAGGGGAGGAGCTGGTGGGAGAGTAGAGGAGCTGGTGGGAGAGTGTAGGAGCAGGTGGGAGAGTGTAGGAGCAGGTGGAAGAGTGGAGGAGCAAGTGGGAGAGTGGAGGAGCTGGTGGGAGAGTGGAGGAGCTGGTGGGAGAGTGGAGGAGCTGGTGGGAGAGTGTAGGAGCAGGTGGGAGAGTGTAGGAGCAGGTGGGAGAGTGGAGGAGTAAGTGGGAGAGTGGAGGAGCTGGTGGGAGAGTGGAGGAGCTGGTGGGAGAGTGGAGGAGCTAGTGGGAGAGTGGAGGAGCAGGTGGGAGAGTGGAGGAGCTGGTGGGAGAGAGGAGGAGCTGGTGGGAGAGTGGAGGAGCAAGTGGGAGAGTGGAGGAGCAAGTGGGAGAGTGGAGGAGCAGGTGGGAGAGTGGAGGAGCAAGTGGGAGAGTGGAGGAGCTGGTGGGAGAGTGGAGGAGCTGGTGGGAGAGTGGAGGAGCAAGTGGGAGAGTGGAGGAGCACGTGGGAGAGTGGAGGAGCTGGTGGGAGAGAGGAGGAGCTGGTGGGAGAGTGGAGGAGCTGGTGGGAGAGTGGAAGAGCTGGTGGGAGAGTGGAGGAACTGGTGGGAGAGTGGAGGAACTGGTCGGAGAGTGGAAGAGCTGGTGGGAGAGTGGAGGAGCTGGTGGGAGAGTGGAGGAGCTGGTGGGAGAGTAGAGGAGCTGCTGGGAGAGTGGAGGAGCTGGTGGGAGAGTGGAAGGGCAGGTGGGAGAGTGGAGTAAGTGGGAGAGTGGAGGAGTAAGTGGGAGAGTAGAGGGGCAGGTTGGAGAGTGGAGGGGAAGGCGGGAGAGTGGAGGAGCAGGTGGGAGAGTGGAGGAGCAGGTGGGAGAGTAGAGGAGCTGGTGGGAGAGTGGAGGAGCAGGTGGGAGAGTAGAGGAGCTGGTGGGAGAGTGGAGGAGCTGGTGGGAGAGTGGAGGAGCAGGTGGGAGAGTGGAGGAGCAGGTGGAAGAGTGGAGGAGCTGGTGGGAGAGTGGAGGAGCTGGTGGGAGAGAGGAGGAGCTGGTGGGAGAGTAGAGGAGTAAGTGGGAGAGTGAAGGAGCAGGTGGGAGAGTAGAGGAGTAAGTGGGAAAGTGGAGGAGCAGGTGGGAGAGTGTAGGAGCAGGTGGGAGAGTGGAGGAGTAGGTGGGAGAGTAGAGGAGTAAGTGGGAGAGTGAAGGAGCAGGTGGGAGAGTAGAGGAGTAAGTGGGAAAGTGGAGGAGCAGGTGGGAGAGTGTAGGAGCAGGTGGGAGAGTGGAGGAGTAGGTGGGAGAGTAGAGGAGTAAGTGGGAGAGTGGAGGAGCTGGTGGGAGAGTAGAGGAGTAAGTGGGAGAGTGGAGGAGCACGTGGGAGATTGTAGGAGCAGGTGGGAGAGTGGAGGAGCTAGTGGGAGAGTGGAGGAGCAGGTGGGAGAGTAGAGGAGCAGGTGGTAGAGTGTAGGAGCAGGTGGGAGAGTGGAGGAGCAGGTGGGGGAGTAGAGGAGTAAGTGGGAGAGTGGAGGAGCTAGTGGGAGAGTGGAGGAGCAGGTGGGAGAGTGTAGGAGCAGGTGGGAGAGTGTAGGAGCTGGTGGGAGAGTGTAGGAGTAAGTGGGAGAGTGTAGGAGCTGGTGGGAGATTGGAGGACCTGGTGGGAGAGTGGAGGAGCAGGTGGGAGAGTAGAGGAGTAAGTGGAAGAGTGGAGGAGCTAGTGAGAGAGTGGAGGAGCTAGTGGGAGAGTGGAGGAGCAGGTGGGAGAGTGTAGGAGCAGGTGGGAGAGTGTAGGAGCAGGTGGGAGAGTGGAGGAGTAAGTGGGAGAGTGGAGGAGCTAGTGGGAGAGTGGAGGAGCTGGTGGGAGAGTGGAGGAGCAGGTGGGAGAGTAGAGGAGTAAGTGGGAGAGTGGAGGAGCTAGTGGGAGAGTGGAGGAGCTAGTGGGAGAGTGGAGGAGTAGGTAGGAGAGTGTAGGAGCAGGTGGGAGAGTGGAAGAGCAGGTGGGAGAGTAGAGGAGTAAGTGAGAGAGTGGAGGAGGTGGTGGTAGAGTGGAGGAGCAGGTGGGAGAGTAGAGGAGTAAGTGGGAGAGGGGAGGAGCTGGAGGGAGAGTGGAGGAGCAGGTGGGAGAGTAGAGGAGTAAGTGGGAGAGTGGAGGAGCTGGTGGGAGAGTGGAGGAGCAGGTGGGAGAGTAGAGGAGTAAGTGGGAGAGTGGAGGAGCTGGTGGGAGAGTGGAGGAGCAGGTCGGAGAGTGGAGGAGCAGGTGGAAGAGTGGAGGAGCAAGTGGGAGAGTGGAGGAGCTGGTGGGAGAGGGGAGGAGCTGGTGGGAGAGTGGAGGAGCTGGTGGGAGAGTGTAGGAGCAGGTGGGAGAGTGTAGGAGCAGGTGGGAGAGTGGAGGAGTAAGTGGGAGAGTGGAGGAGCTGGTGGGAGAGTGGAGGAGCTGGTGGGAGAGTGGAGGAGCTAGTGGGAGAGTGGAGGAGCAGGTGGGAGAGTGGAGGAGCTGGTGGGAGAGAGGAGGAGCTGGTGGGAGAGTGGAGGAGCAAGTGGGAGAGTGGAGGAGCAAGTGGGAGAGTGGAGGAGCTGGTGGGAGAGTGGAGGAGCAAGTGGGAGAGTGGAGGAGCTGGTGGGAGAGTGGAGGAGCTGGTGGGAGAGTGGAGGAGCAAGTGGGAGAGTGGAGGAGCAAGTGGGAGAGTGGAGGAGCTGGTGGGAGAGAGGAGGAGCTGGTGGGAGAGTGGAGGAGCTGGTGGGAGAGTGGAAGAGCTGGTGGGAGAGTGGAGGAACTGGTGGGAGAGTGGAAGAGCTCGTGGGAGAGTGGAGGAGCTGGTGGGAGAGTGGAGGAGCTGGTGGGAGAGTAGAGGAGCTGCTGGGAGAGTGGAGGAGCTGGTGGGAGAGTGGAAGGGCAGGTGGGAGAGTGGAGTAAGTGGGAGAGTGGAGGAGTAAGTGGGAGAGTAGAGGGGCAGGTTGGAGAGTGGAGGGGCAGGTGGGAGAGTGGAGGAGCAGATGGGAGAGTGGAGGAGCAGGTGGGAGAGTAGAGGAGCTGGTGGGAGAGTGGAGGAGCAGGTGGGAGAGTAGAGGAGCTGGTGGGAGAGTGGAGGAGCTGGTGGGAGAGTGGAGGAGCAGGTGGGAGAGTGGAGGAGCAGGTGGAAGAGTGGAGGAGCTGGTGGGAGAGTGGAGGAGCTGGTGGGAGAGAGGAGGAGCTGGTGGGAGAGTAGAGGAGTAAGTGGGAGAGTGAAGGAGCAGGTGGGAGAGTAGAGGAGTAAGTGGGAAAGTGGAGGAGCAGGTGGGAGAGTGTAGGAGCAGGTGGGAGAGTGGAGGAGTAGGTGGGAGAGTAGAGGAGTAAGTGGGAGAGTGAAGGAGCAGGTGGAAGAGTAGAGGAGTAAGTGGGAAAGTGGAGGAGCAGGTGGGAGAGTGTAGGAGCAGGTGGGAGAGTGGAGGAGTAGGTGGGAGAGTAGAGGAGTAAGTGGGAGAGTGGAGGAGCTGGTGGGAGAGTAGAGGAGTAAGTGGGAGAGTGGAGGAGCAGGTGGGAGAGTGTAGGAGCAGGTGGGAGAGTGGAGGAGCTAGTGGGAGAGTGGAGGAGCAGGTGGGAGAGTAGAGGAGCAGGTGGGAGAGTGTAGGAGCAGGTGGGAGAGTGGAGGAGCAGGTGGGGGAGTAGAGGAGTAAGTGGGAGAGTGGAGGAGCTTGTGGGAGAGTGGAGGAGCAGGTGGGAGAGTGTAGGAGCAGGTGGGAGAGTGTAGGAGCAGGTGGGAGAGTGGAGGAGTAAGTGGGAGAGTGGAGGAGCTGGTGGGAGATTGGAGGAGCTGGTGGGAGAGTGGAGGAGCAGGTGGGAGAGTAGAGGAGTAAGTGGGAGAGTGGAGGAGCTAGTGGGAGAGTGGAGGAGCTGGTGGGAGAGTGGAGGAGCAGGTGGGAGAGTGGAGGAGCTAGTGGGAGAGTGGAGGAGTAGGTGGGAGAGTGTAGGAGCAGGTGGGAGAGTGGAGGAGCAGGTGGGAGAGTAGAGGAGTAAGTGAGAGAGTGGAGGAGGTGGTGGTAGAGTGGAGGAGCAGGTGGGAGAGTAGAGGAGTAAGTGGGAGAGGGGAGGAGCTGGTGGGAGAGTGGAGGAGCAGGTGGGAGAGTAGAGGAGTAAGTGGGAGAGTGGAGGAGCTGGTGGGAGAGTGGAGGAGCAGGTGGGAGAGTAGAGGAGTAAGTGGGAGAGTGGAGGAGCTGGTGGGAGAGTGGAGGAGCAGGTCGGAGAGTGGAGGAGCAGGTGGAAGAGTGGAGGAGCAAGTGGGAGAGTGGAGGAGCTGGTGGGAGAGAGGAGGAGCTGGTGGGAGAGTGGAGGAGCTGGTGGGAGAGTGGAAGAGCTGGTGGGAGAGTGGTGGAACTGGTGGGAGAGTGGAAGAGCTCGTGGGAGAGTGGAGGAGCTGGTGGGAGAGTGGAGGAGCTGGTGGGAGAGTAGAGGAGCTGCTGGGAGAGTGGAGGAGCTGGTGGGAGAGTGGAAGGGCAGGTGGGAGAGTGGAGTAAGTGGGAGAGTGGAGGAGCAGGTGGGAGAGTAGAGGAGCTGGTGGGAGAGTGGAGGAGCAGGTGGGAGAGTAGAGGAGCTGGTGGGAGAGTGGAGGAGCTGGTGGGAGAGTGGAGGAGCAGGTGGGAGAGTGGAGGAGCAGGTGGAAGAGTGGAGGAGCTGGTGGGAGAGTGGAGGAGCTGGTGGGAGAGAGGAGGAGCTGGTGGGAGAGTAGAGGAGTAAGTGGGAGAGTGAAGGAGCAGGTGGGAGAGTAGAGGAGTAAGTGGGAAAGTGGAGGAGCAGGTGGGAGAGTGTAGGAGCAGGTGGGAGAGTGGAGGAGTAGGTGGGAGAGTAGAGGAGTAAGTGGGAGAGTGAAGGAGCAGGTGGGAGAGTAGAGGAGTAAGTGGGAAAGTGGAGGAGCAGGTGGGAGAGTGTAGGAGCAGGTGGGAGAGTGGAGGAGTAGGTGGGAGAGTAGAGGAGTAAGTGGGAGAGTGGAGGAGCTGGTGGGAGAGTAGAGGAGTAAGTGGGAGAGTGGAGGAGCAGGTGGGAGAGTGTAGGAGCAGGTGGGAGAGTGGAGGAGCTAGTGGGAGAGTGGAGGAGCAGGTGGGAGAGTAGAGGAGCAGGTGGGAGAGTGTAGGAGCAGGTGGGAGAGTGGAGGAGCAGGTGGGGGAGTAGAGGAGTAAGTGGGAGAGTGGAGGAGCTAGTGGGAGAGTGGAGGAGCAGGTGGGAGAGTGTAGGAGCAGGTGGGAGAGTGTAGGAGCTGGTGGGAGAGTGTAGGAGTAAGTGGGAGAGTGTAGGAGCAGGTGGGAGAGTGGAGGAGCAGGTGGGAGAGTGGAGGAGCAGGTGGGGGAGTAGAGGAGTTAGTGGGAGAGTGGAGGAGCTAGTGGGAGAGTGGAGGAGCAGGTGGGAGAGTGTAGGAGCTGGTGGGAGTGTGTAGGAGCAAGTGGGAGAGTGTAGGAGCAGGTGGGAGAGTGGAGGAGTAAGTGGGAGAGTGGAGGAGCTGGTGGGAGATTGGAAGAGCTGGTGGGAGAGTGGAGGAGCAGGTGGGAGAGTAGAGGAGTAAGTGGGAGAGTGGAGGAGCTAGTGGGAGAGAGGAGGAGCTAGTGGGAGAGTGGAGGAGCAGGTGGGAGAGTTTAGGAGCAGGTGGGAGAGTGTAGGAGCAGGTGGGAGAGTGGAGGAGTAAGTGGGAGAGTGGAGGAGCTAGTGGGAGAGTGGAGGAGCTGGTGGGAGAGTGGAGGAGCAGGTGGGAGAGTAGAGGAGTAAGTGGGAGAGTGGAGGAGCTAGTGGGAGAGTGGAGGAGCTAGTGGGAGAGTGGAGGAGTAGGTGGGAGAGTGTAGGAGCAGGTGGGAGAGTGGAGGAGCAGGTGGGAGAGTAGAGGAGTAAGTGAGAGAGTGGAGGAGGTGGTGGTAGAGTGGAGGAGCAGGTGGGAGAGTAGAGGAGTAAGTGGGAGAGGGGAGGAGCTGGTGGGAGAGTGGAGGAGCAGGTGGGAGAGTAGAGGAGTAAGTGGGAGAGTGGAGGAGCTGGTGGGAGAGTGGAGGAGCAGGTGGGAGAGTAGAGGAGTAAGTGGGAGAGTGGAGGAGCTGGTGGGAGAGTGGAGGAGCAGGTCGGAGAGTGGAGGAGCAGGTGGAAGAGTGGAGGAGCAAGTGGGAGAGTGGAGGAGCTGGTGGGAGAGGGGAGGAGCTGGTGGGAGAGTGGAGGAGCTGGTGGGAGAGTGTAGGAGCAGTTGGGAGAGTGTAGGAGCAGGTGGAAGAGTAAAGGAGCAAGTGGGAGAGTGGAGGAGCTGGTGGGAGAGTGGAGGAGCTGGTGAGAGAGTGGAGGAGCTGGTGGGAGAGTGTAGGAGCAGGTGGGAGAGTGTAGGAGCAGGTGGGAGAGTGGAGGAGTAAGTGGGAGAGTGGAGGAGCTGGTGGGAGAGTGGAGGAGCTGGTGGGAGAGTGGAGGAGCTAGTGGGAGAGTGGAGGAGCAGGTGGGAGTGTGGAGGAGCAAGTGGGAGAGTGGAGGAGCAAGTGGGAGAGTGGAGGAGCTGGTGGGAGAGTGGAAGAGCTGGTGGGAGAGTGGAGGAGCTGGTGGGAGAGTGGAGGAGCTGGTGGGAGAGTAGAGGAGCTGCTGGGAGAGTGGAGGAGCTGGTGGGAGAGTGGAAGGGCAGGTGGGAGAGTGGAGTAAGTGGGAGAGTGGAGGAGTAAGTGGGAGAGTAGAGGGGCAGGTTTTAGAGTGGAGGGGCAGGTGGGAGAGTGGAGGAGCAGGTGGGAGAGTAGAGGAGCTGGTGGGAGAGTGGAGGAGCAGGTGGGAGAGTGGAGGAGCAGGTGGGAGAGTAGAGGAGCTGGTGGGAGAGTGGAGGAGCAGGTGGGAGAGTAGAGGAGCTGGTGGGAGAGTGGAGGAGCAGGTGGGAGAGTGGAGGAGCAGGTGGAAGAGTGGAGGAGCTGGTGGGAGAGTGGAGGAGCTGGTGGGAGAGTGGAGGGGCTGGTGGGAGAGTGGAGGAGCTGGTGGCAGAGTGGAGGAGCAGGTGGGAGAGTGGAGGAGCAGGTGGAGGGGCAGGTGGGAGAGTGGAGGAGCAGGTGGGAGAGTGGAGGAGAAGGTGGGAGAGTGGAGGAGCAGGTGGGAGAGTGGAGGAGCAGGTGGGAAAGTGGAGGAGCAGGTGGGAGAGTGGAGGAGCAGGTGGGAGAGTGGAGGAATAAGTGGGAGAGTGGAGGAGCAGGTGGGAGAGTGGAGGAGCAGGTGGGAGAGTGGAGGAGAAGGTGGGAGAGTAGAGGAGCAGGTAGGAGAATGGAGGAATAAGTGGGAGAGTGGAGGAGCAGTTGGGAGAGTGGAGGAGTAAGTAGGAGAGTGGAGGAGCAGGTGGGAGAGTGGAGGAATAAGTGGGAGAGTGGAGGAGCTGGTGGGAGAGTGGAGGAGCAGGTGGGAGAGTGAAGGAGCAGCTGGGAGAGTGGAGGAGTAAGTGGGAGGAGACTTTGAGACAGAAAGGAGAAAATAGGAAGGGTGTGAGGGTAGGGGGGGGGGGAATATTTTTAGAGTGGAGGTAGAGAAGAAAGAGGAGGAGGAAAATGAGACATAAATGAGAGAGGAGGCAAGATAAAGAACAAAAATAAAAGCTACCCGTGTGTTAGAGTATTAGTGAAGCCGAGAACTCCCGCCTCATCCTCTCCACTCTCATCCAATATCAGTCAGCAGTCCGGAGCCTGTATACATAGTAGGCCAGCCCCTGTATACATAGTACGCCAGCCCGTGTATACATAGTAGGCCAGCCGGTGTATACATAGTAGGCTGATTTATTTATTTATATATA
>NC_091150.1:55965933-55983433 GCF_040958095.1 Procambarus clarkii | reverse complement strand
GCAGATATCTAGCCGCCTGCTATCGCTGTATCTATCGATGATTTCCGTGTTTTTTGTTAAGACTTCTCTGGTGATGGTCTGGTTGTGGGAAGAGATTATATGTTCCTTAATGGAGCCCTGTTGCTTATGCGTCGTTAATCGCCTGGAAAGAGATGTTGTTGTCTTGCCTATATACTGAATTCTTTGAGGCTTACAGTCCCCAAGTGGGCATTTGAAGGCATAGACGACATTGGTCTCATTTAAAGCGTTCTGCTTTGTGTCTAGAGAGTTTCTCATGAGTAGGTTGGCCGTTTTCTTGGTTTTATAGTAGATCGTCAATTGTATCTTCTGATTTTTGTCTGTAGGGATAACGTTTCTATTAACAATATCTTTCAGGACCCTTTCCTCCGTTTTATGAGCTGTGGAAAAGAAGTTACTGTAAAATAGTCTAATAGGGGGTATAGGTGTTGTGTTAGTTGTCTCTTCAGAGGTTGCATGGCGTTCCACCTTCCTTCTTATGACGTCTTTAACGAAGCCATTGGAGAAGCCGTTGTTGACTAGGACCTGCCTTACCGTTCTTCATCGACTTGCTTCCATCCTGAGCTGTGGCTGAGAGCACGGTCGACATAAGCGTTAACGACACTCCTCTTGGACCTGTCTGGGCAGTCACTGTTGGCATTGAGGCACTTTCCTATGTTTGTTTCCTTAGTGTAGACTGCAGTGTGGAAACCTCCGCTCCTTTCCATGACTGTTACATCTAGAAAGGGCAGCTTCCCATCCTTCTCCATCTCGTAAGTGAAACGCAACACAGAATTCCGCTCAAATGCCTCCTTCAGCTCCTGCAGATGTCTGACATCAGGTACCTGTGTAAAAATGTCAACATACCTGCAGTATATGGCCGGTTTCAAGTTCATGTCGACTAAGACCTTTTGTTCAATGGTACCCATGTAGAAGTTCGCAAACAGGATACCTGGTAGCACTCTGTGAAGTATGAATCGAGCCTGCTAAATGGATCAACGAGAGTAGTGATCCAAGGAGATGGTGAGATTGTTCATCTGATGCAAGGCCCAGCGTTGCAAGTGCTGACGGGAGAACTAGCTAGCTGTATGAACCGAAGGAGATTCAGCGAAGTTTGGAGAACTGATCCTGATGTAGGGACTAAAGAATGTTGAAGTTTGAGGAGAGGTTGAAGCTGTAACTTAGTAGACTGGAGGAATCGTTGTGTTGCACGCAGGACAGGATGTTGAGTGGCTCCTCTCTGATGACTGTAGCTGGAGTGTATGATCCCATCTTGCTGCGGTGTGATGGTGTTCCTATCGCCAGGGTGGAAGACTGTAGGTTTTCTAATACCTGGCAGGGCGAGAATGGAGTTAGTACTAAACAAGGATTTACGCCTTTCAAATGCAATGGAAGGTAAGTTTGTCTTACAATATTTTAGCTGAGGGCTGATAAAGTTGTCTGGAGGAGCACGTTTATTTGGATTTGGTTCGTAGAGATAAGAATCTTTCCTAATGTTGGAGTAGATCGAGAATTTAGAACCATTGTAGTCAGGCCAAGTACAACGAGAAGAATTAGACAATACCTTGGTAATGTTGGTTGTCTTACTCAGGTCGTTGGAGGAGAGGGTATCACACTTGTTCTGACTTACCTGGCGGTGTCCGTACTGTGGGCACTGCTTCCCGAGGTGTTTCACAACGTTAGCAGCTGTACTGTTCTGGACGGAAACTGCTGTAGAATACCTGGTAGAACACGAGATAGAGCATATAGGAATATTACCTGAGCCTGTCTGGGACAGAGGCTTGTCATAGTTGTTGGTATGTTTGAACGGCTCAGAAGACACTGGTACCTGTATCTGAGGTGCCTTTAATAGAGGAGCGTTCGGCTTACCTGTCATCTGAGACATGTGACAATTTTTGACAATTTGTTTAATATCTCGAATCGTACTTGGCCAGTAGTAGTCCTGTTTCAGGGCCTTGGAGGTCTTATAAAACCCGTAATGTGAGCGAGATCCCCAGACCAGACCCAAGGAACTACCAATTGATTGATGTTGGCCCGATCGTCGTCCTCTTTCAATGTTTTGGTTCTATAATATAGGTATAACACTTTATTTTCTACAAAGAAACCAGGGATGGAGTTAGGTTGTGTCTCAGCCTGTAAGAACAAAGATGTTAAGGAGGGATCCTCTCTCTGCAGTTTATGGAACTCCAGCATTGTGAGATTCGGTGGGAGGCTCCATGAATCTTGAGGAACAGCTGCAGCAGCTGGTTTCGGGCGAGTAGCTGTGGCCCGCTTCGTCACCATAACAGGAGGGAAGACGATGTCCGAATCTGTTGCTTGTACCTCTTCTATAACAAACTGCAAGATAGGATTTTCTACTGCTGAGTCACATACCTGGGGATCTTCCGTGATCATTAAATTCACAGGTTGTTGATCTGCCAAATCATTGCCCAGGAGAAGTTGAACTCCGGACATGGGAAAAGGCTTTTCCTGGATGGCGACTTGAACTTCACCTTGCATAAATGGATAATAATCCAGGCTGACTCTGGCAATTGGATATGGAGTAGCGACAGTTTGGTCCGTGATGAGGACAGTTTCTCCGGTGTAGGTGACATTGGGTACAGCTGATTTCAGAAGAATGGATTGTAGAGCAGCTGTGTCCCTCAAGATCTTCACTTGGAACCTTTCCTCCGAATCTCTACGGCTGGCAGAGACTGTTCTGGAGTACAAGTGTCTGTTTAAGAGAGATCAGTGGATGAAACAAAAATATTCATCACAGGCTAAGGACTCTTATGAATTTTTGTAGGAGGTGATTTGGGCTTAGTCTCATGGCTGACTTTACTGTGAGGATTGGTACACTTTTCTATGGTATGCCCATAGTCTTTACAATAATTGCAATACAATGAGGAGTTCGCATTACTGGTACTCACTTTTTCAGGACTAAACCAGGTTGACTTACTAGAAGGCGTGTCAGCTGGTACTCTGTGAATAAGACTATAGGAGTAAGCCAATTGAGTACATCTAGTAAGGTCGGTTTCCTCCTTGTCGGCTGGGTAGAGACGTATTGGATTAGGAACACGCCTATGGAATTCTTCCACCAAGATGAGTTGACGAAATCTGAAAAGGTGGAGACTTGTGCGGCTTCCAGCCACTTCATAAAATATCGCATTTTGTTATTTGCAAACTCTAGACAAGTGGTAGCACTTGCTTTCAGGTAATCCCTGAACTTACGTCTGTAGGTCTCCGTGGAAAGGCGGTAGGCATCGAGCACTGCCTGTTTCAATATTTTGTAGTCAATTTTGGACGCCATAGTACTGAGAGTCACTGCAGCTGTACCGGTTAAATGAGACCTGAGAAGCACAGACCACTGATCCTGAGGCCAGCTGAGTTGGTTAACCAGAGCCTCAAATGAAGCAAAAGAGACATCTACGTCTGCCTCAACAAAAGATGGCATCAACTTAATTGCACGAGAAAGGTTAAAAACGTGCCGGAAGGTTACCTTCTGCTTGCTGGCGCCGAGTGTAGTGTGCAGTTTCCAAGTTCAGCTCCCTACGTCGTTGCTCTAGAGTACTGGCGGCTTGCTTCTTATCATGTTCACGTTGTATCTCCAGCTCGCGTTCTTTTAACTCTAGCTGTTCCTGTTCCCGCTCACGTTGTAGGGCAGCTTGTTCCTGTTCCCGCTCATGTTCTAGGGCACCTTGTTCCTGTTCCCGCTCATGTTCTAGGGCACCTTGTTCTTTCTGGAGCTAAAGAACTTCTCTCTGCAGAGCAGCTTGTTCCTTCAGACGATCGTGTTCGGCATTAGCGAGTTCTAGCTTCAATTTCATAGCTGCCAAGGTGTTCTTGTCTGCAATTAAGTAATGTTCATGAGATACAGGAGTAATAGCATCATTGTCTAATAAGTGGTCCAAAATGATGTTGTGTAAATCAGTTTTAGTGGTTCCATGTGAGGCCGTAATGTTGTACTCATTTACTAGAGTCAGCATCTTCGCCTTGGTGGCACGAACTAGTGTGCTCACTTCAACGTTTGGATTCTGTCTGAATGTGGAAAGACGAAACATGGTGAATGATAGCAAATATATGCATGTGAATATCCAAGTGGATGTACCAAAATATAAAATATAATACCGTTGCCACGTCATCCTGTCAGAGTGACAAGATGATGTGGCAACGGTAAACTATCCTGTTTAAACTAAATAGTCAAGATTACATCAAGATAAAAAATTGAAACTAAGTGTTTCAAGAACGTAGGGATTCTTGTACCCGGTACTCTATATGACGAGGATAAGGGCAAGAGGGATCCTACTTCAATTGTGAGACAATTGTCTCGAAGGTAGTCCAAAAAATGTAGGGATTTCTTATCTTGCCTCTAAATGACGAGAACAAAGGTAAGAGGTTTCCTACTAAAACTAGATAGTACTTACAGAATTAACAATCTTTGTGCTCTGGAAAAGAATGTTAACTCCCTATCTGTGTAAGTACCATATCTCTGACTGACGCGTTGGGGTGCGAAGTGTCAATGACGAGAACTGTTTGTAGGGGTCCCAACCTTACAGCATAGTCCGTGCGAGAGGAACTTTGGCCCTCTATATCCTCATACGTTCGGGTTGCAAAGATGTGGGTGTACTTTACCCGGAAACAGACCAAAGTACCAGGGTACCAAAGGGGGTGATCTGCCTGAATGAGAACTCTTTTGTAAGGACGAGAATAGGGTGGAAATCACAGGCAATAGCAAAGATTATGGATCAACCAATCACGAGTATGACTGTGGCCACAAGACACCACGTAATCCAAAGTCATCCGACAATCATATAATGCCACATCTGGAAAGCAAACACTATGAAGCACCATTAAAATTATTCAAAGAATAAGAGTTCTGAAGAGTTAAACGTGTAATGAAGCCAAGTACAGTTATCACAACTTTAAGTGATGGGTCTAGAAGCATTACCTGAGCGAGCCTCTTAGGACATGCCCCCAATTTATATGACGAGAAAAATAGGTGTTAGGGCAGTCTCTCTAGGCAGATGGAATGCCAGTCACAAAAATAAAAAAAAAGTAAAAAAAAATAAGAGTGCAATTTGTCTTCACGGTGAAGTAACTGTAGGATAAGACAGAGGGAAAAACATTTAAAAATACTTTACTTTGAAATAAAACTGAAGTTAAACAAATTACAAAACATAAAATAATATCCAGGCTTGGCTCTAATACAGTGTGCAAAACAAACAAGATGAACAATCAAATTCACGTTACGTTAATGTACAAATAAAATATGGTGTGGGAATACTGTGAGCCAGACTGAATAACTCTGAGACCATACCAAGATATGTCAACAGGTCTACTCAGTAGAGCACTCAGGAGTAATCTGAATCATGGTGGGCTAGGTAGTCCCATATACGTATATATGGAACGATGACCGTGCAGGTGGCACTGGTAGTCGTAGATAACTATGAACCGGCACACTTTAATTGCTTGTCTGAGGTGACGTGATCCTGAGGAGTCACCAGGTGCGAGGAGGGTGATGGGCCGTGGGGAAGGTAGACTGGTGGTACTGTCTACACGTCTGGAAAGGTGGTGTTGTTGCTCTTGTGGCTGCCGTTCTTGAATATACACACGTGGTATGATAGAATAGGTCATGATGGAGCAGGCCGAATCTCTTCCTAGAGATTTTACAGTGACAATATATATATATTATAGTAAATGTCGTTGACTAATTTAAAAAAATACGAGCAGAGGATGAACATGTAAACAAGTGACATGAAGTGAAATGTTGATACTTTGGTGACATGTGAGGCTTGCGGGACATCTTGACCTTACTTGAGCAACACAAGTCATGAGAGGGGGGAGGGGGGGGGGTATTGTGGTGTTGAGCTCCTGGCAGAGGAGCCCCCCTAACTGTGTGCTCCTTCAAGAGGAGGGAATTAAGCAGACATTTGTGTGAAACCTGTGGACGACATAATGTATTCAAGTCAAGAGCAGAAGACCCGTGAGGCCGTCATAAAGAAACTTTAGTGGAGGTCTTAGAGGCTGACCTTTGGGAACCCCGGCAGCTGAGCGCCCTCGAGATACAGATTCTGCGGTAAGCTCATATAACAATTGTTACAGTGGTTGACTGTGCTCGATCATGTGCCCAGCAATCATGACAAATGTTTATACATGTAGAATAGATATTTTATTAAGGCAGTAAGCTGAAATAAGAGGGCAGAGTTAAGAGAACAAGCTGGAGAGAGCGGCGATGCGTCCGCCCTCGCCAAATGTCAGTGGATGACTAAGGGGAAAAAGCCCAGGTGGATGCATTAGTGTTTTAAGAGATGGAGGATGGAGGAGTTTTATTTTCTGTGAATACATTTAATTATGTTTTAGTAGGGAAACATTTTTATTGGCATGGCAATGGAAATACAGGTTTGTTTGGGAAGAAGTTAATGGAGGAAACTTTGAGAATGGAGAAGTGAATGCTGAACTCTGTGGGAGAGCAGAACTCCATAGTGAGGAGTTGACTTCCAGCAGTGAAGACGAGTTTCACATGTCTGTGGAATCAGTGGGGAAGCATCACTGATGTTGGATGAGGACTTAATTCTGCAGCAGTTTGGGAGAACTGCAGGAAGTGCCTTTTAATATTTTGGAGGACCTAGAGATATTCAATGGATGTGAACCTCTAAGAGCAGAACAGAAGTTTATGGTGGATACACAGGAATGTATAAAGGGTGAAGTGTTTGAATGCTTATTGGCGTGTAAGACGCAGTGTAAGGTGAGAGATTGATTTCTTCTTGTGTTTGGGAATATTTATGTAGATGTTTCTGGTGTTTCAGCCACAGGCTGAGAAGTTTTATATACTTTTAGGGCTGAGAGTACAATATTGTTGTGACGAGATTTCAACCCCATTTAGTGAGGAAGTAATAAGTGGTAAGCCAAGAGTTGAGCAGCCACTTGATATGGATGGTTGGTGAAGCCAGGATATGGTATTGGATTGCTACTGGGTTGTAGCAGCTTAGTGTTGTATGATAATATTTTTTTTTTTTATCATGTATGTTTTTTTTTGTTTATTAAATGTGTATTGTTGGCCGGCTTTTACTCTTGTCGTGGTGAGGCTTCCCAGAAAGCAGGAGAGAGAGAGAGAGGATCACGACTGCGGACAGGGTGGCAGAAAATACTGATTCACAAAAGGGGGGTTTAGGAGATCATTCCAAACAAGGAGAGAGTGGGGAGTCATGATGGCTCATGTAGGGTGTGTACTCAACACAACGAGGCTAGTGTTGGAGCTGGCTTAAATATGTGATGATGAACCCCTCTCCAAGATCAAGGGAAGTACAGGGTAATCTCATGAGTAAATTGCAAGCACTCCAGTGTTCATTGCTGGTCCATGTTAAGCAATGTTTCTTTTGTGGTAATAGGTAGTCTTACTATCAGTATGTGCAGAGTGCATGGAAATTGACCCTGGCACTATTGTCTTGTGAGGTATACGGATTGGCCCACAAGTATTCTGTAAACTTACGGTTCTATTGCAGAGTTTTTCATGTCGATTATTTTTATATTTTAACCATGTTTTATAGTTGTATAGCTTATTTGATTGGCTGTGGGTCATGAGGCACCCAGCAGGTGTTTGGGGTATGTCCCACTTAAGTATAATGTTACCTGTTATTTTTAATTACTTAGATTTAAATGTTAAAGTAGGAATATTATATATATTTTTTCATGTTGTTGATCATTTTGTTTTGTATGTTTTGTTCTTGAGACGTTCTGAGGAAGACTTGCTAGGCTGCCTAGTGTGCAGGCAGGATATGTCATTGTTTCATAGTATTGTTTAGTGTCATGTAATGTAAGTCAGGGTTGTCTTATGTAGGATTGCATCATTACTTATCTCTTGACATTATATTATTTTTTAGTTACTAGTAATTGTTCTGTTCCATTAGGATTTTTTTTTATATGTCATGCTAGTTTTAAGGCGATTTTTTTTGTCTTGGTCTTACAGCCCTCGGGGGAAGCCTTGCTGGGCTGCCTAGGGTGCAGTCTTGGTCTTGCAGCCCTCGGGGGGAGCCTTGCTGGGCTGCCTAGGGTGCAGTCTTGGTCTTCCAGCCCTCGGGGGGAGCCTTGCTGGGCTGCCTAGGGTGCAGTCTTGGTCTTGCAGCCCTCGGGGGGAGCCTTGCTGGGCTGCCTAGGGTGCAGTCTTGGTCTTGCAGCCCTCGGGGGGAGCCTTGCTGGGCTGCCTAGGGTGCAGTCTTGGTCTTCCAGCCCTCGGGGGGAGCCTTGCTGGGCTGCCTAGGGTGCAGTCTTGGTGTTCCAGCCCTCGGGGGAAGCCTTGCTGGGCTGCCTAGGGTGCAGTCGTGGTCTTGCAGGCCTCGGGGGAAGCCTTGCTGGGCTGCCTAGGGTGCAGTCTTGGTGTTCCAGCCCTCGGGGGAAGCCTTGCTGGGCTGCCTAGGGTGCAGTCTTGGTGTTCCAGCCCTCGGGGGAAGCCTTGCTGGGCTGCCTAGGGTGCAGTCGTGGTCTTGCAGCCCTCGGGGGAAGCCTTGCTGGGCTGCCTAGGGTGCAGTCTTGGTCTTCCAGCCCTCGGGGGAAGCCTTGCTGGGCTGCCTAGGGTGCAGTTTTGGTCTTGCAGCCCTCGGGGGAAGCCTTGCTGGGCTGCCTAGGGTGCAGTCTTGGTCTTGCAGCCCTCGGGGGAAGCCTTGCTGGGCTGCCTAGGGTGCAGTCTTGGTGTTCCAGCCCTCGGGGGAAGCCTTGCTGGGCTGCCTAGGGTGCAGTCGTGGTCTTGCAGCCCTCGGGGGAAGCCTTGCTGGGCTGCCTAGGGTGCAGTCTTGGTGTTCCAGCCCTCGGGGGAAGCCTTGCTGGGCTGCCTCGGGTGCAGTCTTGGTGTTCCAGCCCTCGGGGGAAGCCTTGCTGGGCTGCCTAGGGTGCAGTCTTGGTCTTGCAGCCCTCGGGGGGAGCCTTGCTGGGCTGCCTCGGGTGCAGTCTTGGTGTTCCAGCCCTCGGGGAGAGCCTTGCTGGGCTGCCTAGGGTGCAGTCGTGGTCTTGCAGCCCTCGGGGAAGCCTTGCTGGGCTGCCTAGGGTGCAGTCTTGGTGTTCCAGCCCTCGGGGGAAGCCTTGCTGGGCTGCCTAGGGTGCAGTCGTGGTCTTGCAGCCCTCGGGGGAAGCCTTGCTGGGCTGCCTAGGGTGCAGTCTTGGTGTTCCAGCCCTCGGGGGAAGCCTTGCTGGGCTGCCTAGGGTGCAGTCGTGGTCTTGCAGCCCTCGGGGGAAGCCTTGCTGGGCTGCCTAGGGTGCAGTCTTGGTCTTACAGCCCTCGGGGGAAGCCTTGCTGGGCTGCCTACGGTGCAGTCTTGGTCTTGCAGCCCTCGGGGGAAGCCTTGCTGGGCTGCCTAGGGTGCAGTCTTGGTGTTGCAGCCCTCGGGGGAAGCCTTGCTGGGCTGCCTAGGGTGCAGTCTTGGTGTTGCAGCCCTCGGGGGAAGCCTTGCTGGGCTGCCTAGGGTGCAGTCGTGGTCTTGCAGCCCTCGGGGGAAGCCTTGCTGGGCTGCCTAGGGTGCAGTCTTGGTCTTGCAGCCCTCGGGGGAAGCCTTGCTGGGCTGCCTAGGGTGCAGTCTTGGTCTTGCAGCCCTCGGGGGAAGCCTTGCTGGGCTGCCTACGGTGCAGTCTTGGTCTTGCAGCCCTCGGGGGAAGCCTTGCTGGGCTGCCTACGGTGCAGTCTTGGTCTTGCAGCCCTCGGGGGAAGCCTTGCTGGGCTGCCTACGGTGCAGTCTTGGTCTTGCAGCCCTCGGGGGAAGCCTTGCTGGGCTGCCTACGGTGCAGTCTTGGTCTTGCAGCCCTCGGGGGAAGCCTTGCTGGGCTGCCTACGGTGCAGTCTTGGTCTTGCAGCCCTCGGGGGAAGCCTTGCTGGGCTGCCTACGGTGCAGTCTTGGTCTTGCAGCCCTCGGGGGAAGCCTTGCTGGGCTGCCTACGGTGCAGTCTTGGTCTTGCAGCCCTCGGGGGGAGCCTTGCTGGGCTGCCTACGGTGCAGTCGGGATTTGACTTTTTTTCATTAATATACTTTATTGTCATATTATGTTCGCTGGAATTGTATAGCGTACAAATTATGTTATTCACCACTATAAAATCCAACTTTAACAGTGGCAATACTGGCAATTGTTACAGGATCCAGACAAGGAAACGTATCAAAGATCACACACATTACCTTAATTAAGACCACTCTCTGCCTCTCAGTCGGGTGGATTCAGACTGAGAGGCAGAGCTTCAGAGAGACTGCCTCTCAGTCTCCTGAAGCTCGCCTGATGACCTGCAGCCTCACTGACCTACAGCTTCCCACTGCCTCCGACACTTCAGAACTGCCTCTCTCTCCTATCATACAGAGGTATATATACACAACTGAATCAGAAGGAGGGGGGGGGGCGTTTTACACTGTTGTGGGAAAGTCTGGTGTGGACCTGTTCCCAGCTGATTCAGTCAACTCGGGAAAAGTGTGTTTTGCACACCTAAATGGTTGGTCAGCACATTAGGGCATCAGCTTCCCATGATGTACAAAAAAGCAATCAATCTGCACCATTAAGTTGTTTGTCAAGACCATCGGGATTATTCATAAACAGGAGAAAGATGACTAGGGGAGAGCCAGATGATATTTCAATTAACTCTAGCTTAATTTGAGGTCCCAGGCTGATCTTACCAGGACGTTCCCATGGTGAGTCATGGGTGCACTCTCCCGGCGTTACAATTGCTGGTCGACCGACGGTAGCGGGAGTTTACCTGCCGAGGTCAGTTGTTTGTTCCATCTGGGAGTGGTTGGGGGACGTTGTCCGCCTGTATGCCAGCAACAGTCTGGTGCAGTAACCAGAGCTCTCTTTTGGAGGTTTAAGTTCCTTAAGCCCCAACCCCCTCAGGCCAGAACAATACATAGTAGGCCAGCTGGGGTATACATAGTAGGCCAGCTGGGGTATACATAGTAAGTCAGCCGGTGTATACATAGGCCAGCCAGTGTATACATATTGCAGAGGCGATGTATACATAGGCCAACTGGTGTATACATAGTAGGCTAGTTGCTGTATACATAGTAGGCTAGTGGCAGTATACATAGTAGGCTAGTAGCGGTATACATAGTAGGCTAGTGGCAGAATACATAGTAGGCTAGTGGCAGAATACATAGTAGGCCAGCCGGTGAATAGATAGGCCAGTTGCTGTATACATAGTAGGCCAGCCAGTGAATACATAGTAGGTCAGATGCTGTATACATAATAGGCCAGCCAGTGTATACATAGTAGGCCAGCGGGTGTATACATTGTTGCCGAGCGTCATATATATGTATGAGCGTCATATATATATATATATATATATATATATATATATATATATATATATATATATATATATATATATATATATATATATATATATATATATATAACTGAAAACTCACACCCCAGAAGTGACTCGAACCCATACTCCCAGGAGCAACACAACTGGTATGTACAAGACGCCTTAATCCACTTGACCATCACGACCGGACATAATGAGGTGTTCCTCACGTGTGCCCCAAAGAATGAGGTGATTTGGTAAAATGCTATGCCCAAGATTACTATCCGAGTGCCGGCGGTGGGGTGGTTCAAATAGCCTCGGCTATCACCTCATTATGTCCGGTCGTGATGGTCAAGTGGATTAAGGTGTCTTGTACATACCAGTTGTGTTGCTCCTGGGAGTATGGGTTCGAGTCACTTCTGGGGTGTGAGTTTTCAGTTGCATATTGTCCTGGGGACCATTCAGGCTTGTTCGCATATATATATATATATATATAATGTATATATATATATATATATAATGTGTATATATATATATATATATATATATATATATATATATATACATTATATATATATATATATATATATATATATATATATATATATATATATATATAAGATGAATAGGAAAACCAGGGATATACTGAACATCTTGTTTCAGATTCTTTACTTTAAAATGCATAACGTTTCGAATACTTCTCGTATTCATCATCAGATCTAAAAGAAAAAACAGAAAACACAATCAAATAACTGGTAAACAAAGAACTCATACTGAATACAATTGCCTATCAAAGAAAGGAAAATGATTAAAAACAAAACACTTAAGCTTACTTAAAGTGATCAATACAAATAAAACTTATTAACTGTCACAAAGATAGAAGCTAATAAGTTTAAGGTGCTGTGTGAATATCCTGGGAAGGTGCAAGAGTGGCGGGAAGTACCTAGAGTGAACCATCTCAACAAAAACGGATCAAACTGGTGGGTGTACAGGGTGGAATATAATGGCAGTGAAGGGCCACGCTGTCGCCCTGTAGGGCTCCCACGGTGAAGGTGTTGGGGGCCGGGGGGGGGGGGTGTTGTACGGTCAGGCGGGGGGGGGGGTGTTGTACGGTCAGGCGGGGGGGGGTGTTGTACGGTCAGGCGGGGGGGGGGGGGGGTGTTGTACGGTCAGGCGGGGGGGGGGTGTTGTACGGTCAGGCGGGGGGGGGGGGTGTTTGCCCGTGTGCCACCCAGTGTTTATGGAAATGTGTGTGGGAAAGAAAAACTAAAATCAGTAATCATGCTTAGAGTTAATCGAGCTCACAGTGTGTCAGAGAACAATTATGATTCATTCACCATTGTGCTGTGATATACAAGGAAATTATACGAGTGTTTAAGGCCCCCCCCTCCCCACCGCCGGCCTCACCCCTACCACTGTTCCTCCTGTCACCCAACACCGCCCACCCTGCGTCTGGGCGTCTCCCACCCACCCATTCACCGCCCACACTGTGCATGTTGCAGAGATGTGTTATCCTCCAAGCACCCAGATATGGCATGGGTCACACCAAGCATTCAGGTTCCTTCAAAAAGGGAGGGAGATAAAAGTACCCACATGAGTGGTGAGTGCGAGGGACAGCTAGCCACCCCTGTTGCCACCACCCGTGTCCACCCTCCCACGCCTGCCGATGTCTCAGCTCACCCGGGGGATGGAGGACGAGCTGAGATACAATCCCAGATACAATTAAATCCTTATTCTTCAGAGCATCAGATGTGCCCTTAAGAAGAAGGATGGTGGAGTCAGACCCATTACCGTGGGTAACACACTTCGGCGCCTTGTTGCTAGGGCAGCTGTCAGAAAAAATAGCATAGAAGTTGCAACGATGCTTCGACCCCATTCTTATGATCCCAGGTAGCCGAAAAACGAGTCTCCCCTTTGAGAATTATTCTATCAAGCCTGACCTGACTATAAGGTCTGGGAAATATAGAGGTGAAGACACCGATGTAAAATAGTTGATCGGATTTAGTAAACAGCTTAAGATTATGAGCAGTGAATAAGAAAATAGATACATGACTGGTTAGGAGATGTGGATAATTTGCTGGAGGCGTGAGGCTCGCTTCTGGAGGGCTTTGACATCACTTCAGGCCAGACATCGCAGGGAGATGCTGTGCTCCATTTGAGCTTCTGTCAGAAAGGAACCCCTAGTGATATATCTCCAAGAGAAGAGAAGTGTGCAGACTTGCCAGCTGTAGAATTGAGCTGGGAACCTTGTAGTCTCAAGTCCTGGACGGCGAGGAGTGTTTATTAAGCCGCCCAGAGACATTATCGTGGGCCGTGGGAGTGCCTGACCAGACTCTGTCAGAGGGAGGTGCGCCCTCGACCAGACAATCTGTGGTAAGCACAATTTAAGCCAGTTCATTGTGATTGCTTGTAGTTGGTCGTGTGTCCAGCGACAGTAGCCATGTTTATTTATAAGTTAGACATGTTTTGAAAAGGCAGAAGGCCTAAAATAAGAGAGTGGAGAGGGAGGAACAGCTGGAGGGACGAGCAGCGCGTCCTCTCCCGTCGACAGCCTGAAGCCACCTGATGAGCCCAGCTCCTGGCAGCGGAGGACCCTCCCAGAATGAGGACCGCCGGGCGAGGTGTAGCATGGACCAGCCCAACGGGGGCGTCCACTCTCACTGCATGTGGAGAGCAGATAGATGTTGGAGGCAAACATATTGTGTGGTTATTTTTGTTTATGTGTTTATGGGGAAACATTTTTATTGGAGTGTCAATGGATTGCAAGTTTGTCTTTGGGAAGAAGTTGCTGAGAACTTCAAAACCAGCACAGAGGAAGTAATTGATGAGACTCCAAGGTAGTGGAGGAGAGGACCTCGAGCTGTGAGGAGAAGCAGTGAAGAGAAGTGTCGCATGCTTCTGTAGAGGTGGTGAAGCACCATAGTTGTTCGAGGAAACTTCATGGTGTAGCAGCCAGGAGAGCTGTGGAGGACCCTAGCAGAATGGTGAAGTACCGAAGTGCTCAAGAAAAACTTCATGGTGTAGCAGCCAAGAAGTGCTGCAGAGGATCCTGGTAGTTAAGCCCGGAAGAACCTGAAGATATCAGGGTAGTGAACTTCCAGATGTGGAAGGGAAGTTCTAAATGATTACTTGTAGGAAGGTGATAGAGTGTTTGGTTGTCATTAGCGTGCAAGACGCAGTGAAAGGCGAGTGATAGTTTGCCATTTTTGTACCAAGGAGTTTATACTGAAGTATAGAGTTACAATCGTAGGCTGGATTACCTACAGATGTATGTGTTCCAGGACTGATAGGGTGATCGATGGATCATTGTTGTGTATCAAGGAACGTTTACACTGATATATATATGTTATTGCATTCATATGCCGATTTTCCTTGTCCATGTTTATAGATATATATATTCTCTTGCTGATAGTGCAACATTGTATTATAGGACTTGACATACTTGAGGAGGTTGGTAATATTAGGTGGTGAATCAGGAGATAGGATACCACATGATAAGCTGAGGATAGAGTTCTGATGTTGTTGGAGTGCAACCTGACTGGCATAGTGTAGAGTGTAAGATTCATTATTATTATATGTGTGTATGTGCTCTGTCCAGTAAATGTATTCAAATTTGCTGGTGTTTGCCCTTGTCCTAGTGAGCCTTCCCAGGGTGTAACAAAGAAGGAGAGAGAGAGAGAAAGAATCATGAACCACCGCTGTGGACAGGGTAGGATGGAAAACTAATAAGTCACAGGGGATTGAGGAGATCATATCACATAAGGAGTGAGTGGGGAGTCACAGCGACTTGAGTGGGTGTGTGCACGTGACAACGAGGCTAGGTTTTTGGAACCGCATCCCCTAAACGTGTGACGTTGAGCCCCTCTCCGAGAGCCAGAAGTGCCCAGTGTGATCTCCTGGTAAAGTATAAGCACTCTACCGAGTTGTGGGTTGGGTTGTCCAGAAAGAAGAATCAACGACGACGACACCACCAACACACCATATAATACCCATCAACTAGGTTTTGGTGTCCCTCATGGCTGTGAAGCAGCGGCTTATGCAGAGCGAGCTTATATTTAGCACCTCCCTGAAAATAAGGCATTAATTAAATTAGACTTTAAAAATGCCTTCAATCACGAAAAAGGTATGTGATACTGGAAACAGTTCGAACAAGCTTTCCTTGTCTACTTCCCTTCGTTTCAGCTGGGTACAGTAGGGAATGGACACTGTTGTTTGGGGAATATGAAGTTGTTTCTGCAGGAGTATAGTCCAGCAGGGAGACCCACTTGCCCCTTTCCTTTTCTGCATGGCAGCTAAAGAGGTCACAAGCAGGTTGTCCAGCGAACTCAACATCTGGTTCCTTGACGATGGCACCCTGGCAGGGACACAGGAATCCCTGCTAGGAGATCTACAGCTAGTGAAGTCTAAGAGGAGTTAGGACTCACCCTAAACCCATCAAAGTGTGAAATCATCTCATCCAGCCAACCAATCATAGATGTAGTACGTATCTTATTGCCAGGAGCCCCAGTGATCGCTCCCACCAACAGTGTGCTGCTAAGGGCACCTCTGGGCTCGAGCGCTATTGAGGTAATCCTCGACGAAAAGCTGAACGACCTGAGGAGGATGGAGGGACGTATAGGGGCTTTGGATGCTCACGATGCTTTGTACCTTCTCACGGTGCCTGGCTTTGCCCAAACTGACCTATTTCCTAAGGTGTGCTCCCTCCTTCGACAGCCCAAAATTAACAGAATATGACTCACTCCTAAAGTCAATAACAATGAAAGTGTTAAACCTCTCCCTGCAAGATGACCAATGAGAGCAAACAACGCTTCCAGTTAGACTCAGGGGTATAGGTATTCGCAAGGCGACACAGTTAGCATTGCCGGCATTCTTATCCTCGATCATTGCTATAAGTGCATTAATGAATGAAATACTACCAGAATACCTAAGGAACTCCTTTGCGATTCATTCCAAATTCGCAGACGAATCCGGCCAGTGGGACACCATTGCCAACTCTCACCCTCGACCAACCTTCCCAAACGACTACAAACAGGCCAAATGGGATAGCCCCATAGTGGAGAACGAAGGAATGGTGCCCAACCAATTGGACAATCGGGGATTGAACACAGACCTGCATGAAGAGAGACTGTCGCTCTACCATCCAGCCCAGGTGGTTGGAGAGACAGTCAGGACCCAAAGTAGAGAACATTGCCACAACATTGACGGAGGCAGCTTCTGGGAAGGTCAAAGCGCATCTCCAAGCTGTGCAAGCTCCCCATGCTGGGAACTTCCTGTTGGAAGTCCCTAATTCCGCCTTGAGTACCCGCCTGGACCATCGGGTTCTAAGTATTGGTGTTGCCCTGCGCCATACCGACCCTATCTCCACTGAACACTGGTATATTTGCGGCCATGCACGGGCAGACCAATACGGCAGCCATGGTCTCATCTGTCGTAAGACACAGGGAGATTGCCAGATATGAAGCAGTCAATGACATCATAAAAAAAAATTTGGCTGGGTGTCCAACACAAACGGAACCTCAGTTGTGCAGACCTGACAACAGCCAAAAATGCCCAGATGGAGTCGGCCTGCAGCCGTGGAGGGAAAGTAAACAGGTCATATGGAATTAAACATGTGCGTCTACATTGGCTGATACCTGTCTACCTTAAAGCACAGCTGAGGGAGGCTTGGCGGCCACCTTCAGGGAGACCCAGAAAACCAACAAATACAGGGACCAAGAACGTTGTTACAGTACATGCTCATGATGCATTGTACCTTCTCTCACGGTGCCTGGCTTTGCTCAGGCTTACCTCTTTCCTAAGGTGTGCTCCCACCTTCGACAGCTCAAAATTAACAGAATATGACTCACTCCTAAAGTCAACCCATCCCATCCTAGCGTCTGGGATGATCTCGGACGTAGGTTCAAATCCTCGTCATGGCCCTCGTGGATTGTTCACGTTGTTAAAGGTTCGTGCCGATAGGTTCTAAGATTCTGGGTGCCTGGGGTAAATGTGCACTTAAGTTCCTAAAGGAGGTGGGTGAGAACCTCATTGGGAAAACTAAAGACTCAAGAGGGGCCAGTTACCTGTTCCAGCGCCTCAGTGTCGCAGTTCAGAGGGGAATGCGTGCTGTATCCTGGGTACGCTCCCAACCTCTGAAGAGCTGAACGAGGTCTTCGACCACTGATTGTTACATTGTTATCTATGTATATGTTCTCTGTAAACTATAGCAGTGCAATAAAATAAAATTAAACATAATTAATAAAAAAAGAATAATCTTTTC
>NC_091150.1:55910933-55960933 GCF_040958095.1 Procambarus clarkii | reverse complement strand
TGAAGTATACAACTTTAGAACACTTTCCCACCAGGAGACTCGAACCCTAGCCAGCACAGAAGCCTTCCAGCAACTGGCATAACAGGTACGCCTTAACCCTCTCCACCACCTGCTCAGACCCTTAAAAGAGATGGTAATTTCGGAGTATTTAAATACACCAAAGATCAACACCTCCCAAGAGCACTAGAGCAAGTGAGGGGTCATTTAGACGTTAATTTCATCAAGTCCCTGTTAATATGGGAAGACACAGTGTCTATGCTTAAGGCACAACTCTCCTAAACACGAGAGTGAAGTATACAACTTTAGAACACTTTCCCACCAGGAGACTCGAACCCTAGCCAGCACAGAAGCCTTCCAGCAACTGGCATAACAGGTATGCCTTAACCCTCTCCACCACCTGCTCAGACCCTTAAAAGAGATGGTAATTTCAGAGTATTTAAATACACCAAAGATCAACACCTCCCAAGAGCACTAGAGCAAGTGAGGGGTCATTTAGACGTTAATTTCATCAAGTCCCTGTTAATATGGGAAGACACAGTGTCTATGCTTAAGGCACAACTCTCCTAAACACGAGAGTGAAGTATACAACTTTAGAACACTTTCCCACCAGGAGACTCGAACCCTAGCCAGCACAGAAGCCTTCCAGCAACTGGCATAACAGGTACGCCTTAACCCTCTCCACCACCTGCTCAGACCCTTAAAAGAGATGGTAATTTCGGAGTATTTAAATACACCAAAGATCAACACCTCCCAAGAGCACTAGAGCAAGTGAGGGGTCATTTAGACGTTAATTTCATCAATTCCCTGTTAATATGGGAAGACACAGTGTCTATGCTTAAGGCACAACTCTCCTAAACACGAGAGTGAAGTATACAACTTTAGAACACTTTCCCACCAGGAGACTCGAACCCTAGCCAGCACAGAAGCCTTCCAGCAACTGGCATAACAGGTACGCCTTAACCCTCTCCACCACCTGCTCAGACCCTTAAAAGAGATGGTAATTTCGGAGTATTTAAATACACCAAAGATCAACACCTCCCAAGAGCACTAGAGCAAGTGAGGGGTCATTTAGACGTTAATTTCATCAAGTCCCTGTTAATATGGGAAGACACAGTGTCTATGCTTAAGGCACAACTCTCCTAAACACGAGAGTGAAGTATACAACTTTAGAACACTTTCCCACCAGGAGACTCGAACCCTAGCCAGCACAGAAGCCTTCCAGCAACTGGCATAACAGGTACGCCTTAACCCTCTCCACCACCTGCTCAGACCCTTAAAAGAGATGGTAATTTCGGAGTATTTAAATACACCAAAGATCAACACCTCCCAAGAGCACTAGAGCAAGTGAGGGGTCATTTAGACGTTAATTTCATCAAGTCCCTGTTAAGGGAAGACACAGTGTCTATGCTTAAGGCACAACTCTCCTAAACACGAGAGTGAAGTATACAACTTTAGAACACTTTCCCACCAGGAGACTCGAACCCTAGCCAGCACAGAAGCCTTCCAGCAACTGGCATAACAGGTACGCCTTAACCCTCTCCACCACCTGCTCAGACCCTTAAAAGAGATGGTAATTTCGGAGTATTTAAATACACCAAAGATCAACACCTCCCAAGAGCACTAGAGCAAGTGAGGGGTCATTTAGACGTTAATTTCATCAAGTCCCTGTTAATATGGGAAGACACAGTGTCTATGCTTAAGGCACAACTCTCCTAAACACGAGAGTGAAGTATACAACTTTAGAACACTTTCCCACCAGGAGACTCGAACCCTAGCCAGCACAGAAGCCTTCCAGCAACTGGCATAACAGGTACGCCTTAACCCTCTCCACCACCTGCTCAGACCCTTAAAAGAGATGGTAATTTCGGAGTATTTAAATACACCAAAGATCAACACCTCCCAAGAGCACTAGTGCAAGTGAGGGGTCATTTAGACGTTAACTTCATCAAGTCCCTGTTAATATGGGAAGACACAGTGTCTATGCTTAAGGCACAACTCTCCTAAACACGAGAGTGAAGTATACAACTTTAGAACACTTTCCCACCAGGAGACTCGAACCCTAGCCAGCACAGAAGCCTTCCAGCAACTGGCATAACAGGTACGCCTTAACCCTCTCCACCACCTGCTCAGACCCTTAAAAGAGATGGTAATTTCGGAGTATTTAAATACACCAAAGATCAACACCTCCCAAGAGCACTAGAGCAAGTGAGGGGTCATTTAGACGTTAATTTCATCAAGTCCCTGTTAATATGGGAAGACACAGTGTCTATGCTTAAGGCACAACTCTCCTAAACACGAGAGTGAAGTATACAACTTTAGAACACTTTCCCACCAGGAGACTCGAACCCTAGCCAGCACAGAAGCCTTCCAGCAACTGGCATAACAGGTACGCCTTAACCCTCTCCACCACCTGCTCAGACCCTTAAAAGAGATGGTAATTTCGGAGTATTTAAATACACCAAAGATCAACACCTCCCAAGAGCACTAGAGCAAGTGAGGGGTCATTTAGACGTTAATTTCATCAAGTCCCTGTTAATATGGGAAGACACAGTGTCTATGCTTAAGGCACAACTCTCCTAAACACGAGAGTGAAGTATTCAAGTTTAGAACACTTTCCCACCAGGAGACTCGAACCCTAGCCAGCACAGAAGCCTTTCCTGGTGGGAAAGTTCTAGTGCTCTTGGGAGGTGTTGATCTTTGGTGTATTTAAATACTCCGAAATTACCATCTCTTTTAAGGGTCTGAGCAGGTGGTGGAGAGGGTTAAGGCGTACCTGTTATGCCAGTTGCTGGAAGGCTTCTGTGCTGGCTAGGGTTCGAGTCTCCTGGTGGGAAAGTGTTCTAAAGTTGTATACTTCACTCTCGTGTTTAGGAGAGTTGTGCCTTAAGCATAGACACTGTGTCTTCCCATATTAACAGGGACTTGATGAAATTAACGTCTAAATGACCCCTCACTTGCTCTAGTGCTCTTGGGAGGTGTTGATCTTTGGTGTATTTAAATACTCCGAAATTACCATCTCTTTTAAGGGTCTGAGCAGGTGGTGGAGAGGGTTAAGGCGTACCTGTTATGCCAGTTGCTGGAAGGCTTCTGTGCTGGCTAGGGTTCGAGTCTCCTGGTGGGAAAGTGTTCTAAAGTTGTATACTTCACTCTCGTGTTTAGGAGAGTTGTGCCTTAAGCATAGACACTGTGTCTTCCCATATTAACAGGGACTTGATGAAATTAACGTCTAAATGACCCCTCACTTGCTCTAGTGCTCTTGGGAGGTGTTGATCTTTGGTGTATTTAAATACTCCGAAATTACCATCTCTTTTAAGGGTCTGAGCAGGTGGTGGAGAGGGTTAAGGCGGACCTGTTATGCCAGTTGCTGGAAGGCTTCTGTGCTGGCTAGGGTTCGAGTCTCCTGGTGGGAAAGTGTTCTAAAGTTGTATACTTCACTCTCGTGTTTAGGAGAGTTGTGCCTTATATATATATATATATATATATATATATATATATATATATATATAAATATATATATATATATATATATATATATATATATATATATATATATATATATATATATATTTCATTTTCTTAATTAGGGATACTGTGTTTCACAACATTATCAAGTATGTTATTAACAAAGAAGGCACCAAGCCGGGAAGGCTATGTAGCACCACTACATTATCAAGGAAATTCACCTGTATTTCCTTGATAATGTGTCAGTCGAATGAATAGGTTAAAGTTTCATAAAGTACATGAAAATGTGTGAGAAAAAAATATCATTGGGAGAGGACGCTGGCCAGTGGCCGAGGGGGATGCTGGCCAGCGGCCGAGGGGGATACTGGCCAGCGGCCGAGGGGGATACTGGCCAGCGGCCGAGGGGGATACTGGCCAGCGGCCGAGGGGGATGCTGGCCAGCGGCCGAGGGGGATGCTGGCCAGCGGCCGAGGGGGATGCTGGCCAGCGGCCGAGGGGGATGCTGGCCAGCGGCCGAGGGGTGTTGTGACGCTGAACCCCGGTTCATTCCGAACACAGCGATTACACAACACATAACACCTTGCCTCAGCAACCGTTACTACCACCTATACTCCTACACACACCAGACCCTTGAGGCGTACCACTAGGTTTGTACTGGAACACAATGAGTGAACATATGGAAGGTATTTAAAGACCGTCGGGTTTTGTCATTTAATTACCAAGAATAGACTCTGACAAATAATAACATATTAACACACTCTATTAGGTCCATACACTTCCAATACCCATAGACCACTTGACCTCCGCGATCACCACCCACACTCGTAACTTCCGCCTAAGTCCCTAATACGGAATGATTACTACAACGCTCCACACCCGGTTAGTCTTTCATTCAATACTTACATACTGCAGACTTAACTTGGTCACTAAGATCACATCAGGTTCTCGCATAGCTGTCTGCTACACTTCGCTGCTGCCATAACCGGAGATCCAGAGGACTTCTCAGTTCAACTCCCACAATCAGACTGACTTTAGCCAACCATGGCCTCAAACATTTCACCACGCCTCTCAAGGAAGGTATAATCCGATTAACCTTATCCCTAGAGCGGTAACCTTGATCCTTGAAGCCTGACGAAGAATAATTCCTCTTTCCAGGAATTATTAATTTGGCTAAACAGCTTCGGTCTTAATCCATTGACCTTTCTTAGATATGTGATCCATAGTCTGTCTACTTAACATGTACTTCCAATCATCATTCGTTAAGTGTTGTAGTAATGATCCTCTAGCTAATAATTCCTACTAACTTGTGGATTAAAACAGGGGGGATGCTGGCCAGTGACCGAGGGGGATGCTGGCCAGTGACCGAGGGGGATGCTGGCCAGTGACCGAGGGGGATGCTGGCCAGTGACCGAGGGGGATGCTGGCCAGTGACCGAGGGGGATGCTGGCCAGTGACCGAGGGGGATGCTGGCCAGTGACCGAGGGGGATGCTGGCCAGCGGCCGAGGGGGATGCTGGCCAGCGGCCGAAGGGGACGCTGGCCAGCGGCCGAGGGGGACGCTGGCCAGCGGCCGAGGGGGATGCTGGCCAGCGGCCGAGGGGGACGCTGGCCAGCGGCCGAGGGGGGACGCTGGCCAGCGGCCGAGGGGGACGCTGGCGAGCGGCCGAGGGGGACGCTGGCCAGCGGCCGAGGGGGACGCTGGCGAGCGGCCGAGGGGGACGCTGGCCAGCGGCCGAGGGGGACGCTGGCCAGCGGCCGAGAGGATGCCGGCAGAAAATTCTATTAAATCATCTCAAAGGCGCGGGAGGCTTGGCGAGTGACGTCATCTAGGTAAATGCATTGTCATAAATCCTGTTTGGGGAGGTTTTGAAGATTACTGGGTTGGAAAGACACGCACACACGCGCACACACATACACACGCACGCACGCACGCATACAGACACACACACACACACACACACCGGTGGGGCCGGTGGGCCGAGCAGACAGCACGCTGTACACGTGATCCTGTGGTTCCTGTGTTTATATATTTAATATATATATTTAATGAATTGAAAAGCTGTCCAACTTTTGCATCATTCAGAAACAAAACTAAAAAGTACCTAATTTCATCTTCATAGTTTTTTTACCTTGTTGCTTTAAAATTGCACTATTTCTATTGCTACCCAATCTCCCAATCTTTATGTACCCAATCCAACCATCTTTACCATTGTGATCATTGCTGTCTTATATGTGCTATCAATCTGCTGTATGGGGTCTATTAATCTTGTTTAAATTACCAATCAAGCTGTCAATGTAATCAACCAGAGCTTTATTAATATACCAATGTGCTTTAATATACTTACTAATCTCTCTCATCTCATTTTTTTTCTTGCAATGTATCTGTTATCATTTTATTAATTCTGCTAGAATTTACCTACTTAAAATTATCTGTTAGATTAAGGACCTGCCCGAAACGCTGCGCGTACTAGTGGCTTTACAAGAATGTAATTACTATGCTATGTATCCTCACAAACCCAATGTACCTTCTTGTAAATAAATAAATAAATAAATAAATAAATAAATATATTTATATATCCTGTGTTTATATTTAAATATATATATTTAAGGGGCCGAGCGGACAGCACATTGGATACGTGATCCTGTGGTCCCGGGTTCGATCCCGGAGGCCGGCGAGAAACAATGGGCAGAGTTTCTTTCACTCTATGCCCCTGTTACCTAGCAGTAAATAGGTACCTAGGAGTTGATCAGCTGTCACGGGCTGCTTCCTGGGGTGTGTGTGTGTGTGGTGTGGAAAAAAATAGTAGTAGTAGTTAGAAACGAAAGATTGACAGTTGAGAGGCGGGCCGAAAGAGCAGAGCTCAACCCCGCAAGCACAACTAGGTGAATACACTAGGGGGCGGGTGGCTGTGTGGACAGCACGCTGAACACGTAATCCTGTGGCTCGGGTACGATTCCCGGCGCCGGCGAGAAACAAAATAGGCAGAATTTCTTTCACCCTGAATGCCCCTGTTACCTAGCAGTAAATAGGTGCTTTGGAGTTAGTCAGCTGTCACGGGCTGCTTCTTGGTGTGTGTGTGTGTGTGTGTGGTGTGGAGAGAGAGAGAGATAAAAAAAAGTAGTTAGTAAAACAGTTGATTGACAGTTGAGAGGAAAGAGGAAAGCTCAACCCCTCACCACTGTGAAAACAGTGGTGTGGTGGGGGTCTGGTAGCTGAGTGGACAGCGTGCAGGGCTCGTAACACACACACACACACACAGTCGTGGTGAAGGGTTCTGGGATGGGAATCTGCAGTGTTGCCCATCAGGTTAGGAATATCGCCCATCAGATATTGTGCTCTTCCACAGAGCAAAATATCTACCCCTACAGGCTTGAAGTTCCAATCATCAACCTCTTCTCTGGCCTCAGAGTACTCCCATCAACTTCTTCCTCAGAACAAACCTGCAACCCATCGATATGCCAATAAAAACGTTCCTCTACAAACACATAACTGAAATGAATCACACACAATAAATGTTTCACTTGACATCTCCCTGCTTCCCGAATGTCGACTTCCCCGTGTGGACTTCCCCGTTTGGGCTGGTCCATGCTCTGCCTCCCGCTGAGCGATTCCTCCGTCTGCCGCTGCGGGGCAGGTCCTCCGCCAGGAGTCCGGCTCCCGCAGTCATCCACAAGCTGTGGGAGGGGATGGATGTCGCTCCACCCTCCAAGACGTTCCGCCATCTTTACTCACTTATATAAGCCTTCTGCCTAATCAACACATGCCTAACATATCAACAGACACTTGCTACGATGGCTGGGCACACGATCAACTATAGGCAATCACTATTAACTAGTTAATTTAAATTTCGGCTTCCCACAATAAAGTCTCCTGCAGGACGTTCTCCCTCTCGATGGCGCCTGACCAGGGCGCTCCCACGGCCCACGAAAATGTCTCTGGGCGGCTTCACAACCCTTCTTGCCATCCAGGATTTGAGACCATATGTTCCCAGCTTGATTCCACACCTGAAACGTCTACACACTTCCTTCCTCTTGAAGGTATATCAACTAGGGGGTTCTTCTCTAACTGGAGCTCACACGGAGCGTGGCTTCCCCTCACAATGTCTGGTACTCAAGTGGGGTCAAAGCCCTCCAGAAGCGAGCCTTACACTTCTAGCAAACTCTCCACATCTCATGTCAAGTCATTCTTGTTCACTGCCCATATTCTTAAACTGTCTGTCAAATTTAACCAATTGCTTTAGGTATGTATCTTCATGTCTACATTTCTTTAACCTCTTATTTAGGTCAGGTCTTGCAGAATAACTCAAGGTAGACTCGTTTTTCAGCTACCTGGGATCATAGCAAGTAGCACACATGAAGAGACAAATGTAGGCCTTCACCAGAATTTTATCTGGAGTGCCTGTTAAAATTAATACTCCTGTGTAATCGACTCCTGTGGTCTCAAAAGGACGAAGGTGGACAACTCGCTCCTTAGGTAGGGGTGGAGGTCCTGGATAAGGACACACACTCAGGCATCATACCTCCTGCAGATTACAAAAGATTTGATTAAGGATTTTGTGGTGTTGTGTGTTGCTAGGGAAGTCTTGATTGTAGGGTTGATATAAAGCCATTGCTTGGTTACTGACTTTAATAGTTATAATGATACATGACTAGCAGCGTCCAAGCTAGGCGGGCGTCCTGTACGCTCTCTGTTGTTTACATACTGCTGGTGTATGAAATGCAGCGCATACAAACGGATGGTGCCATTTGCTATGAACATGACATCCCTCCTTTTCTTTATAAAGAATAAATACAGGATGTCTGCCATGCTTGTAGCACAAAGCAAAATTATTAACACAAAGTAAGTTTTTAACATATCAAAAGATATTGCTTACATTTAACATTAATTAAGCACGCAAAGAAGTTAAACAACTTAATCTTTACCACACAGGTTATCAAGGTTAAAAATACATATGCAATGTTAAACAAAAATGAAAGAACCTGTACAACAATATTACAAAATATTAAATGAGAGATCAGCATTATTCAAACATTATGCTAAATTAAATTTAATATTAAGTAAAAACTTTGCATTACATAAGAACACAATTAATCATCAAATCGAGTAGGGCATTTAACATGACGTTTAGGACGAGAATCCTTAAATACAAGAAAATCCCTTGATGAATTGTTTGTCGAGTTATAACTCATTTTTTCTTTATCGTTTATACGACTTTGCACTTTATCATTTTCTACACTAGTTGGAATCACTTTGAAATAAGCCATATTACGTGTTATACTATGATCTCTATTACTCGGTGTTACCATAGTTCCTTTTACACTAATTACTTTATGTGGTTTTTGTATCATACGGCATATCTAGCTTTCCCTCTTTTTTCTTTTTAACTAGAACAGTGTCTCTAACCTTTAAGAATTGTTCCTTCGCACGTTGATCATGAGCTTTTTTCATTTTCCCTTTGGCTAGTGCATCCTTCTGAGCGAGACGTGTATCCGTTACCTCGGCTGGCATGACAGGTAGTGTGATTCTCATAGGACGTCCAAATATGAGTTCGCCAGGCGACTTGCCCAGTGTTCCATGCGGTGTTGCATGATAGTTCCTGAGAAAAGCATACATAGCTTGTTTCCAGGATCGTCCTTCGGCATGAGCACAGCGTACCGCTTTCATGAGAGGTTGCATGAATCACTCGACTTCTCCTTTTGCTTGAGGATGTAGTGGCATCACACGGCGGTGTTTGAATCCAATATGCTCAGCAAAGTTGACGAAGTCTTGTCCATTGAATGGCGGATAACAGCCTTTGCAGATGTGGAAGTGATGATTTCTACCTTCGGATAACGTGAGTGATCATCAGTGACTACCATCAAGTATTCTCCGGTTGGTAGCGGTCCGCAGAGGTCCATCGATACTTCTGTCCAAGGTACAGCAGGGAGTGGTGAAGATTGTAGAGGTGTTGTTCTTGAGGTATCTACTGCAGCTTGACAAGGAACACAGGCATCATGCATGTCCTTTGCTGGGCGATCAATGCCAGGAAACCATACCTTTTCTCGTAGCAGCTGTTTGGTCCTAACAAGACCTTGGTGTCCTTGATGTGCAAGCTTCAAAGCTCGCTGCTGGAGAACTGCTTGACTGACGATACAAGTACCTCGCGTTGTTGCGTAAAACTTAATTCTGTTTGGATACGTTCAAGTGCTTTGAATGCATCTTGGTCAACTCTTGAGGGTGGGATGCGTGGAAACTTCTTAGTCAATGCATCCACTGTTGCTTGCAGAGTTGGGTCCTCTAGGGGTTGCAGTACGGATTTCTTTAAGAGTGAGAGCCTTAGGGACTGCATCACAGGTTACAGAGTGTACATATTCCTCTGCAATTTGCTGATGCTTGGTGATGGTGAAACTGTTGGCAGGATGTCGATTTATGTAAGCAGTGGGATTGCTTGTACCCGGTTTGTACTTCACAGTAAAGTTGTATGGTTGCAGACGAAGAGAGCTGGTGGATTGGACTTTGGATTATTAAAGATGGTCTCCAACGGCTTGTGGTCAGTGACTATCGTGGTGAAGGGTGCACCAAGCAGATACACATCGAAGTGTTCACAGCCCCATACAAGAGCAAGAGCTTCCTTCTCTGTCTGATTGTATCGTTGTTCAACATCTGTGAGAGAACGGCTGGTGTAGACAATTACTACTCTGGAATCTGGTTGACCAGGTTTGTGTTGGGCTAAAACAGCACCTAAACCAACAGGACTAGCATCCACAGTTAACTCAGTGTCCAGTGATGGGTTAAAATATGCAGCAGTCGCATTCTCTGCTGCGTATGCAAAATGCATCAAATGCATTTTGCTCGATATCACTCCAGTACCATGATGCATTTTTCTTCAGGAGCTCACGTAGAGGCTTCGTAATGGTAGCAAAATCTGGAATGAAGCGTGAACAGTAGTTTGCCATTCCCAGAAAACTATGTACTTCAATGAATGTTGAAGGAGGTCCAACATTCTTGATATCTGCAACTTTCTTAGTGACAGAGGTCTGTCTCCAGATCTTAAGTACATGTCCAAAGAATTCAATTTTATGTTGATTGAACTCTCACTTTGCTCGGTTTAGCGTCAGATTCTTTTTTCGTAAATGTTGCAATGTTGCACGAAGACCTTTGTCGTGTTCAGCTTGGGGTACGGCCATAAACAATAATGTCATCAGACATGTTGCCAGCATTAAGTATATGTTGCAATACCTGGCTGATGATGTGCTGGAATACCTTGGCAGCACTCTTTATACCAAAACTTAGGCGTTTGTACCTATACAGACCTCGATGTGTCGTAAAGTTGTGATTAAGCGACTCTCATCATCAAGTTCAAGCTGATGATAGCCCTTGTTTAAATCTAACTTGCTGAATACAGTTGCACTATTCAGGCGATTGATCATATCATCTACAGTGGGTGTAGGATGGCGTTCACGCATTATTGCCTTGTTGGGAACACGCATGTCCACACAGATGCGTATCTCATCTGGATTCTTTGGCTTTGGTGGAGTGACAATTGGGCTTACCCATGGTGTTGGGCCTGTTACTAGTTCAATGATATTTAGTTCCATCAGCCTATCCAGTTCGGCATCGACTTTCTTGTGAGTATGGAATGGCTGTCGGCGATATGGTTGGGCAACTGGAATTACATCTGGGTTGATATGCAGACGTACTTTGCTATCAGTATAACAACCTATGGATTTAAATCGATCAGAAAATTCATCAACATTGTTTGCAGATTCCACTGCTACAGCATTAGAAAGTTGAAGTAGCCCCAATTTGGTTGAAGTCTTGTAACTGAGTAGAGACTCCTTTGCATTCTTAACAACATGGAAAGTAGTAATGAACACTGCACTCTTTGACTTAATCTCTGCAGTGAAAGTTCCAGTCACTGGCAAGGCTAACTTTGAAGCATAGGCAGTGGCTTTACCATTGTAGTTCTCAAGCTTTGGGAACTGTTTTTTAAATTTCTCATAGTGGCACTCAGCAATGGTGTCAATGTTTGATCCAGTGTCAATGAGAACCTTGAGACAAATACCAGCAATGTATACACATGTCTCTGGGTTGTTTGGAAGATTATGCCATTCAGTGACTGCTTGTACTCCATTAATGTAATCACATTCACTGTCATCCGAGACTGGTTGTAATGACATGTTGTCTTGTATATGATTAACATTCTGGATATGAGGAACAATATTGTGTTTGCCACCTTGACCCCTATGACCTGACCCTCATACAATAGTTTTATTCACTGACTGTGGTTTCTTTAGTGCAGAACGACACATAGCACCAAAATGACCTAGTTTTCCACACTCATAGCACTTCTTACCTTGAGCAGGACAAACATTACCTTGGTGTGGGTAGTCTCCTCCACAATTGTAACTTTTTTGTTGACATTCTCTGATGTGGGTCGCTGTGACTTCTTGAATCTTGTTCCATGACTCCAGTTGTGATGTGGTTCTCGGCTCAATTTGTTGTTAGGTTTGCCATGATATCTTCTTTCATCATGGTGTCCTCCCTGAACCTTACATACCTCATCACTGTTAGTAACAGTGGCAGAACCGGTGTTGGCACTGCACTCCATGACACGAGCATCACGTGCAGCATCTTCCATTCGACGAGCCATGTCCAGTATCTTGGTAAGAGAACTTTCATCATCAACAAGTTCTAGAGCTCTTCGACTGAGATGTGTAGATGTGCATGTTTCAATTATTTGCTGTTTGATTCCTTTGTCAACATCAGTAAACTCACAATGTGCTGCTAAACCCTGGAGACGTGTGTGGTATTGATCCACAGTTTCATTAGAGAGTTGTTTGGCTCTCCTGAAATGCATAATTTCCATAGCAGTGTTTTGGCTAGGTTTGAAAGGTTCAGTTAATTTGGCTTTGGCAATGTCATAATCTTTGTCACCACCAGTGTCTTTCAGTGTGTCAAAAATGTCACAAACTCGATCACCTGCATAATGAAGTAGAAAGGCATGCTTTCTTTCAGCACTTTTGATGTCTGAAACTATCAACAAATTTTCAAACCTTTTAGGCCATCTGGTCCACCTCTGTGGCAGGTGTGTCTGGTCACAGTCAGAATCAAATGTAGGAAACTGAGGTATATTTGCCATTCTTACTGTATAAATGTAAACATATCACATAAATGTTCCTCAGAATACTAAACACTTACACTGTATATGTAAGTTAAGAATTCACTGTAATTACTTTAATTTTGCAAAGCACACAAGCATTTTAATGCAAAAGTTCACAACAGTGTACAATACAGCAGCAACTGACCTCTTACCTAGCCTTGTGTACATGTGGTGTTGTTCCTACTCACAGCTGCACAGCAGTTGGCACAGCAGTTGCCAGCAATGTTGTTTGATGAGTTTTCAGCACTGTCAACACAGCAGACAGTTCACAACATGAAGAATTGTGTAGCACAGAGCGTTGTTTCGTACAAAAAACATTGGTTTTGTACACAACATCGGCAGATATCGCAGATTCCTCAGCACACAGCTTGTCAGCACATAGCTTCCTCAGCGCACAACCTGTCAGCACTAAGCTTCAGTCAGCACACAACTTCAGTTAGCACACAGCATTCGTCTGGTGCTTACAAACAGCATGGCTTCTCCTCCTCCGGGGCGAGACAGCAAGCTTCTTCCTTGTGTTTAGAGCTGAACGAATACCTGTGTTCACTGTTCATCTTTGTCGCCCGTGTGGTGTTGTGTGTTGCTAGGGAAGTCTTGATTGTAGGGTTCATATAAAGCCATTGCCTGGTTACTGACTTTAATAGTTATAAGGATATGTGACTAGCAGTGTCCAAGCATGGTGGGCGTCCTGTACGCTCTCTGTTGTTTACATACTGCTGGCGTATGAAACGCAGCGCATACAAACGGATGGTGCTGTTTGCTGTGAACATGACAGATTTGACAGTTTGGCGACCTTGGGAAAGCCAGAATTTCTTTCTAAGATCAGTGAGAGTATCTAATACTCCACCAAGCAATGTACCATGTTCATGGTAATGTAGTACTATGAGTTTAGTTATGATGTGGTAACGTGGTAGAAGTATAGAATTCTTTGTATCTAAATTTATTTCTGCATGTAGCAGACATCCTCTGCATCTCAAAATGTTATAATTATCTGAATCAAACCAAAGGCCCAGAGACTTATTTAATTTAATTTTTCTGGGAGGTGTTCATAATCTTTCCCATAAGTCTCTTGTTGAGTTTGTTTGACCCAATATTTGATTGGACTAGGAAATCGATATTTGATCCCTGTCATGTTGAGGAAGTCAAATATCATTTCGGTAACTCTTAACAGTTTACCTAAATTGGAATAATGATGGGGATTGATAGTTAAAGTTTGAGGGGGGGGGGGGGGGGGTCAGGATTTACAACAGGTGTAGTGATATTGGTCACAATGACTTGTGGCTTTTGTTGGGGCCACTGACCACTAACCAGCCATTGGGGTCCAGTAAACCACATCTCGGTTTTAACTGATTGTTTTAAAATTAAACCTCTGGTTTAAATAATCAGCTGGATTGCCCATGGTGGGGACATGTCTTAATTTGTAACCAGCAGACAGTTCTCTAATTTCCCTTACTCAATTGCGTACGTAGGGAGTTTTGTTGTCGTATTTTACCCACTGTAACACTGCTTCATTGTCTGACCACACTACTATTTCACCAAAGTGAATATTACTGAGTGTTTTGATCAGACAATGAGCCAGTCTTACACCTATTAATAAGGCAGTTAATTCCATTTCGGGTAATGACCTCTTTTTAATCGGGGCTACCTGCGCCTTAGATGTAAGCAAAAATGATTGTTGAGTGTTAATTAGATAGGCTACTATGCCATATGCTTTGCCTGAAGTATCACAGAACACATGTAAATTTGTGGATAAATTCAGTCCTAAGACATTGCAAGGAAACTGTGGAATACTAAGTTTACTGTAATCTGGAATTAACTGTTGCCATTTTTCTTGTAGATCCTCTGGTAACAGTTCATCCCACCCCATATTATTTTGCCAGCACTCCTGCATGAGGAGTTTGCCCTTAATTAGCATAGGACTGATGAGTAGGCCTAAATGGTCAAATGGCTTGCTAACATGGGAAAGTTATTTTCTCATAGTTAGGGGTGAATTGTTGATTTCCAGCAACTTGATATTTAATTCGTCTGTGGAAGTATTCCACTCCATGCCTAAGACATTCAGTTTGTGAGGAACCTTATAAACTGGGAATTCTTCCTTGATTATCTGATTCAGTTGTTTGTTGTTTGAGGCCCATGATTGTAAAGATATATTGGCTCCTAATAGTTCATGGCTAGCCTCATTGTAAATTTCCACTAGTTTAATTTCATCATTAGTGGTTCCTTGAAAATTGTCGATATACAAAATATTGTTAATCTCAGCCTTGTAAGAGCTATTAGACTTCTTAAGATGTGTATCCAGAGTAGCCTGGAGTAAGAATGGTGAAGAAGTTGCTCCGAACAGTACTGATGCAAACCTATAAGTGATGACGTCGCTATTAGGATCCCGTGGATCTTTCACCCAGAGAAATTTAGTAAAGTCCTGATCCGTCTCTTGCAAGCCTACTCTTAAAAAGGCCTTACTGATGTCGGCCATATAGGCGAAAGTGCAGGAACGAAATCGCAACAAAACATCTTGCAGTCTTTGAGTTAGACTAGGGTCAGTTTGTAGACAATCATTTAATGGCACGCTGTCTGCCTTTAATTTGGCGCTGCAGTTGAATACAATCCTAAGTGGCATTGAAACTGAATCTTTCATGATAGCATGATGTGGCAAGTAATGGCCTGATTTAAGGTTGTCTTGGTCAACAACTTCTATAAACTTATTAGTAAGTTGCTGCTGTTTCAAGTCATGATACAGTTGTAATTTATCTGGTTGCTTCTGCAGCCTAGGTAATTGTGATTTTTAAATGGGTTGAGGCCATGAAATAATTTACTGGAAGCTGTGGGTGGTTCAACTTCCATGGAAGTCTCACCCAGTATTGATTATCTTGAAAAATTACAGTATCAAGATATTGTTGGTTAGTCCATGTGTTGTCCGGACTAGGTTGATCAGGGACTCTGCGAAAGGTGTCCAAATCCCATAATTTGTATACAGAGACTCGTCATCCTTGGTTTCATCTCTGGCATGTAGTGGTGACTGCTCTAGGACTAGAAATGCCACGATTGAATTATTTTGTTGATTACTAATAGATTTAGATTTTTGTTGGATCAACACCGGTCCTGTGACTAATTTACCCCCAGCTGACAGCAACAAATTTACACCTCGTTGCCTGGTGCATCCAGTAATAAATCTATAGTAGTCAGCTCCAATAAGAATACCTACGTCATTGAGATTGTCTTTATTTATTTTATGGTCCGCTAGCCGAATACTGCTGCGTGTAAGAAATTTGACTGGGTGATCAAGACCTGTAACATGTAGATCAGAGGGGATCTTGTCAACAACTATGGCTTGTATTGGGCCGGTGCAGCATCCTAAACGTACCAAGACTTTAACAACTTGGTAGTCACGAGGTCCGCTGTTGGTTAGGAATCCAGAAATATTTAAATTCACTCGAGTAGTAGGCTTCAGTTTCAACTGATCAACTAACTGTTGAGAAATAAATGTTTTCTGTGAACCTTGGTCAAAGAGACGAATGGAAATCCTAGATCCTTTGGTAATTAATTTTAATTGAGCCATTGGTAATGAAATTGTGTTACAAGACTCTTTTGCAAGTACACTTATGTCTTGATGCACCTTGCAATACTGTACAGATGTAAATTTTGCAGAATTTTTATGAGGATTAGTTGATCTTGATTGGTCATTACCACACAAGGAGTAATGGTGTCTACCCTTGTTGCACATACGTAAGGAGACAGTACAGCTATTAGGGTAATGAGGTCCCATGCACTTTGTGCATCGGTGTAATTCTTGCAAACGATGAATTCTGGAATTACGGTTTGGGTAAGTACCACACTTGTAAGATGTTCATTATTGCAGAACAAACACGTCTTCATTGTAGGAGTGGTAGGAGTTGCACTAACTATTGGGGTTGATGGATTCACTGTGTATGTACCTACATTTCCAGATTTCCATTTAGGAGATGATTTATTGGAATCTGGTTTTGCTGCAGTATGTTGGGGTTTATGATGAGAGTTAGTAGAGGAATTTGAAACACTCATCCCATCTTCTGTGATCTCGTTCACGTTCAGAGAGGCTTTGTTGTACAAAGTACACAATTTGTCTAAAGTTTCCCTTGGTAATTTTACGCCTTACAACTACTCTTGCCATCCATTCAGCAGTCTGAATTTGGACTTTGAGGCTTAAGACCTTGAGTAGAGACTCTAGTTCTAGTCTGAAGGTTTGAAGAGAATCTGTAGAATTGTTAGCCGCTGGTAGATCCAGCAATTTTTGGACTAAAATAGTAATAGTCCTTTCTTTGTGATCATAGTTGCTCTTAAGCAATTAAACAGCTATATCGTCACCATCACTGATTAGGGTTATGTTTGAGATTACTTTCAAATCTTCATCTCATAATAAATCCTGCATATAAGTGAACTTGGTTGTTTTGGGAATGCGAGTTTTGGAGTCTACTGCATCCACAAATTTATTCCAGAAGTCATCCAAACTTTCATTCTCACCACCAGAGAATGTGGGTACACTGATCTGGGGTAATTTAACATCAGGTTCTGGAATTGCTGTAGAGGCTGTGGTTAATTTATTTTTAGCAATTAGTTTTTTAAAGGGTTGAAATTTAACCTGTACATCATCTTCATACTGGGTTCAATTATTTACAGTGTCATGAAGTTCAGTTTCATCTATTGAGGTTCTGTAATGTTCTGACAAGTATAGATTCATATGTTGTTTAATTTGCCCAAATTTACTTTCGGTAACTTGCAGGTAGCTTTCTAACAAAATGTAGTCAACAGGTGACTGTTGTGTCAGATTTTGACATATGGTAATATGTCGGGTCAAATGACCTTTCAGACCTGTAAGGGTCTTTTTCATTCTGTCAGCCATTTCCATCTTGATGGTTAAAGGTTGATCCCAGCAAACACAAAACGTTTTGGAAACTTTCATTTATGTTTTCCAATAGGGGTACGAATAACTTGTATTGAGAATGGTGCAGGAGAGCTTTTGAGAAACTTTTAATCCAAAAATCCAGACACATAGGTTTTATAATATATGGTGTTTCTAAATCTATTTTATTCCTAATGTATTACAAATAGTTTTTACATATTTAAATATAAAATTTATGGTTTATTTTGTAAAATTCATTAATAAATTGTGAATTATATTTAATGGCTGTATGAAACATTCAAAATACATTTAGTTATTTAGTTATTCTATGATCAGATAAAATTAGTTTTCATAATTTTGCTAAAAATTTCTTTTAAAAAATTTGACTCCCTATGTATTCCACTAAACATTAATATCATGTTTAAATATAAAATTTATGTATTATTCCCTAAAATAATTTATATAAGTTGTAAATGTTGCTTGATTGAGGTGTGAAACATTCTTAAAACTTTTTGTTGTCTTATATATTGACGTGTTCTTATTAACTGTCTCAAATGAACAGTTTATCAAACAAGAAGATTATCATTCGGTGCTAGCTGGGTGTGGGTGCTAGCTGGGTGTGGGTGTAGCTGGGTGTGGGTGCTATCTGGGTGTGTGTGTTGGGTGGGTGTGGTCATCTGATAGTAAATAGTTGTTACTAATGTAACTGGGATATTGGCTCATTTGATGGAGCTTAATATCAATATAATCAAATGTATTTGACTAGGTTACACTACCTCATTTGGAGGGTGTTTTACCTACCTAACAATGGATAGCTGATATTTGAGTAGTTCTTGAATGTCACTATTGGAATCCGTTTGGTTAGCTCTTCACTATCACCATTCGATGGGATAGTGAACATTCGGTAGCACTCAAAAAATACACAAGATAATGTGGTAAATACACAATAAATGTTTATAGATCCCACCCTAATTAGGGTCAGCACAAATCTGAATAATATATGTCTGTATACCAGCACTGTCTAGTACAGTACTCGCTAAATAATTTCTACTTAGGAAATGACTAAATAGTTTAGGCTGCACTTGTACACTCCTCAGTACAATTAGTCTAAAAACATCCTAGCCAATCAGAGGTTGGCATATATATGTAAGCAATGGTGCAGAAATATGGATATATAGCTCTATGTTTTGGGGATTTTTTTAATATATAAATGATATATAATATGTGCACTTAGAAACACAAGTGAAAAATTATAAGTATATACACTAAATTTGACTTTCTAGCCACAATCGTTTGTGATGGTTGATAGTATTGACTAATTTATTGACCAAACTAGTCCTGGACTCTCCTGACAGAAGTACACCGTCTGAGGCCAAGCTCTGTTCATATGATCTGGCTGTAAAATGAATATAAGTGGCTTCCAATCTTACTCTTTTTTTTCAGCCGAAAGTTTATGTATTTAGCAGAATGCTGGTAACATTCGGGACTCACTCCCCAATGGTTATCACTTCTTAGTTGGCAAAGTTCCACCAATGTGAATACTACAGAGTTGCTAATTAGTTTGAATGAACTGATAATAGTTAAGTGATTAATTATTTTAACTGGTTGGTGAGTAGGATGGATATCATTACCGCCTAAATAAATTATGGTTAGATGGTGAGGCCATTCTAATGCAGGTATTAATAGTGGATTATTATACAAATTGTGAGCAGTTGCTCCTGGTGACCTAAAAATTCTCACCTCGGTGTGAGGTATAGGTCTAAGGGTTGTGGATAATTGGCTATATCCCACTAATGCTACTTAATACATGAAGTATTAGTAAAAATGTTGATAATAATTAATGAGTAATAGGCTATAATGTGAGCAGTCTACTGACAGCAGCAAATAATGGAATATACTGCTATATAGCCTAATAATAATGACACTCAATAGTTGGTGTTAGCTAATTATATAGGTTCAGCAATTTGGGTTAATATGCTGGTCTCTAAATGTTAATGAATTTACTGATTTGGGTGAATCAGTAGTCATAGAATTTAATATGGTTTAGATTATAATATGAGCTAGTCTGCTGACAGCTGTAAATGTTATTAGGCTATATATGTATAGCCTAATAATGGTAACACAATAATTAGTGTTAGTAAATGGTTAATTATGATTTATTTAGCATAGATTGAACCTTAATTACAGTACATTGATTTCTGAGGATAGCTTAAATTCTCAGCTATCTAGGTTTGAAGAATCAAAATTTTGTTTGGGCTCTGAGAACCAGTATAGATTTTAATATTAGTTGTGATTGATCCAGTTTGTTAAGAACCAAAATTTGTGTGGGAAAATTTGATTCCAATATTTGAATTAATTAATGAAAACTTCAATAGCTACGAAGGACCACCACTTTGTGAAAAAGTAGAAAACGAAAAAATGAGCAAGTAGGTTGATATTAATTCCAAGAACTAGTGTCTTATGGACTTTAATGGGACTGTATTTGATTATGAAATAAGAGTCAAATTCACTTTCACAAATTGGGGGGATATGAGCGCTAAGATACGATTATGTCCCAGCACCAATAATCTAATTCTGGGTTCTTCATTAGAAAGAAATGTAAATATAATTCATATTATAGTACATACACATAATCAAGATATAAAATGGAATCAGTAAATAATGTATGTCAAATATAAATGATAAGTAAATGGCAATTTCAATAGAAATCATTCATGTGATTAAATGTAAGTATGCTACTCAAAAATACTACACTACTAGAAATACAAGATCAGCTTAGCTGTTCAGTTGACTTGGTAGTAAAAGTGTGGGTCGGTCACGATGGCTCACTTGTTGCAACACACTGTCCGAGCATGCATATGGAATGAAAAGTTATTATTCCCCTTTTCGTCACTACCACTCAAACTGAAAGCAAGATTAAATGTAAAAATCGTCTTGGCTAGAGTTAATATACTACTATTTTCGATTGAAAAGTGGGAGCCTGGACTTAATTGAAACTAACTTTAATTATGATGATGTCGGGTGGTGTGACGACGAGCGACCTACACGTAAATGTTAAAAAAGTGCATTTATTAACAAGCATCAGTAGGACAATAAAGAAATTACGTTCTCTGGAACTTATGTTGAATGTAGATGCAGACTTCCACGAACTCTGGCACCCGCTGTTGCAAAATACGAGTCGTTATAAAGGGAGCTCTGCAACACAGTAAGTCTGACAAGATGAATGACACACTTTCTCCGTTGGCTTCTCCTTCTTCCTTCCCCCGATTGCGCATGCGCGGCTCTCGGTAGGTACCTCGAGCGTAAATGAATTTATGTATTTTGAAGTTAATTAGGGAAGGAAGAGATTCTGACGAATATTTATGTCACAATTAAATGAATCATATTATAATATAACCTCTCACAGCGTAAGTCGGTTCATTAAAGCTGCGTAAATAAATGAGAGGAATATAAAGTGGAATTATTTTACCTTTTAATAATTTCCATTGGAGTGGTTAATTGTAACTAAATAAGAGTGTTCCAGTAAGCAGTAATGGGCTACGAAAAAAAACTTATTAGCAAGCGATTATTCTTAGTAAAGGAAAGTAATTAACTGAACTCTATTTAGATCCAACAAATGTGGAAATATTTCCTGGTTCTGGCTGACGCAACATCACGGCGTCATGGAGACTAGGAAAGAGTTGGCAGAATACTGGGTAGTGTGAAGGATTTGTGACGCGTTGGTGTTCGGCTGTTTAAGGCTAGGGGTATGGCCTCGTCACATAGTTATAAAAAAAAATAGAAAAACTGGAACTTCGTCTGTGGTAAGGTAAGGAGAAGACACACAAAACACAAGTAAAACTTTAACAATGAAATTTTAATTACGTTAAATAAATCAAAACATGAAAATAATGCACAAACAAATATGTATAATAAAATCAATCAATCAAAATAATAAGAATACTTAAATGACACAATGAAAAGTTACGTTAAGGCAAAATAACAAGAAGTGCAATACAACAGTTAAGTGGGAGGTGCTGGAATATTGGCTTAAAGCCACCACCTCTCTCAGTACACGCTAACGTCTAGCTGGGAGGAGTGCTGGCTACGAAAGCACGGAACATTCTGAGGACTGATGTTGGGGCGACCCCAGACATCAGGTAGTATTGGGGGCGAGTGCAGGTGCAGCCAGACCGGCGACCAATCAGCGGAGCCGTAGCGATCAACGGGTAGTTTGGTGGTTGGAGTTCGAACAGGTGGCTGGTTGCATACGTTTCTGCTCACCCTGGCAAGCCTTGCTGGTGCTGGTGTTGTTGTCGTTGTTGGACATTTCTTCCATAGTCTTTTTATATAATTGTGAAGACGTAATTTTGGAGGGAAGAGCAGGCTCAATCTCTTGAAGGAGATTATCGTCACAACTCTCCCCCGAAGCCTGCGGTTCTGGAAGAAGTACGTCGTTATGTGGTGGAGTAATGGATGGAGTTGCTTCTACTTCATAAACTCTGGAGAGATCATCGGCTATGGTGTTGTCAGAACCCTTGATATAGCGGATCTCCAGGTTGAAGTCTTGTAAATACAGAGCCCATCGTAGAAGACGCTGGTTGGTGAATTGGGCTTGATGTAGGAAGCGGAGAGGGTTGTGGTCTGAGAAGATGGTGGTAGACCTGGCGCCTTGTAGGTACGGAGCGAAGTGTTGGAGGTTCAGGACGATGGATAGTAGCTCCTTTTCAATAGTGCTGTAGTTCCTCTGGTGTGGTTTCAGTTTGTAGCTGTAGTAGCTGACAGGTAGAACCTCCTCGCCTCGTTGTTGCATCAGGACACCACCAACGCCGGTACCACTGGCGTCGACATGAAGGACGAAAGGCTTGGTGATATCTGGAGAGGCGAGAATGGGGTTAGAACAGAGGAGGAATTTGAGTTGTTCAAAAGCAACGGTTTGCTGCATGGTCCAATTATACCGTTGCTTGGGACTGGTTAATAGAATTAGAGGTGTGGCGACTGTACTGAAATTCCTCACAAACCTACGGTAGTAAGAGGCAAGACCAAGGAAGCGCAGGAGCTGCTTCCTGGTGGTAGGCTGTGGATACTGTAGGATGGCTTGAGTGTGTGAGTCTAACGGAGCTATGCTGCCACTCCCAATAACATGACCCAGATAACGCACTTTACCTTTCGCGAAAGTGGACTTGCCCAGGTTGATGGTGAGGCCGGCTGTCAGGAGCTTGGAGAACAGACGTCGCAGCTGGAGCAGATGTTCACTCCAGGAGTTGGAGGCTACGACGATATCGTCCAGGTAGGCGTATGTGTTATCCAAGCCCTGGATGACACGGTTGACAGCTCTTTGAAAGGTGTCCGGGGCATTACATAGTCCGAAAGGAAGGCGTTCATATCTGAAAAGTCCAAAAGGAGTGATGAAGGCAGATATCTCTTTAGCGCGCTCCGTTAGACACACTTGATAGTACCCCTTAAGCAAGTCCACTTGGGACAAGTACTGGGCACTACCAATGGCATCAAGGATGTCATCTATCCTTGGCAAGGGGTAAGCATCCTTGACAGTGACAGAGTTCAGTTTTCGATAGTCAGTACACAACCGCACCTTACCTTGGGGTTTGGGCACCAAGATACAAGGTGAGGCCCAGGGGGACTCACAAGGTGTAGCCAGTCCATGATCCAAGAGGTATTGCACCTCAGCACGCATGACTTCCTTCTTGCTCGGGCTGATTCGGTAGAAGGGTTGACGAATCGGCCGGGTGTCGGGGAGCAGTTGGATGTCGTGCTGGGTAACATTACACTCTTGGGGATCATCTCTGAACAACTCTTGATGTTCTCTGAAGATCTTGACGAGAGGTGCACTATGATTATCCTGAAAGTATTTGGGAAGATCATTAAGGATTTCGGAATTAGAAAGCGCTGACTCCTTGTCAGTGCTTTCGGGAGGAGAAGCTGGGAAGGTCTCACTGTGGATGTAGGGTTCTGTGAATGTGGAATAATTAGTCAAGACAGTGGGAGGAGTACCATTATATTGCTTCAGGAGGTTGACGTGGCACAGCTGGGTCTTCCGCCGCCTATCTGGAGTCTCTATCACATAATTATTATTATTCCTACACTCTTTGACGCAGTAGGGTCCTGAAAATCTGTTTTGTAAAGGTGAACCTGGGATAGGGAAATAAGCAAGGACGAAGTCTCCCGGCTTGAATTTTCTTACTTTGCTGGTCTGGTCGTAATGAGTCTTCATTCTCACCTGGGCTTTCAATAGATTATCATGGGCAAAGCGGTGGACTCTCTCTAGAATGTGCTGAAGGTTTTGAAGAAACTGGGGCACATTCTGATGCTCACTGAAGGTGGCATCTCTGAGAGAGTCTTTGAAAGCCTTAAGGGGAGTACGGCACTTACGGCCGTAGAGCATCTCATAAGGAGATACTCCTAGGGACTCATTGGGGAGACTTCTGAAAATACACATTATTAGGTCAATCTGCTTATCCCAATCCTTTGAGGTTTCACTACAAAACTTTTTCAAGAGTGCTTTGATGGTCTGATGACTACGTTCAAGAGAACCCTGTGAAGCAGGATGATAGGGGCTGGACAATACCTGTTTGATGTTGAACTCCTCCAGTGTCCTTTTGAAGAGATCACTGGTGAAGTTGGTGCCACAGTCACTTTGAATCTCCCTGGGAAATCCGTATTGAGTGAAGATCTTCAATAGATGTTTGATAACCGTAGCAGCCGTGATGTTCTTCACTGGAACTGCTATGGGAAATCTGGTGGTAGGACACAGGATGGTTAGGATGTAGGCGTTACCTGAACTGGTCCGAGGTAAAGGACCAACACAGTCTATTATGAGTCTGTGGAAAGGTTCCGCAGGCACCTGTATGGGAATCAGTGGTGCTCTGGGAATGGAGACGTTCGGTTTGCCTGCCATCTGACATGTATGACACTGTTTTACGTACTGTTTGACGTTGTTTACCATACCTGGCCAGTAGTAGTCTTGACGAATCCCATGGTAAGTCTTGTTGAAGCCGTAGTGGGAGAATGCTCCGTGGGCCAGGTGTAGAATAGTGGGCCGCAGGCTGGTGGGAATCACAAGTTGTTCGGTGTTGGCCCAATCGTCCTCCTCCTTCAGTTTACTGGGTCTATATCTGCGGTAGAGCAAGTCGTTCTCTAGGAAGAACCCAGGAATACTGTCGGGTTGAGTCTCAGCCTGGAAAAACAATGGTGTTAAAGTAAGATCTTCCCTCTGCAACTTACGGAACTCCAACTTGGTCAGATGCGGGGGTAGTTTCTGAGGGTCTTGAGGGACAGCGGTAGCAGTAGAGTCAGCTGGCTGTGGACGTGCGGCTTGTGCACGGGTGGTCACGAGAACCGGAGGAGAAACATCATCACTCTCTTGAACCTCTGCTGGAACATACTCAAGAATAGGGTTACTTGGCACAGAGTTACACACCTGGGGTTTGTCCATGACGATCAGGTTGGTTGGTTGCAGGTCTTCTGCCAAGTCGTTGCCTAGGAGAAGTTGCACTCCAGGCATGGGAAAAGGCTTTTCCCTGACGGCGACTTGGACTTCCCCGTTCACGTAGGGACAATCCAGGTGGACTCTGGCGAGAGGGTATGGAGTAGTAGCAGTGAGGTCAGTGATGAAGACCGTTTCCCCGGTGTAGACTATGTTGGGCACAGCCGACTTCAAGATGATCGATTGTAGAGCCGCTGTGTCCCTCAAGATCTTCAATTTGAAACGTCCCTCCGGATTTGAACCGTTGGCAGAGACAGTTCCAGTATACAGGTGGTTACTGAAAAGAGAAAGATCATTAACATCAACACCAACATTCATCACAGGCTTACCGGACTTAGGAGGAGTTGGTTTGGGTCGTTGTTGGTCAGTGGTTCCCTTGTATTGAGACTTACCACACTTGTCTATGGTATGTCCATAGAGTCTACAATACTTGCAGTACAGTTGTGAACCAGCTTGATCGGGGCTCACCTTCTCGTAACTGTACCACGACTTCTTACTGGAGGATGGTTCAGGTGTCAGCCGGTGGATGAGGCTGTAAGTGTCAGCCGACTTAGCACACTTCAGGTAGTCGGTTTCTTCTTTATCTGCTAAGTAGAGGCGGACAGGAGGTGGCACACGTCTCAAGAATTCTTCAACAAGCATCAGGTTGACGAGTTCTGCAAAAGTAGAGACATGTGCTGCTTCCAGCCATTTCATGAAATACCTCCGTTTCGTGTTAGCAAACTCAAGGAAGGTAGTGGTACTTGCCTTCAGGTGGTCACGGAATTTCCTTCTATAACTTTCAGTAGAGAGGAGGTAGGCGTCCAACACTGCTTGTTTCAGAGTGTAGTAGTCATTCTCAGACGCCAAAGTACTGAGTGTGACTGCAGCTCTACCTGTAAGATGGACTCTGAGAAGTGTGGCCCATTGGTCGACAGGCCAACTGAGTTGATTAGCAAGGGTTTCAAAGGTGGTAAAGAACACATCAACTTCTGCTTCTACAAAGGATGGCATTAACTTACTTGCATGTGATATATTAAAACTGACGGGAAGATTGGCAGTAGCTTGCTGGCGTTGAGCGAGGTGTGAAGTTTCCAACGTGTATTCCCGTTGACGACACTCAAGAGCCAGAGTCGCTTGTTGCTTGTCATGTTCGCGTTGTATTTCCAACTCGCGTTGTTTGGTTTCAAGCTGTAAGCGTTCACGTTCACGGAGCATTGCAAACTCACGTTCCTTGAGGGCGATCTCTTCCCTTCGTATGTCAGCTGCTTCCCTTTGCTGTTCGCGGGCTTCCCTTTGCTGCTCACGTTCAATCTTGGCCAGCTCTAGTTTGAGTTTCAGCGTTGCCAAATCAGTTTTATCTGCAATATAGTAAGTTTCATGAGTTTCAGAGTCTATCTTACCTTGCTCTAAATAGTAATCCAGCAACAGGTTGTGTAGGTCATTTTTGTTGGCTTGGTAGGGAACTTCTAGTTGATACTCATGTGCAAGAGTTTGTAGTTCAGTCCTCTTGGCACGACTTAAAGTCCCTATTTCACCTGCTGGATTTGCACGGAAAGTTTGGAGACGAAACATGGTGAAATTAGCAAATAAAGGTACACGAATGTTCAATAATGAAATGTCAGAAACAGGACAACGTGGCAACTGGTACCTATCCTGTGTGATCTTTAACAATTAACGTTAAGTGAAAGATATTAAATTAAATCAAGGGCGCAGGAAATCTTGTACCCGGTACTCATGTAAGAGAATAAGGGCAAGAAAATCCTACTAACAAATGAAACAAAGTTTCGAAAACAAATGAAACAGTTAAATGCTTCAAAAGTAAAATTGGTAGTCCAAGGATGTAGGCATACCTTGCCAAGTCTCTATAGGACATAAAGCAAGTTTTTCCTACTGAATTTAATATGATACTTACAGAATTAGCGAACTTTTGTGCTCTGAAAAAATAAGCTAATTCCCTACCGTTGTATGTATCATCATCTCTGACTGACGTGTAGGGGTGCGAGGTGTCAACTGGTGACGAGAACTGCTGCTGAGGTCCCAATTCAGCAACTAAAGTTCGAGCTAGAGGAACTATGGCCCTCTTTGTCCTCCTACAGTCAGATTGCAGAAGATTGGGTACTCTTGACCCGGGGCAGACCACAGTACCAGGGTACCAATATGATGATCTGTCAGAATGAGAAATATTCAAGGGACATAGATGGTAAACACGAGTAATAACAAGGAGGGAGAGATGACCAATTAAGAGTATGACTGAGGCCTACAGTCACCACGTAATCCAAAGTTGTCTCACCTTCACTATATGTTACTCTCGTAATGCACAATACACCGCACCTTATAAAAAATGAAATTGAATGAAAAATAGTAAAGCTACGTTAACAAAGTTAAATACGCTTACCATAAATTACCACTTGGCACCAGTACCTGAGTGAAGATCCCGGACAGGCCCCCATATAACTTGTGACGGTAACGCGTTGGTGTTCGGCTGTTTAAGGCTAGGGGTATGGCCTCGTCACATAGTTATAAAAAAAATAGAAAAACTGGAACTTCGTCTGTGGTAAGGTAAGGAGAAGACACACAAAACACAAGTAAAACTTTAACAATGAAATTTTAATTACGTTAAATAAATCAAAACATGAAAATAATGCACAAACAAATATGTATAATAAAATCAATCAATCAAAATAATAAGAATACTTAAATGACACAATGAAAAGTTACGTTAAGGCAAAATAACAAGAAGTGCAATACAACAGTTAAGTGGGAGGTGCTGGAATATTGGCTTAAAGCCACCACCTCTCTCAGTACACGCTAACGTCTAGCTGGGAGGAGTGCTGGCTACGAAAGCACGGAACATTCTGAGGACTGATGTTGGGGCGACCCCAGACATCAGGTAGTATTGGGGGCGAGTGCAGGTGCAGCCAGACCGGCGACCAATCAGCGGAGCCGTAGCGATCAACGGGTAGTTTGGTGGTTGGAGTTCGAACAGGTGGCTGGTTGCATACGTTTCTGCTCACCCTGGCAAGCCTTGCTGGTGCTGGTGTTGTTGTCGTTGTTGGACATTTCTTCCATAGTCTTTTTATATAATTGTGAAGACGTAATTTTGGAGGGAAGAGCAGGCTCAATCTCTTGAAGGAGATTATCGTCACAGATTATTCTGGTTAATTCTACAAGTTAGTAATTTTAGTAACTACTTGTGGTTAATATAAAGATGTATAAAAACACAAGGGATGTATGAAACTGTTGGTTATTTCCAACACCATAGGAGACCACACCATGGGAGACCGCACTAGGGGGGGACTGCACCATGGAAGACCGCACCTTGGAGACTATACCATGGGAGACCGCACCTGGGGGACTGCACCATGGGAGACCGCACCTTGGAGACTGCACCATGGGAGACCGCACCTTGGGAGACTGCACCATGGGAGACCGCACCTTGGAGACTGCACCATGGGAGACCGCACCTTGGAGACTGCACCATGGGAGACCGCACCTGGGAGACTGCACCATGGGAGACCGCACCTTGGAGACTGCACCATGGGAGACCGCACCTTGGGAGACCGCACCTTGGAGACTGCACCATGGGAGACCGCACCTTGGAGACTGCACCATGGGAGACCGCACCTTGGAGACTGCACCATGGGAGACCGCACCTTGGGAGACTGCACCATGGGAGACCGCACCTTGGAGACTGCACCATGGGAGACCGCACCTTGGAGACTGCACCATGGGAGACCGCACCTGGGAGACTGCACCATGGGAGACCGCACCTTGGAGACTGCACCATGGGAGACCGCACCTTGGGAGACCGCACCTTGGAGACTGCACCATGGGAGACCGCACCTTGGAGACTGCACCATGGGAGACCGCACCTTGGGAGACTGCACCAGGGGAGACCGCATCTGTTGGCTTTATAAGGTAGTTTATCACAATGACAACATCAGGGCGGGCGACCAGGTCCAGCAGCACCAGGGCGGGGGACCAGGTCCAGCACCACCAGGGCGGGCGACCAGGTCCAGCAGCACCAGGGCGGGCGACCAGGTCCAGCACCACCAGGGCGGGCGACCAGGTCCAGCACCACCAGGGCGGGGGACCAGGTCCAGCAGCACCAGGGCGGGGGACCAGGTCCAGCAGCACCAGGGCGGGCGACCAGGTCCAGCACCACCAGGGCGGGCGACCAGGTCCAGCACCACCAGGACGGGGGACCAGGTCCAGCAGCACCAGGGCGGGCGACCAGGTCCAGCAGCACCAGGGCGGGGGACCAGGTCCAGCAGCACCAGGGCCGGCGACCAGGTCAAGCAGCACCAGGGCGGGCGACCAGGTCAAGCAGCACCAGGGCGGGCGACCAGGTCCAGCAGCACCAGGGCGGGGGACCAGGTCCAGCACCACCAGGGCGGGGGACCAGGTCCAGCAGCACCAGGGCGGGGGACCAGGTCCAGCAGCACCAGGGCGGGCGACCAGGTCAAGCAGCACCAGGGCGGGCGACCAGGTCCAGCAGCACCAGGGCGGGCGACCAGGTCAAGCAGCACCAGGGTGGGCGACCAGGTCCAGCAGCACCAGGGCGGGCGACCAGGTCAAGCAGCACCAGGACGGGCGACCAGGTCAAGCAGCACCAGGGCGGGCGACCAGGTCCAGCACCACCAGGACGGGGGACCAGGTCCAGCACCAGGGAAGAGGAGGAGGAGGTATAAAATTGTCATCCTCACTAACGTGGAAATAAACATTCCATTCTACGGCCTCACACGCGTGGGGGGCCAGGGTTCGAGACCCATACAGCCCAGGTGAATGGAGAAGTTTATAGTGAAAGTGAAGGGGAATGGGTTGAGAGGAGGAGCGATTGGATGGAGGATTTAATCCTTGGAATTAAAAGATATTTCAGCAAATACTGGATGAGATTGAGAGACAAAAACAAGTGCTCTAGGACTGTATTCAGGGGGGTGGGGGGGTCAGGAAGATGAGGGGAGAATGGGGATCATGAGTACAATGATTGGCAATGAGTTAGGCGCAGGAAACATTAATATTGGGGGGGGGGGGGGTGGCGGGATCAGATTAGTGTGGGATGGATTAGCGAGTATGGGGTAGGGAGTGGGGAGTGGGTCAGGCAACAAATGGGTACAGGACAATGAGGGTGAGCTACGGAATTTTTAGTAACTTCAGAAAATTGTTCTAATACGAGGCACTGCAGCAGATACAACCAGAAACAAGCGGGGGAAATAATACAGACTCAGTAAGGGCTGGAAGACTGTGGAGTAAGAACCAGCAGGAAAGTGGATCACAGAGGAGGCGGACACTTGTCATTCATGGATTATGTGAACCAAAGGTAACAGCAAAACATGAGAGGAAACAAATTGAACAGTTTGAACTAGAAGAAATATTGTGGTGTTTAAATGGTGAGATGACAGGGAACGAGACTGAACACTCACACCGAACTGGACCCAATAATGACCACTAATGCAGCCTTGTTCTGGTGCAATGTTCTAATGAAGAGGCGGTCAACTATATATTAAAGCACAAGCATTTACTTAGGGGGCAGCGAAGGCTATTATTATGTGTTTATTGACAGATACATGACCAAAGATGAACAACAAGAAATGAAGGGGAGAAAACTAACCCGCAGTCATCACTCTTCGCCACAGCACCCCATCCCAACCCGCAACCCCCCTCCCTCACATCAGCCCTACTATCCTTCCCCCACCCCTTCAACCTCCAACAAGTACCCTTTCCCTCCAACACCCACTACAACCAATCCTCTCTGTTCCATCTCACCCTCCAAACCCCCCCCCTCTCCTTCCCTCCATCTCCAAAGCCCCTTCCCGCCAATAACACACCGAAACTACGACGTTGATACAACGTTCGGACAAGTTAACACCTGCTAACCAGTTATAACAACCAATATAGCAAGTTGTAACAACGTTCTAACACGTCATAAACACGTTAAGCCAAGATGTAACAACTTTATTACAAGTTGTAACAAGCGGAAAATAGAGACAGTTTCGGTTTGTGTTTCCAGGGTACTACCCTCACCTTTCCCCATTTTTAGCACCTCGTCTCCAGCAAGATTCCCCTTTCCTCGCACCCTCCCCAGCCTCAATACCCCCTCATCTCCCCACTGCCTTCAAACACCTATTCTCTTACCCCACTCCAACCCTGAGCCCCTGCCTCCCCCCTTCTACCCCAAAACCCATACCGGCCCCTACCACTAGCACACCCTCTTCCTGACTCCCAACTCCCTCACTCTACCTCTCAGCCTCCCTACCCCTCAGACCCACTATGCCCTTCAGACAACCCTAGCTGCCCAGACCCTATTTGCCCCTCAGCCCCCTGGCTCCCAGATCCCCTCAGCCTCTCATCCCCCTCCCTATTCCCGGGCACTTCCCACCTTACAACTACTTACTGGAGGTAGGACTGCATCTATCTCTCACCTGCAGCACACACCGAGGGACACAGGTGTGAGGGAATAGGCTGACACCAGCTAAAAATTCCACTGGTGTACGTGCCCATGACGCTCGCCGTGCACTGCAGCACATGCACTGCCGTGCACCTGGACTAGATTTGGCAACCAGTACCCGAAACATCCTGTATTTAGGCTCGCTGAAGAGTCTAGGTCATCAGCATTCCAAATATGTTACAATGGCCGTTGTAGCACATTTGTAGAAAGAGTTAGAGCGAGGAGCAGCTTTATTGTAAAGAAAGTGAGGGAGACAGTGGCACAAGGAAAGTAGCCCAGGAAGGCACAAGGTGGGCAGTCAACCACCACCGCTCCGTTACCATAGCAACGCAAGTGATCATCTTGGAGGCTCGCCTTGAGGGTCAAGGAACCTCGCCTGTGATTGGCCATGGAGGCAGGCCGCTGTATGCCTTTCTTTGATTGACTCATTTGAGGACGACCGAGAAGCCGGCACCTTGCCGGCCTAGCCGGATGACGCCATTCTGCCTCCAGCCATTGCCTGAGTTTGATGTAAGCTTTGCTCAGTCAGCCTGCTGAGTAAAGGCGTCATAGCGGTAGCTCCTGATACATCTCCATCCTCCATCAACCGCTTGGGTCCATGGGATGAGCAGAATCCGGGAACTCGTCCTAACTGCGTGTGAGAGAGACAGGGAGTATATTGAAAAAATTGTGGGAAATGGGTAAAAGTTCATACGAGCCAGCAAAGGACTCGTAAATCCCCATCTCAGTGTTTAATCAGACTCTCTGATCTCCTGCTAGTGTTTTGTAGCAGTGGAGTGAACGGGAATATCGTGCCAGTGTTAATCTCACGTGCTCAGGGTACCCCATGACCAATAGTTTCGCTCTCATTCTGTTTGTTGTTGTTGCTACCAACTGTAGTTCATCTGTACATGCCTTGTTGTTATCGTATTCCGGTCTGGTCCTTGAACTGTTTGGTGGGGGATTGTAGATTATCAAGATTACAATCCTCTTCCCATCACCTGTTAGAATCCCAAGTATGGAGCTTGTGTTTCCATTAGTTCCCGATTCTCTAGTTCCTCAAATTTCTATTTCTGCTTTCTGAATAATGCCACTGCCCCTCCCTGTCTGTGTTCTTTCCTTATCACTTGGTATCCCTCTGGGAAGATTGTATTAGAGATCATATTATTTATTTTAGTTTCCACTATTGCAATTATGTCTGGATCTGCTTCATGAACTCTCTCTTATTTCCTCTGCTTTACCTTGGGTCTTTTCTTGGAAACTCTGGTAACAGAGTTCACATAGCTCATCTGCCTACCTGTTGTGAAAAAGTTTTACATTTTGCTTGGAATCTTTTTATGGATTGAGAAAAACACTTAATATCTTTATAGTTACTCCTGTCATGATATTCTAATAGTACATCCGTCAACTTTAACTGAGAGTCTGGATGGGTCTTCTGCGGAAGGGCTTGCTTAGCTAACACTCTCAGTGTAGTGCGCAGCTCATTCCTCACTCTGGGACCATATAAGAACAATTGACTAGGCGCGAGCAAACGCCGAAACGTCAAAAGTTTGAAATCCCCTCCACTTAGGCCGTTGACCTTCGTATATCGCCGGAGCGAATTTAACGAGTAGGTCCTGGGCTCTCACAACGTATTTATACAGTTGTGTGATTCTATGAATTCAGTTCAATTCTCAAAAGCAGTCTCAATATGAATAGCAAAAGTACTTTCAAGCATGTGGCAGAACATATGTAAATCAATAAAATGTGTGAGGTGTAACGAAAAGACGTTCAACATAACAATACAGTTTATTCAACAAAGTACTAACTACTACTAACTACTACAACAACGAAAGAAATGTCAATGACGTTACTGGAAATCCTTCCTGTGACACCTTGACTGACAGCTTGACACCAGCCACGAGTGCTGCATTATGAACAAACTTGAACATACTGAGTGATCACAGAGGAATCAATCAATCAAGCAAGACATATTAAGTCTATAATCACTATGCAACACAACAAGGTAGGTTAGGAGACACGCCTCCAGTAACCTCCTATCAGTACTCTACGCTGCTTACAGCCCTCTATTGCAATAAGCAGTTGCAATACAATCAAACTAGCAGCTTATCAATGACATGACAATGACTAATTGGGTTACTGGCAACTCCTGCAACTCTCCTTAATTTAATTCTTACGTTAACACTCCGTCCCTCGGACGATCAACAATCAATAACTAATTGATTACGTTAATATCAAAGTAACATTTACGTTAACTTAATCTTGTCTCCCACAGACCAATCAAACTGTACAACTGTGTCTAGTAACTCGGAATTACACAACCACTCTTCCCATCGAGCATTCAGTGAGTAATCCCCATTAATCCCTGTACTCCAGACAGCTGATTAATCCCAGTACGAGTTACGTTATCGGTTATTATCGCCCCTTCGATAGTTTACTACAATCTCAATGTCCAAGGTGCTAAGAGAACGGCAATCACCCTCGAACAATTAATTACTATCCCGAAGATCAATATTTAATTAATACACAAATACATCACCTTTCACACTGGCTCAGAAATTATAACATCAATGGCATGAACTCCCTCTGGGGCCTTCCATACCCCTGGCGAATTCAGGTGACTAGTTCACGCTCCCACGAACCGATAATCACCACGTCTACGTTACTTTACAATGACGTTACTCTCCCAAGAGTCAGTCAAATTACCTGTCCACTGACAGATATTACTAACTGACGTTACGTTAATGAAACAATGGAGCCTTCATGTGAGTCGATCAACCCTGATCGGAGTTAACTACTTTGGCTTCCTTGAACCCGTTAATTACCTGTCCAACTGACATAATATGCAACAGAGAGTACTAAAAAATGTAAGATTTCGGCCCTCTCGGAAATCCTACAATTCTTGTCTGGCTTGGCTAGGCTCCCTGACCGACCAAAACAGCTGTTCCTTGGAAAATAATTAACCCAAATATATTTTACGTTACTCAAATTGTCATAGAACAATTTCTCTATAAGCAATGGGTGTTCCCTTGGTTACGTTACATTAATTGCCTCACAATCACCTCACTGAATACTGGACTTCGATGAAAACCCTAATTATACAGGAAAATATAAGAGCAAGTACTCGTCCGAATGACGAGTTTCACCCACGACACAATAAATCACCACCCACGGTGATTTAAATGTTACAATCTGGTTGCAAATACAATTACTGCAAAACACCAGTAAATAACACTCTCGGTGCTCTAATCCACTAGAACACGGCACATTCAATTTACTGAACCACAATAACACACACAGTGATTGGTCAACACTAGCAACAGTCACGGCCCAACAGTTTACAACACCTTTGCAATGACACACACAAACGGTACTTTAATTTCAGTATATTAGAACACGGCCCAACACTTTACTTCCCGGTTGCAAGGACACTTCGGTGCTCTAATTATCACTTAGAACACGGCCCCACACTTTGTAACCTGGTTGCAATAACCACTTACTGCAACCACAGTAATGCACACTAGGCTTCATGACAGTACAAATATATAAATATATATCGTACCTGCTGACCACCTGTAGCCTTCAGCTATCAAACGCTAATGTGGAACACTAAGGACATCACACACTCCTGATCATCTTTGGCAAGTGATTAGCGATCCCACGGATCAATAATTACTCCCGCGAATTACATTACTCGACCGAACTGTCAGCTGTCACCCTGACAGCCACGTTACTCACACTTCACCACAAGCCTAACAAAATTACGTTAACGGGTCAGCCACATAAATCTATAAAAATAAATATTGAAATGTTTGTGCATAATCCATAATCTCCGAAAGTTCTTCACCGATTGCTTTGAAATTTTCACACAACGTTCCATTCGCATCCAGCCAGATTTTTATATACCTAATATATAAATGTCACGTCTGTGACGGTAAAAAAAAAAAAAACATGCTTTTTCTGAAAAACTGTGAATTTCATGTGAGGGAAATCTTCGAAATCTCTTTACCGATTGCTTTGAAATTTTGACAACGTTGCATTCGAATAGGCGCGTGTTTTTATATATCTGCTATATAGATGCCTCACCTGTGACAGGTAACAACATGCGTTTTTGAAAGCGCCATCTGTTGCACATAATATCAACATGCACGCTATACTAAATATTTCACAAATTCCATTTCAATGTTTCCGATTGCATTGATCAATTTTATTTTCATAGATATCGATTTATTATATTTTTTATTGAATTATTTTGTGTGACAATGTGTTGGAATTGAGCTCTGTTGTTTACCATACCGTTCATTTCGTGAGTATAAGTATAGATGCCACACCTGTGACAGGTAAAACTATGCTTTTCTTGAAAAACAGCGTCATCTGTTGCATGTAAGAGCAACACACATGCTATACTATATATGTTACAATTCCATTTCAATGTTTCTGATTGCATTGATTAATTGAATTTTCATAGATTTTGATATATTTTCATTTTGATTTAATTATTTTGTGTGAATTGCATTGGAATTGAGCTGTATTGTTTACCATACCGTTCCTTTCATGAGTATAGTTAATTTATTCATTTTTTCATATTTTCATTTCATTTTTTAACTTTTTCTTATATTTCAGTGATGGGAACATCAGATCACTTGATGTTCCCAATTTTCTGGTGGGAACATGAGACCATTTGGGAAGGCATCGGACGAGGGAGTGGGGCATGGTGGGAAGGACGAGGAGACGGGTGAGGGGGAATGGTGGGAAGGACTGGGGGGCAGGGGAGGTTGCTGCTAGTATATATATAATATATATTATTTTAACAAAATCCGAACTGAGAAGATTCGCCCCAAAAAAACATGTTATTGTTACCATATTTTTTCTGGGTTTGAAAATATTGTCAAAGTCTTCAAACTTTTCGATGCACATGTGTTGTTTAATTATGAAAATACAATTAGAAAACTATTAGTTAAAAACAGCCCTCATAGTGATGATTATCATTTACAAAATACCCTGTAAGGATTGTAATTCATTTTATAGGTCAAACATACAAGGATTTGAAATTTCAAATTTTGCAGTTTAAGTATTCTGTAAGAAATGACCATATATCTAATGCTCTTTTTATTCATCTGTCAGAAAATACTTATCAATTGATTGATAGAGATATTTTTCAATAACACATTGCAAAAGCATTTTTAATAGAAATAATATTAAATCTGCTTTAATACATATTACAAAACCATGTGGATCCTGTGTTCCTAATTTCATCCCCAAATTTATGAGGCTCGCCGTGAGAGTCGACTCAGCAGCTCAGTCTAACTTCACTAGAAGCGAGGAGGACCATAAGTGACATGATCACAGCATAAAAGATACAGAAAGGTATAGATGAGGAGGATGATTCCTTTTCCCGACGAAGTTAGGCAGAACGAGGGACACATGTGCAAACTGGAAACAAAAGATTCCAAGTGAATAGTAAACAAATAATATGCAGAAGCCGAGATACTGAATGTTGCATTTATTCATAACGTTAAGAGCAAATGTGATGTGATATTGGAATGTCGAGAAGCGTACAAACACCAACCACACGAGCTCCCAGTAGATATAGGCAGGAACATTCCCACACACACACACACACACACACACACACACACACACACACACACACACACACACACACACACACACACACACACACACACACACACACACCCTAAACAGGTGAGTACACACAGACACACACACACCCGTGAGTGTTTTGGTGGAGGCCAAAACCGTCAGTAGTTTCAGAGTGTTATAGGACAAAGAGTACTGGGAAGACGGGACACCACGAACGTAGTTCTCATCCTGTAACTAAACTTAGGTAATTACTTAGGTAACAACACACACCCTAATAGGTGAGCACACACACACAAACACTGAAGAGTGGTAATAGTAATTTTACAAACGCTCTCTGATGGCTGTTTATATTTTGATTCATTCATAAATAATGGTGACTGACACATTCTTTTGATCAAGCCGTTCATGCTTTGATTCATTCATAACATGCTTCCCTTGCTTCATACTGCTCTCTGCTTCTCTTGCTTCATACTGCTCTCTGCTTCTCTTGCTTCATTCTGCTCTCTGCTTCCCTTGCTTCATACTGCTCTCTGCTTCTCTTGCTTCATACCGCTCTGCTTCCCTTGCTTCATACTGCTCTTTGCTTCCCTTGCTTCATACTGCTCTGCTTCCCTTGCTTCATACTGCTCTCTGCTTCCCCTGCTTCATACTGCTCTCTGCTTCCCTTGCTTCATACCGCTCTTAGCTTCCCTTGCTTCATACTGCACTCTGCTTCCATTGCTTCATACCGATCTCTGCTTCCCCTGCTTCATACTGCTCTCTGCTTCCATTGCTTCATTCTGCTCTCTGCTTCCCTTGCTTCATATATCTCTGTTTCATTTGCTTCATACTGCTCTCTGCTTCCCTTGCTTCATACCGCTCTCTGCTTCCCTTGCTTCATACCGGTCTCTGCTTCCTTTGCTTCATACTGCTCTCTGATTCCCTTGCTTCACACCGCTCGATCTCTGCTTCCCCTGCTTCATTCTGCTCTCTGCTTCCCTTGCTTCATTCTACTCTCTGCTTCCCTTGCTTCATACTGCTCTCTGCTTCTCTTGCTTCATACCGCTCGATCTCTGCTTCCCTTGCTTCATACTGCTCTCTGCTTCTCTTGCTTCATACCGCTCGATCTCTGCTTCCCTTGCTTCATACTGCTCTCTGCTTTTCTTGCTTCAAACCGCTCTCTGCTTTCCTTGCTTCACACCGCTCTCTGCTTCCCTTGCTTCACACCGCTCTCTGCTTCCCTTGCTTCATACCTCTCTCTGCTTCCCTTGCTTCATACTGCTCTCTTCTTCCCTTGCTTCATACCGCTCTCTGCTTCCCTTGCTTCATACCGGTCTCTGCTTCCTTTGCTTCATACTGCTCTCTGCTTCCCTTGCTTCATACCGCTCGATCTCTGCTTCCCTTGCTTCATAAGGGTCTCTGCTTCCCTTGCTTCATAAGGGTCTCTGCTTCCCTTCCTTCATACCGCTCGATCTCTGCTTCCCTTGCTTCATACTGCTCGATCTCTGCTTCCCTTGCTTCATACCTCTCTTTCCTTCCCTTGCTTCATAACGCTCTCTGCTTCCCTTGCTTCATTCTGCTCTCTGCTTCCCTTGCTTCATACTGCTCTCTACTTACCTTGCTTCATACCGCTCTGTGCTTCCCTTGCTTCATTCCGCTCTCTGCTTCCCTTGCTTCTTACCGCTCTCTGCTTCCCTTGCTTCATACTGCTTTCTGCTTCCCTTGCTTCATACCGCTCTCTGCTTCCCTTGCTTCATACTACTTTCTGCTTCCCTTGCTTCATACCGCTCTCTGCTTCCCTTGCTTCATACTGCTCTCTGCTTCCCCTGCTTCATACCACTCTTTGCTTCTCTTGCTTCATACCGCTTTCTGCTTCCCTTGCTTCTTACCGCTCTCTGCTTCTCTTGCTTCATACCGCTCTCTGCTTCTCTTGCTTCTTACCGCTCTCTGCTTCCCTTGCTTCATACCGCTCTCTGCTTCCTTTGCTTCATACTGCTCTCTGCTTCCCTTGCTTCATACCGCTCGATCTCTGCTTCCCTTGCTTCATACCGCTCGATCTCTGCTTCCCTTGCTTCAAACTGCTCTTTGCTTTTCTTGCTTCACACCGCTCTCTGCTTCCCTTGCTTCATTCTGCTCTCTGTTTCCCTTGCTTCATTCTGCTCTCTGCTTTCCCTGCTTCATACCGCTCTCTGCTTCCCTTGCTTCATACCGCTCGATCTCTGCTTCCCTTGCTTCATACCGCTCGATCTCTGCTTCCCTTGCTTCAAACTGCTCTTTGCTTTTCTTGCTTCACACCGCTCTCTGCTTCCCTTGCTTCATTCTGCTCTCTGCTTCCCTTGCTTCATACGGCTCTCTGCTTCCCCTTGCTTCATACCGCTCTCTGCTTCCCTTGCTTCGCACTGCTCTCTGCTTCCCTTGCTTCATACCGCTCTCTGCTTCCCTTGCTTCATACTGCTCGATCTCTGCTTCCCTTGCTTCATAAGGGTCTCTGCTTCCCTTGCTTCATACCGCTCGATCTCTGCTTCCCTTGCTTCATAAGGGTCTCTGCTTCCCCTGCTTCATACTGCTCGATCTCTGCTTCCCTTGCTTCATACTGCTCGATCTCTGCTTCCCTTGCTTCATACCTCTCTTTCCTTCCCTTGCTTCATAACGCTCTCTGCTTCCCTTGCTTCATTCTGCTCTCTGCTTCCCTTGCTTCATACTGCTCTCTACTTACCTTGCTTCATACCGCTCTGTGCTTCCCTTGCTACATTCCGCTCTCTGCTTCCCTTGCTTCTTACCGCTCTCTGCTTCCCTTGCTTCATACTGCTTTCTGCTTCCCTTGCTTCATACCGCTCTCTGCTTCCCTTGCTTCATACTACTTTCTGCTTCCCTTGCTTCATACCGCTCTCTGCTTCCCTTGCTTCATACTGCTCTCTGCTTCCCCTGCTTCATACCACTCTTTGCTTCTCTTGCTTCATACCGCTCTCTGCTTCTCTTGCTTCATACCGCTCTCTGCTTCCCTTGCTTCTTACCGCTCTCTGCTTCTCTTGCTTCATACCGCTCTCTGCTTCTCTTGCTTCTTACCGCTCTCTGCTTCCCTTGCTTCATACCGCTCTCTGCTTCCTTTGCTTCATACTGCTCTCTGCTTCCCTTGCTTCATACCGCTCGATCTCTGCTTCCCTTGCTTCATACCGCTCGATCTCTGCTTCCCTTGCTTCAAACTGCTCTTTGCTTTTCTTGCTTCACACCGCTCTCTGCTTCCCTTGCTTCATTCTGCTCTCTGTTTCCCTTGCTTCATTCTGCTCTCTGCTTTCCCTGCTTCATACCGCTCTCTGCTTCCCTTGCTTCATACCGCTCGATCTCTGCTTCCCTTGCTTCATACCGCTCGATCTCTGCTTCCCTTGCTTCAAACTGCTCTTTGCTTTTCTTGCTTCACACCGCTCTCTGCTTCCCTTGCTTCATTCTGCTCTCTGTTTCCCTTGCTTCATTCTGCTCTCTGCTTTCCCAGCTTCATACCGCTCTCTGCTTCCCTTGCTTCATACGGCTCTCTGCTTCCCTTGCTTCATACCGCTCTCTGCTTCCCTTGCTTCATACTGCTCGATCTCTGCTTCCCTTGCTTCACACCGCTCTCTGCTTCCCTTGCTTCACACCGCTCTCTGCTTCCCTTGCTTCATACCTCTCTCTGCTTCCCTTGCTTCATACTGCTCTCTTCTTCCCTTGCTTCATACCGCTCTCTGCTTCCCTTGCTTCATACCGGTCTCTGCTTCCTTTGCTTCATACTGCTCTCTGCTTCCCTTGCTTCATACCGCTCGATCTCTGCTTCCCTTGCTTCATAAGGGTCTCTGCTTCCCTTGCTTCATACCGCTCGATCTCTGCTTCCCTTGCTTCATACCGCTCGATCTCTGCTTCCCTTGCTTCATACTGCTCGATCTCTGCTTCCCTTGCTTCATACCTCTCTTTCCTTCCCTTGCTTCATAACGCTCTCTGCTTCCCTTGCTTCATTCTGCTCTCTGCTTCCCTTGCTTCATACTGCTCTCTACTTACCTTGCTTCATACCGCTCTGTGCTTCCCTTGCTTCATTCCGCTCTCTGCTTCCCTTGCTTCTTACCGTTCTCTGCTTCCCTTGCTTCATACTGCTTTCTGCTTCCCTTGCTTCATACCGCTCTCTGCTTCCCTTGCTTCATACTACTTTCTGCTTCCCTTGCTTCATACCGCTCTCTGCTTCCCTTGCTTCATACTGCTCTCTGCTTCCCCTGCTTCATACCACTCTTTGCTTCTCTTGCTTCATACCGCTCTCTGCTTCTCTTGCTTCATACCGCTCTCTGCTTCCCTTGCTTCTTACCGCTCTCTGCTTCTCTTGCTTCATACCGCTCTCTGCTTCTCTTGCTTCTTACCGCTCTCTGCTTCCCTTGCTTCATACCGCTCTCTGCTTCCTTTGCTTCATACTGCTCTCTGCTTCCCTTGCTTCATACCGCTCGATCTCTGCTTCCCTTGCTTCATACCGCTCGATCTCTGCTTCCCTTGCTTCAAACTGCTCTTTGCTTTTCTTGCTTCACACCGCTCTCTGCTTCCCTTGCCTCATTCTGCTCTCTGTTTCCCTTGCTTCATTCTGCTCTCTGCTTTCCCTGCTTCATACCGCTCTCTGCTTCCCTTGCTTCATACCGCTCGATCTCTGCTTCCCTTGCTTCATACCGCTCGATCTCTGCTTCCCTTGCTTCAAACTGCTCTTTGCTTTTCTTGCTTCACACCGCTCTCTGCTTCCCTTGCTTCATTCTGCTCTCTGTTTCCCTTGCTTCATTCTGCTCTCTGCTTTCCCTGCTTCATACCGCTCTCTGCTTCCCTTGCTTCATACGGCTCTCTGCTTCCCCTTGCTTCATACCGCTCTCTGCTTCCCTTGCTTCGCACTGCTCTCTGCTTCCCTTGCTTCATACCGCTCTCTGCTTCCCTTGCTTCATACTGCTCGATCTCTGCTTCCCTTGCTTCATAAGGGTCTCTGCTTCCCTTGCTTCATAAGGGTCTCTGCTTCCCTTGCTTCATACCGCTCGATCTCTGCTTCCCTTGCTTCATAAGGGTCTCTGCTTCCCTTGCTTCATACTGCTCGATCTCTGCTTCCCTTGCTTCATACTGCTCGATCTCTGCTTCCCTTGCTTCACACCGCTCTTTGCTTCCCTTGCTTCATACCGCTCTTTGCTTCCCTTGCTTCATACCGCTCTCTGCTTCCCTTGCTTCATACCGCTCTCTGCTTCCCTTGCTTCATACCGCTCTCTGCTTCCCTTGCTTCATTCCGCTCTCTGCTTCCCTTGCTTCATACCGCTCTCTGCTTCACTTGCTTCATACCGCTCTCTGCTTCCCTTGCTCCATACCGCTCTCTGCTTCCCTTGCTTCATACCGCTCTCTGCTTCCCTTGCTTCATACCGCTCTCTGCTTCCCTTGCTTCATACCGCTCTCTGCTTCCCTTGCTTCATTCCGCTCTCTGCTTCCCTTGCTTCATACCGCTCTCTGCTTCCCTTGCTTCATACCGCTCTCTGCTTCCCTTGCTCCATACCGCTCTCTGCTTCCCTTGCTTCATACCGCTCTTTTTCTTCATACCGCTCTCTGCTTCTCTTGCTTCATACCGCTCTCTGCTTCCCTTTCTTCATACCGCTCTCTGCTTCCCTTGCTTCATACCCCTCTCTGCTTCTCTTGCTTCATTCCGCTCTCTGCTTCCCTTGCTTCATACCGCTCTCTGCTTCCCTTTCTTCATACCGCTCTCTGCTTCCCTTGCTTCATACCGCTCTCTGCTTCCCTTGCTTCATACCGCTATCTGCTTCCCTTTCTTCATACCGCTCTCTGTTTCCCTTGCTTCATACCGCTCTCTGCTTCTCTTGCTTCATACCGCTCTCTGCTTCCCTTTCTTCATACCGCTCTCTGCTTCCCTTGCTTCATACCGCTCTTTGCTTCCCTTTCTTCATACCGCTCTCTGCTTCCCTTGCTTCATACCGCTCTTTGCTTCCCTTTCTTCATACCGCTCTTTGCTTCCCTTTCTTCATACCGCTCTCTGCTTCCCTTGCTTCATACCGCTCTTTGCTTCCCTTTCTTCATACCGCTCTCTGCTTCCCTTGCTTCATACTGCTCTCTGCTTCCCTTGCTTCATACTGCTCTCTGCTTCCCTTGCTTCATACTGCTCTCTGCTTCCCTTGCTTCATACCGCTCTCTGGTCCTTAATTCGAAATATCAGTTCTTCATGTGACAAACATCTATACCTATGACAGAGACTATGTCTGTCTGTTCAGAGCTGACGGCAGGACGTTTGGGGCTAGTCTCACGAAACTTTGCAGGGTAACTGGTCTGGGTTCCGGGCAGAAGAACAGTAGGCTGAGACGTCGCCGAGTACTTCAGTTACCACCTATGAGTAGAGGAGTGATTACTTTAACAGGGATCGACGGGTTTACAAAGAACAAGGAAATATAACTAAGGTCATGAAGAACCTGTTCTCTCTCATCCTAATACATTGCAATTTTTTTACGGAATCGACCAATTCGTTAAAAATGCAACATATTAATTAGAATTCAAGCAACGTAATATTAACGTTTTCTATACATACACCTGGTAAGGTTAGGTTGGGTGCTTGGGTTTGTATGCTTCTTGTTAGGGGAACTGTTGTGCAGCCCGTTAATTTAGAAAATCGATTATTATCATAAACTACACCCACCCTCGAACTACCTGGATAGTTCACCTAGATATCTGTGATGGTCTGGAAGCATAGTACGGTTCCAGTAATAGTCTACATCTAAACTGGCAAATGAATCTTTGTCATTAACAAAGATTATTCTCAAATTATAACGTTATTGTACTAAAAATCGTTGGTTTAAAATATAAAAAGTATACTGAAAAGTTTTCGTCGAAGAATTTGGTTTTATGTAAATAGAATTCTCTGGCACACTGAAATAGTTTTCGAATTCAATATTTCACATTGTCGTCAATAATATACCGTATTAACGTAATCAAATAATGAAACCTAACCTAACCTAACCTAACCTAACCTAACTTAACCTTAACCTAACCTACCTATGGAAATGGAGAAGATAATAGCACTAATTATGTGGTCATTCTTAATCCATTCCCGTGAGCGGATCTCCTCCATGAGGACAGCTTGCATTTCTTCTGGAGTAGCAAAGGGAGGGAACCGAACAAGCGCATGTTCACCCAGATATAAAAATGTTTTTTCTATATTAGTGTCAGGTAAATATTTGAGGAGTAATTTGTGTTACTGTAAATTTTGTTTGTAAATTAGTGAAGATAAATTGTCTCTATTGATAATTTTATTTATTAGACACGACACATTTTGTTTAGTTCACCTTCTCATCTTCAAAGGCCGATGGAAGGAATACAAAATAACACTACTACAATGTATAAGGTCCAAGGGGTGGAGGAGAGGCCGTTAACATGGACAGTTAATTTGTTTCTGCATTCTCATTGGTCAGCATTAGCAGTACGTGGGTCACTAACTGGTAATTAACGCTTCATCATGCGGGAGGACAGACAAGGCAAGATATGACAACTGAATGACTGTTTCATGACAAGTGCTTCAGCTATGTCAAATTTATTATTGAATCCTTGATTATTATAATCTTACTGGTCGGGACCTCAGCGACAATCATCTGAATTTGTCTATATAGTAAAAATATTTGATCTTGCAATAAGAGAAACTTTTGTACTTGTCAGACACTTCGAACACAAGGACATTATTTTGTTTATAACGATATTCACTATTTCCATTTTTCTTTTTCAAATCACAAATCTATTTTTATTGTTTTCTTAATGTTGTTGAACGTATTATTGAACGAAGCATTAAAACATTAAGATATATATGAAGGAAGGAGGTGGAGTTGACACGTCCAGTCGAGGGTGTGTTGACACGTCAAGTTGAGGGTGTGTTGACATGTCAACTTGAAGGAGCAGTGACACGTCAACTTGAAGGAGCGGGACACGTCAACTTGAAGGAGCGGTGACACGTCAACTTGAAGGAGCGTTGACACGTCAACTTGAAAGAGCGGTGACACGTCAACTTGAAGGAGCGGCGACACGTCAACTTGAAGGAGCAGTGACACGTCAACTTGAAGGAGCAGTGACACGTCAACTTGAAGGAGCGGTGACACGTCAACTTGAAGGAGCAGTGACACGTCAATTTGAAGGAGCGGCGACGCGTCAACTTGAAGGAGCGGTGACACGTCAACTTGAAGGAGCGTTGACGCGTCAAGTTAAGGTCACATCGGCTGGTCGGGTTAACGTCGACAAATTAAGTTAAACTAACGATGGCGCGTCAAGTTAAGCCTGCCATTGTGGAGCCAATATGAGAGGCGATTGAGGGGTCAGAGAAGCGAGAGAAAACCATTCTCTTGGAGAGAGAGACAAGAGAGGAATGGAGACAAAGGAGACAGAAGAGCATCGCTTAGCGCCCTGCAGGTCGCTCTGTACCAAGTGATCCAATCACAACACTTCCAGATTTGTGTCGAAACACAAAATTAAGTAAATGGCGTTAAACTCTGCATGTGCGTGTGTGTGTGTGTGTGTGTGTGTGTGTGTGTGTGTGTGTGTGTGTGTGTGTGTGTGTGTGTGTGTGTGTGTGTCTGCATGTGTGTGTGTGTGTGTGTGTGTGTGTGTGTGTGTACTCACCTAGTTGTGTTTGCGGGGGTTGAGCTCTGGCTCTTTGGTCCCGCCTCTCAAACGTCAATCAACAGGCGTACAGATTCCTAGCGATATGTCTATGCTATGTAGCACCCTGCTAGCTACACACTGCGAGAGGCCAAATACTATGATCTGGCCTCTATAATCCTTCAATGTCCCGAGAAATTGACGAATTTCCGCAGACCTCGCTAATCGCGTGTGTCTCCTACCGTCGCTACTGTGTGTGTGTGTGTGTGTGTGTGTGTGTGTGTGTGTGTGTGTGTGTGTGTGTGTGTGTGTGTGTGTGTGTGTGTGTGCGTGTGTGTGTATGTGTGTCTGCATGTGTGTGTGTGTGTGTGTGTGTGTGTGTGTGTGTCTGCATATGTGTACTTACCTAATTGTGCTTGCGGGGGTTGAGCTCTGGCTCTTTGGTCCCGCCTCTCAACCGTCAATCAACTGGTGTACAGATTCCTGAGCCTATTGGGCTCTATCATATCTACATTTGAAACTGTGAATGGAGTCAGCCTCCACCACATCACTTCCTAATGCATTCCATTTGCTAACTACTCTGACACTGAAAAAGTTCTTTCTAACGTCTCTGTGGCTCATTTGGGTACTCAGCTTCCACCTGTGTCCCCTTGTTCGCGTCCCACCAGTGTTGAAAAGTTCGTCCTTGTTTACCCGGTCGATACCCCTGAGGATTTTGTAGGTTGTGATCATGTCCCCCCTTACTCTTCTGTCTTCCAGTGTCGTGAGGTGCATTTCCCGCAGCCTTTCCTCATAACTCATGCCTCTTAGTTCTGGGACTAGTCTAGTAGCATACCTTTGGACTTTTTCCAGCTTCGTCTTGTGCTTGACAAGGTACGGGCTCCATGCTGGGGCCGCATACTCCAGGATTGGTCTTACATATGTGGTGTACAAGATTCTGAATGATTCCTTACACAGGTTCCTGAACGCCGTTCTGATGTTAGCCAGCCTCGCATATGCCGCAGACGTTATTCTCTTTATGTGGGCTTCAGGAGACAGGTTTGGTGTGATATCAACTCCTAGATCTTTCTCTCTGTCTGTTTCATTAAGTACTTCATCTCCTATTCTGTATCCTGTGCCTGGCCTCCTGTTTCCACTGCCTAGTTTCATTACTTTGCATTTACTCGGGTTGAACTTCAACAGCCATTTGTTGGACCATTCACTCAGTCTATCCAGGTCATCTTGTAGCCTCCTACTATCATCCTCTGTTTCAATCCTCCTCATAATTTTTGCATCGTCGGCAAACATTGAGAGGAACGAATCTATACCCTCTGGGAGATCATTTACATATACCAGAAACAGTATAGGTCCAAGGACTGACCCCTGCGGGACTCCACTTGTGACGTCTCGCCAATCTGAGACCTCACCCCTCACACAGACTCGTTGTCTCCTGTTGCTTAGGTATTCCTCTATCCACCGGAGTACCTTCCCTCTCACTCCAGCCTGCATCTCCAACTTTCGCACTAGCCTCTTGTGGGGCACTGTATCAAAGGCTTTCTGACAATCCAAAAATATGCAGTCTGCCCACCCTTCTCTTTCTTGCCTTATTTTTGTTGCCTGGTCGTAGAATTCAAGTAACCCTGTGAGGCAGGACCTGCCATCCCTGAACCCATGTTGATGCTGTGTTACAAAGTTCCTTCGCTCCAGATGCTCCACTAGTTTTTTTCGCACAATCTTCTCCATCAGCTTGCATGGTATGCAGGTTAGGGACACTGGCCTGTAGTTCAGTGCCTCCTGTCTATCCCCTTTCTTGTATATCGGGACTACGTTAGCTGCTTTCCAAGTATCTGGCAGTTCCCCTGTTGCCAGTGATTTGTTATACACTATGGAGAGTGGTAGGCTCAGTTCTCTTGCTCCTTCCTTTAGAACCCAAGGGGAGATTCCATCTGGGCCTATAGCCTTCGTCACGTCCAACTCTAGTAAACACTTCCTTACTTCCCCACTGGTAATCTCAAACTCTTCCAGTGGTTCCTGGTTAGCTATTCCCTCACTTACCTCTGGAATTTCTCCTTGTTCTAAGGTGAAGACCTCCTGGAATTTCTTATTCAATTCCTCACACACTTCCTTGTCATTTGTAGTGAATCCTTCCGCCCCTATCCTTAATCTCATAACCTGTTCCTTTACTGTTGTTTTTCTCCTAATGTGGCTATGCAACAATTTAGGCTGAGTCTTTGCCTTGCTTGCGATGTCATTTTCGTATTGTCTTTCTGCCTCTCTTCTCATCCTGACATATTCATTCCTGGCATTCTGGTATCTTTCTCTGCTCTCCAGTGTCCTGTTATTCCTATAGTTTCTCCATGCCCTTTTACTTTGCTGCTTAGCTAGCCTACATCTTTGATTAAACCATGGGTTTCTCATCTTCATTTCTCCGTTTTCCTTTTGGACTGGGACAAACTTGTTTGCTGCGTCCTTGCACTTCTGCGTGATGTAATCCATCATATCTTGGGCCGTCTTTCCCCTGAGCTCTGTTTCCCATGCTATATCTGTTAGGAATTTTCTTATCCCCTCATAGTTTCCCTTTCGGTATGCTAACCTTTTGGTTTCGGTATCCCTCCTCGAGTTCAATAACCCTTCTTCAATCAAGTACTCAAACACCAGTACACTGTGGTCGCTCATTCCTACTGGGTCCTCAAAACCGATTTCTCTTATGTCGGAGTCGTTCAGAGTGAAGACTAGGTCGAGTCTCGCTGGTTCGTCATTGCCTCTCATCCTTGTGGGTTCTCCGACATGCTGCGTTAAAAAGTTGCTTGTCACCACCTCCAATAGTTTGGCTCTCCACGTATCCTCGCCTCCATGCGGTTCCTTGTTCTCCCAGTCAATCTTTCCGTGATTGAAGTCGCCCATGATGAGCAGGTGGGATCTATTTCTACAGGCAGCAGAGGCTGCCCTCTCAATTATAGTGTTAACTGCCTTGTTGTTGTTTTCATACTCTTGACTGGGTCTCCTGTCATTTGGTGGAGGGTTGTATATTACTGCTACTACTATTCTTGGTCCTCCCATTGTTATGGTGCCTGCTATGTAGTCTCTGAACTCCTCACAGCCCGGGATGGCCATCTCCTTAAAACTCCATTCCCTTCTCATGAGTAGGGCCACTCCGCCTCCTCCTCTACCTTCCCTCTCTTTCCTTATTACTGTATACTCCTGGGGAAACACGGCATTCGTTATGATTCCAGAGAGTTTTGTTTCAGTGAGTCCGATTACATCTGGGTTAACTTCTTGTGCTCTTTCCCTTAGTTCACTTGTCTTGCTTGTGATCCCATCTATGTTCGAGTACATCACCCTGAAACTGACTCTCTTCTGCTTCTTTTCTGGGGGGGACCTTTGGGATCTGGGGTGAGTGGGAGCTGGGGGGACCTGGCACGGGGGGATTGGTGGAGGAGGGAGGGCTTGGGGTGGTGGGGGAGAGGGGGAGGGTACAGGGGGTGGATAAGAGGGGGAGGGTACAGGGGGTGGATAAGAGGGGGAGGGTACAGGGGGTGGATAAGAGGGGGAGGGTACAGGGGGTGGGTAAGAGAGGGAGGGTTGGGGAAGCATGGGGGGAGGAGAGGCTGTGGGGGATAGGGGAGATGGGGGGGCTTGGGGGAAGAGAAAAGGGTGGAGGGCTTGGGGGGCGTGGGGGAAAAGGGAGGGCTGAGGTGGGTGAGGAAGAGGGGAGGGTTTAGGGGAGTGGGGGAGAGGGGAAGACTTAGGTGGGGTGGGGGAGAGTGGGGGGCTTAGGGGGGAGGGGGAGAAGGGAGGGCATGGGGGTGGGAGAGACGGGAAGGCATGTGGGAGAAGGGAGGGCATGGGGGATGGGGGAGAAGGGAGGTCCTGGGGAGAGGGGTGAGGGGGAGAAGGGGGGTGAGTGGGGGGTGGGGGGTGGGTGGGGGGAGGGTGCCCTAGGTGGGTACTTAGTGGGGGGCTGACAGGGGATGGGGCAGGTTGGGTGTCTGTTGGGTAGAATTTGGGGGTGGTGCCCCAATCCCTGTGGCTGTTGCACTGTTTGAGGAGGGTTCTCCACTTCCCTCTGGGATTGTAGGGTTCTGGGTTGTGGTACTCTGATTTCCTTCTCTCTTCCTGCGCTCCTTCCTCGCGTCTGCTGTCCGTATTCTCTCTTCCCTTGTCATATCCCTCTGCAGGAATATTTTCTTGAACTTCTCTACACCTTTTAGACAACACTTCCTTGCTAGCAGTTCCTCTTTCGCGATTTCGCTCATGAAAACCACCTTTATCATTCGGTCTCTGTCCTTCTTGTACTTTCCAAGCCTGAAAACCTTTTCAACATTTCGCTCAGCTCCCTCCATCCTTACCTCTTTAAGGATCTCTTTAATCATGTTTTTGTCCTTGTCTCTCCGCTCCTTTGGTCTGGTCCCTGTTTGTTCTTCAATGCCTGCTACTACTACTGCTCTAT
>NC_091150.1:55880933-55908433 GCF_040958095.1 Procambarus clarkii | reverse complement strand
TGGTGGCAAACCTTTGAACGTTTTCCAGTTTAGTCTTATCCTTGACTAGATATGGACTCCATGCTGGGGCTGCATACTCCAGGATTGGCCTGACATATGTGGTATACAAAGTTCTGAATGATTCTTTACACAAGTTTCTGAATGCCGTTCGTATGTTGGCCAGCCTGGCATATGCCGCTGATGTTATCCGCTTGATATGTGCTGCAGGAGACAGGTCTGGCGTGATATCAACCCCTAAGTCTTTTTCCTTCTCTGACTCCTGAAGAATTTCCTCTCCCAGATGATACCTTGTATCTGGCCTCCTGCTCCCTACACCTATCTTCATTACATTACATTTGGTTGGGTTAAACTCTAACAACCATTTGTTCGACCATTCCTTCAGCTTGTCTAGGTCTTCTTGAAGCCTCAAACAGTCCTCTTCTGTTTTAATCCTTCTCATAATTTTAGCATCGTCCGCAAACATTGAGAGAAATAATCGATACCCTTTGGGAGATCATTTACATATATCAGAAACAAGATAGGACCGAGTACAGAGCCCTGCGGGACTCCACTGGTGACTTCACGCCAATCGGAGGTCTCACCCCTCACCGTAACTCTCTGCTTCCTATTGCTTAGATACTCCCTTATCCACTGGAGCACCTTACCAGCTACACCTGCCTGTCTCTCCAGCTTATGTACCTGCCTCTTATGCGGTACTGTGTCAAAGGCTTTCCAACAATCCAAGAAAATGCAGTCCACCCAACCCTCTCTTTCTTGCTCAATCTTTGTCACCTGATCGTAGAATTCTATCAAGCCTGTAAGGCAAGATTTACCCTCCCTGAACCCATGTTGGCGATTTGTCACGAAGTCCCTTCTCTCCAGATGTGTTACCAAGTTTTTTCTCACGATCTTCTCCATCACCTTGCATGGTATACAAGTCAAGGACACTGGCCTGTAGTTCAGTGCCTCTTGCCTGTTGCCCTTTTTGTATATTGGGACCACATTCGCCGTCTTCCATATTTCTGGTAGGAATCCCGTCTCCAGTGACTTACTATACACTATGGAGAGTGGCAAGCAAAGTGCCTCTGCACACTCTTTCAGTATCCATGGTGAGATCCCATCTGGACCAACAGCCTTTCTAACATCCAGATCCAGCAGGTGTCTCTTGACCTCCTCTCTCGTAATTTCGAACTCTTCCAAGGCCGCCTGGCTTACCTCCCTTTCTCCTAGCACAGTGACCTCACCTTGTTCTATTGTGAAGACCTCCTGGAACCTCTTGTTGAGTTCTTCACACACCTCTCTGTCATTCTCTGTATACCTGTCATCGCCTGTTCGAAGTTTCAATACCTGTTCTTTCACTGTTGTTTTCCTTCTGATGTGACTGTGGAGTAGCTTTGGTTCGGTCTTGGCTTTGTTTGCTATATCATTTTCAAAACTTTTCTCTGCTGCTCTTCTCACCCTGACGTACTCATTCCTGGCTCTCTGGTATCTCTCTCTGCTTTCTGGTGTTCTGTTATTTGTGTTATCTGTGTGTGTGTGTGTGTGTGTGTGTGTGTGTGTGTGTGTGTGTGTGTGAGTGTGTGTGTGTGTGTGTGTGTGTGTGTGTGTGTGTGTGTACTCACCTAGTTCTCTCCTAGTTGTGTTTGCGGGGGTTGAGCTCTGGCTCTTTCGTCCCGCCTCTCAACCGTCAATCAACAGGTGTACAGGTTCCTGAGCCTATTGGGCTCTATCATATCTACACTGGAAACTGTGTATGGAGTCAGCCTCCGCCACATCACTTCATAATGCATTCCATTTGCCTACTACTCTGACACTAACAATATTCTTTCTAACGTTTCAATGGCTCATTTGGGCACTCAATTTCCACCTGTGTCCTATAGTGTGGCCTCCCTTTGTGTTAAATAGCCTGTCTTTATCTACCCTATCAATTCCTCTGAGAATCTTGTATGTGGTGATCAAGTCCCTTCTAACTCTTCTGTCTCCCAGTGACGTGAGGTTTAACTCCCGTAATCTCTCCTCGTAGCTCATACCTCTCAGCTCGGGTACTAGTCTGATGGCAAACCTTTGAACGTTTTCCAGTTTAGTCTTATCTTTGACTAGATATGGACTCCATGCTGGGGCTGCATACTCCAGGATTGGAGTATGGCATACTCACCTAATTGTACGCACCTATGTGTGTGTGTGTGGGCACTGACCTGTGAGATTTATATTTATTTAATTTATATGAATTTATATAGAATTTATATTACATTAATTTATATATTTCGATAGCAATTTGCATGATGTTAAGTGGACTGTATTTCTGCAATAATCTCACAAATCGATCCTTACACATTATAGGGGGGTTCATATTAAATTTATATATATGCAGCCAATCAAACTACAGTATTAAACTACATATATTAGTAATAAATTGAGGAGGTTCCTTATCTTATTGTATGGTAGGCTTAGTCCACCAGGTATAACTAGGATGTAGACACCAAATTATCCTCGTGAGAGGCTAGCTTCCATCACCCCAGTAACTGATGTACCAAGATTAAGTCTTGCTTCCTCTTCTTGTTCCTGTCAAAGGGCGCTAGCTGTAAAGCCAGAATCCTAATATAGGACAACTATATCAGAGAAAACACTGAATATTATATATGATAAGGACCAAGGCTTAATTACCTGTGTTGAGTTGATCGTTCGTGTGCTAACCGGTTCGCCCTTTATCTGTCTAACATTAACTGGCCAGAAATGATTAGATAAACGGGTTTCGGTAAGACACTTCCCTTGTTTATGTTGACAGCGTGTTGATGATGGTTGAACACTAATTTCGTCTCCATAACACTTCGTCCAAGAGAATTATAGGAGCTGAATTTGCTCCCCAGCGCCTCTAGTCTTAACAAACAATGGCTGATCTCTCCACACCACTGACGCCTTGGCTCACTTTGTCCAGATGTCAATAACTGATAGAAGGCTCACATTTACTCTATTTTGATACTGATAATTAAGTTAACTCAAATGAGATGTTTTTATGGTATTAAAAGTCCAAAGACTAATGTATTGAAGAATAATTCCCAACAGAATAGCTGGTGAATTTATAATACTATGTGGCAATGGTATCCCGTTTTCTATTGACGGAAAATTCCACTACAAGCTACATTTTCTATGGATAAATTGTGTACACAACACAGCAGCAATATTATCTGCCTATTGTATGTAATATTGTTAAATGGTGTCGGATTTTCCGACAGTGTGTGCACCTGTGTGTGTGTGTGTTCACCTAGTGGTGCTTGCGGGGGTTGAGCTTTTGCTTTTTCGGCCCGCCTCTCAACTGTCAATCAACTATTTACTAACTACTTTTTTTCCCCCACACCACGCACACACACACACACACACACACACACACACACACACACACACACACACACACACACACACACACACACACACACACACACACACACACCTGCACACCTGGAGAACATTAGGTTTGTGAACAAACATCAACATGGGTTCTGGACAGGGAAATCGTGCCTAACAAACCTTCTGGAATTCTATGATAAAATAACGAGGATAAGACAGGACAGAGATGGTTGGGCAGACTGCATATTTCTGGACTGCCAAAAAGCCTTTGATACAGTACCGCACATGAGACTGCTGTTCAAGTTCGAGAGGCAGGCGGGGGTGGGGGGAAAGGTCCTAGCATGGATAAGGAACTACCTAACAGGAAGGAGCCAAAGAGTTACGGTAAGGGGCGAGAAGTCGGACTGGCGAACAGTAACAAGTGGAGTACCACAAGGATCGGTGCTGGGACCAATTCTATTTCTTGTATATGTTAACGACATGTTTACAGGCGTAGAGTCCTACATGTCGATGTTTGCGGATGATGCAAAGTTGATGAGAAGAGTTGTGACAGATGAGGATTGCAGGATCCTCCAAGAGGACCTGAACAGATTGCAGAGATGGTCAGAGAAATGGCTACTAGAATTCAACACGAGCAAATGTAAAGTTATGGAAATGGGACTAGGAGATAGGAGACCAAAGGGACAGTACACAATGAAGGGGAACAGCCTACCTGTAACGACGCGTGAAAGAGACCTGGGGGTGGACGTAACACCTAATCTATCTCCTGAGGCACATATTAATAGGATAACGACAGCAGCGTACTCTACACTGGCAAAAGTTAGAACATCATGCAGAAACCTAAGTAAGGAGGCATTTAGGGCGCTTTACACTGCCTACGTAAGGCCAGTCTTAGAGTATGCCGCCTCATCATGGAGTCCCCATCTGAAGAAGCATATAATGAAACTGGAAAAGGTTCAGAGGTTTGCAACGAGACTCGTCCCAGAGCTACGAGGGATGGGGTATGAGGAGCGCCTGAGGGAACTGTGCCTTACGACACTAGAAAGAAAAAGGGAGAGGGGGGACATGATAGGAACGTATAAGATACTCAGAGGGATTGACAGAGTGGACATAGACGAAATGTTCACACGGAATAGTAACAGAACGAGAGGACATGGATGGAAGCTTGAAACTCAGATGAGTCACAGAGATGTTAGGAAGTTTTCTTTTAGCGTGAGAGTAGTGGGGAAATGGAATGCACTTCAGGAACAGGTTGTGGAAGCAAATACTATTCATAATTTTAAAACCAGGTATGATAGGGAAATGGGACAAGAGTCATTGCTGTAAACAACCGATGCTCGAAAGGCGGGATCCAAGAGTCAATGCTCGATCCTGCAGACACAACTAGGTGAGTACAACTAGGTGAGTACACACACACACACACACACCAGGAAGCAGCCCGTGACAGCTGACTAACTCCCAGGTACCTATTTACTGCTGAGTAACAGGGGCATTCAGGGTGAAAGAAACTTTGCCCATTTGTTTCTGCCTCATGCGGGAATCGAACCCGTGCCACAGAATTACGAGTCCTGCGCGCTATCCACCAGGCTACGAGGCCCCCTGTGAGTGTGTGTGTGTGTGTGTGTGTGTGTGTCTGTGTGTGTGTGTGTGTGTGTGTGTGTGTGTGTGTGTGTGTGTGTGTGTGTGTACTCATCTAGTTGTACTCAGCTAGTTGTACTTGCGGGGGTTGAGCTCCGACTCTTTGGGCCTGTCTCTCAACTGTCAATCAAATGTTTTTTTCCCTAAACACACATACATACAGTGTCCTTAACTTGTATACCATGCAAGGTGATGGAGAAGACCGTGAGAAAAAACCTGGTAACACATCTGGAGAGAAGAGACTTCGTGACAACCCATCAACGTGAGTTCAGGGAGGGTAAATCTTGCCTTACAGGCTTAATAGAATTCTACGATCATTTTTTGGATTGTCGGAAAGCCTTTGACACAGTACCCCATAAAATGCTGATGCATAAGCGGGAGAAACAGGCAGGAGTAACTGGTAAGGGCGCTCCAGTGGATAAGGCGTACCTAAGCAATAGGAAGCAGAGAGTTAGAGTGAGGAGTGAGACTTCAGATTGGCGTGAAGTCACCAGTGGAGTCCCACAGGGCTCTGTACTCGGACCTATTCTGTTTCTGATATATGTATATGATCTCCCGGAGGGTATAGATTCAATCCTTTCACTGTTCGTTGACGACGCCAAAATTGTGAGAAGGATTAAGACAGAGGAGGACAGCTTGAGGCTTCAAGAAGACCTGAACAAGCTGTAGGAATGGTTGAACAAATGGTTGTTAGAGTTTAACCCAAGCAAATGTTATGTAATATAATGAACATTGGTGTAGGGAGCAGGAGACCAGATACTAGGTATCATTTGGGAGTTAAAATACTTCAAGAGTCAGAGAGAGAGAAAGACCTGGGGGTTGATATCACGCCAGACCTGTCCCTTGAAGCTCATATCAAGAGGATAACATCAGCGGCATATGCCAGGTTGGCTAACATAAAAACGGTCTTTAGAAACTTGTGTAAGGAATCTTTCAGAACATTATATACCTCATATGTCAGACCAATCCTGGAGTACGCGGCTCCAGCAAGGCGTCCATATCAAGTCAAGCATAAGACTAAACTGGAAAAGGTTCAGTTTCAGGAAGCTAGAGATGAGCTTCCTCTCATGATTCTCCGCCTTGTCCAGAATTCTGACGAATGATGAGAGGCTGCCAGTTCAGGAGAACAGTCCATGCTCATGACGGGAGTGAACTTGTGCATCATTTAAGGCTCTACACCCCAGCTGTCAAGACGGAATATGATACACTGTAAAGCTCTGTGTGACTGGTTAAGGTGTTTACCTGGTGGTTCATGTCCCCCTGGAGCAAGACATTCTGTTCAGTTGCTTCTAGATTTAAGTGGTCAGTTCCCCTTTGTCCCAAAACCAGGTTATGCGAGTGAATTCTTCACATCGACTGTTTGGGATAGCCAGTGTAGTGAAGACAGCCTGGTGGTCTGATGACTCGCTTCAATAGGTTGGGCGTGTACAGGTTCACAGAAGCAACCCGCAACCCAGCTCTTGGCCCCGGCTGTCCCCAGGAGTCCTGGCATCAAGAAGTATTTTCAGCGCAACAACCACAACAGGGCGATGGGAGCTGACGGAACTGCGTGTGAGGTCGCCAACACTGGATATGAGGCTCCCAGATGTTGGCAGATATCATTTTGATGGCTTGAGTCCTCATGTTTCCACGTTGGTAAACAAGGCAAATGTGTTCGGTGGCTGCCCTTGCAGCTGGCAAGCCAGTGATGTGTAGATCTGTTGCGCTGGTGAGGCATAAAGCAACCAGCAAGGCTTGGGTATGGGTAGCAAGGTTGCCGACACGTAAACTAAGTGTGTATACCAAGTCTGATATTTCATTTACTGGACCGAGATTAGGTCTCGAAACATTTGTTTCTGCGTGACAAACTCCTTCATGGTTCGAGTGCCCTCCTGATGCCCTCTCCTGTGGCAATAATTACACTTGAAATCTGGCCAACAGTTTCCAGCAGTATGACACCGACGATTACAATTAAAGCTTGGCTTACCTGCAGGGTAGAGAGGTTGCCTCTAGGCTGATCTCCACCTGTATTAAGCTGCTGATCAGGAAGCTGAACCCTCATGTTGAGTATGCTGCTGAAGTTGATATTGAGCAGAACATTGTTGAGACTGGTAATACAGCGTCTGACTCTGATAGTGGCCACCACACACACTCAACCGCACCTGGTTGAGTGTGTGGTGGCCGAGAATGATGGTTAGGATGGGCACGCCTGCGTCCAGTCCTTCTAAAAGATCTCTGCAGACTTAAGTCTTGCTGGTTAAGTTCTGACTAGGTTCTTGTACAGGTATTCTGGACACGTCTTGATCGTCACCTGTAGGTGTACGAGGCTGTGTCCGATATAGCAAGAGTAGAGGTTCCATTGGAAGTTGCATTTGTGCGGTCATATAAGACTTCACGGTGTGACAGAAGGTATTGTCCGCGACACACAGGTCCTGGAGATCCCTCAGAAGGATTTTCAGTGCTGGAGATATGTGTCGTAGTTCCCAGTGAAGCTTTAAAAGGGAAAGATTCCCACCAATCTTTAGCTGCCCATTTGCTAGAACTGTGAGAGTTGCAGCTGCTGTCAATCTCTGCAGCTACTATAGGACAGCTGGAGAAAGACAAACTAACACTATTCGTAGCAATCTTGTTCACACTGCTCCTCCTGCTTCTAATGCTGCTGGTGTCTACTCTATTTCCTGTTCGTCTTGTCCTCTCCAATACTTTGGGGAAACTGGCCGTACACTTAACGACAGACTTAAGGAACACAGAAGAAGTGTTGAGTCTGCAGACACAAACAATGATCTCTTCTCTCATGTTTGGGACTCTAATCATCCTATTGACTGTTCTTCTAAAATAATCTTTGCTGCCTCTACTCTACACAGACGCCGTCTTGTCGCCACAGCTCTGATACACAACCTACCTAACATGAACCTGAGTCCTGGCTTTGTTGCTGCTGACTCTTCCCTATCACACTACATACTTAAATGTTCTAAACTTTCTAACAAAAGTGAACTAACATAAACCTATCCATCCCTTTCTCTCTCTCTCTCTTTCTCTTTCTCCTCTTATTCTTATGTTCTCTTGTCACCCCATTCATTATTACCCCCATCCCATCCGTGCCTTTCTTCTCGTTCTTACCTTTCGCCTTGCTCTTACCTCCTTCTTGAAATTACCTTCTCTTACCTTCTCCTCACCTCACTCTTGCCTTAATGCCCGTGCCTCCCTCACTCCCCCAAAAAGATCAGTCACAAAAATCCACCACTTACGGGCTATTCATGCCCGTGCCACCTCTTGGTGGCGTTATCGCTTTCAATCAATCAATCTCGCTCTCCACAGCCCCGCTCCTGTGCCAGGGAAGTCCACTACCGGCCCATCATAGCCCGTGCTACTTACAACTTTTTGTTCCGAGCAGTTGAATCTAAAGGAACAACCACCTCCTCGCTCTCGTCACACTCGACTTGATAACGGACCGAAAAACGGTCGTCTCCTCAGCCAACCACTTGGGCTGGACGGTAGAGCGATGGTCTCGCTTCATGCAGGTCGACGATCTGTCTACTGGATTCAGCAGACCTTTAATTAAGCCTGACGACTGTAAGGACCACTAGTTGAGCACACATAACAGTCCACTTATTTTCTCGTTAATGATCTGCAATTATATGATTATTTGAGCTAGATTAATTCATGATTACTTAAGATCTGGTTAATTTTTGGCTAATTTAATCCTAATTTCATTATAACATCTATTTTCATATTCCTTAGATGTTAGAACTAACTGGAGATCCTGGACACAACCCACAGTGTCAGCATATTACACGTGAACCTCTGAAATATATAAATAAACTAATTTATGGAAGAGGTGAGGAATTACCCTTTATCTTTCTGTGTCTCTCTCTCTAACTCTCTCTCTCTCTCTCTCTAACTCTCTCTCTCTCTCTCTCTCTCTCTCTCTCTCTCTCTCTCTCTCTCTCTCTCTCTCTCTCTCTCTCTCTCTCTCTCTCTCTCTCTCTCTCTCTCTCTCTCTTTCTCTCTCTCTCTCACACACACCCTCTCTCTAACGACTTGAGTATGGTCCAGGACGGACCGAAACGTCGTCGTCCCTTCAATTTCTAGTGTGTGGTCTGGTCAACCCTCTCTCTGTCTCACTGTCAATTTCTTTTTTTATCTGAGACTTAGGATCATAAGGACTGTCAAATGACGTACCTAGTGAAACTCCTAGTGGTAGTGTGTGGTTTGGTCCTCAGCCGGCGTCCTGTGTCGAGAATGGGTTGTAATTTGGCAACCCGTTCTCGCACACGACAGTACATATATGAGTTATTGCTTGTAGTCACTATTTGGCTGATTAATAAGTACACATGTGGTATATGCCAAGTTATATTTTTTTATCAAGGTACAAACTTTTCCTATAGATTCACTAAAAACCAGTTTTCATATTAAGAATTTCTCTTTCAGTTTTATTAAACAATAGAGATTTTATACAATATTTGACAATATCCTTAGTTACTTTACAATTTATTTAAATATTTTGATTTTGTTTTATTATTTTTATACAACTGTAATATCAATATATGTATAGGTTAAGTAATAAATGTAATTAAGAAGTAATAAGATGCTTATCTTAACATACTAAGAAGGTTAGGTTAGGTCTTTGTTTTCTATTAAGCTTTTCAAGGTAAACTAAAATATTCACCATAAATTAGTTTGTCACATATGCACTTATTTAATTTGTTCACAACGACTTGAAAGCGTCAATACTCTAAAAGGTCAGTTAAAACATCTCTATGTTAGAGAAACGTTTAGGAAAGTTTGAAGAGGTGATTCCGAGTAGCCTTGTGGTCTGTGGAGTTCACGTCTAGGATAAGTTCACTCAAGTCCGTCTGCACTGTAGAGTCTTGTCTCCTATAATAGTCTTTTGCTATATTCTCCACGGGATAACAAAAATCATCTTGAGAAACCTAAGATCTTCCACAACAGAAGCAGCATCTGTCTGGTAGAATGAACGAAAGATGGACGAATGAACGACGTTAACTGTCGTTAACGATAGTTAATTTAAATTAAGACAATTGTCTTGCTGGTTCTGGACAAACGATTCGTCTTTTGGGGAATATCTGCAAACGCAACACTAAATGTCGGGAGTGCATTCCAAGACAGATCTAACTTGGAGATGCTTTTGTGTCCATATAGGAGCTCAGAGTACACTGTTAGGGAAGTACTCAAAGTTAAGCTTCCCAGAGTGTAGGTAAGCCCTATTACTTCAGTGTCACTGAATTTAAGGCCGCCTAATTAAGCATTGTAAACAGCCCAGAATAGCAATTGTATAGGTGAGCACACTTAGGAGCTCAGAGTAGGCAAGGGTTAGGCAAGCACAGTATAGGTAAGCCCTCCAGAAGGAGACATGTTGGGTGCCTTCAGAAGGCAGGGGGAGGACTGGTCTGCCCTCAGCAAGAGGAAGGCAGCATCCCTGCTACCCTCCACTGAGGAACTCACAGTCGATCAGTAACAACATGGCTAATTACGCTATAAGAACACTTCGCACGGTGTTCGGTACCATATCTACGGTGATCACCAGATATTCACACAATTATTAAGCCCTCAAAAATCCAGTTCAACAACAGAAATTGTGAATAAGTCACAAGCAGACTTGACGTCTACAGAACGTGCACCTTCCCACGTCACACACACACACACACACACACACACACACACACACACACACACACACACACACACACACACACACACACACACACACACACACACACACACACACCTATGCTAGTGCCAGGAGCTGGTTAAAGTTGCCATCTCCTGGCTTGGCCTGGCTTGGTCTGGCTTGCTCGTGCAGCGAGGATCAATGACCAGCACGCCAGGCCGCCCCCCCCCCCCTGCCTTGATTACTCTCTTGCTGCATCGATTGCTTGTTTGATTACTCGCTTGCTCAATTTGATTGTTCGCTAGCTGGATCGATTGGGTGTTTGATTAATCGCTTGCTTAATTTGTTTCATTACTCACTTGATGAATCAATTATTTATATGATCGAATGATCGATTACTCACTTGCTGGATTGATTGTTTGATTACTAACTTGATGTGATGGATCGATTGTCTCAATATTTGATGGATCGACTGACTGTATGAGTGTTCATCTGCTTCATCAATTGATTGTTTGGTTACTCACATCATAGATCGATTTAACGTTCGATTTCTTGCTAGCTTGATTACTTGATTGACGGGTTTATCGTTGAAGAGTTTGTTAGCCAGACCACCTGAACGTGTTGGTGCTTTCTGTGTTGTTTGATTGTTTGCTTTCTTGATTGATGGATTATTTGCTTGATGTATCGTTTTACTGGTGTTTTACTATCTTACTTAATCGATAGATTTTGTTTTGCTTTTTGCAATCAAGCTGGTTTGCTTGATCGATTTTTTCCCCTGATCACTTGGGTGTTTATTCAAAGGATTGTTTTATTCCTTGCTTGCTTTTAAGATCGGTTGATTTTCAAGCTTTTATGAATCCTTGATTTGCTTTTCTTGAGCGTTGCTTCATTACTGCGTCTAAACGTAGTTAGGCTAATTGCATAATTATCCATTAAATTGACTGCTTAATTACATTCCTGTTACTTATACGTTGTCTGAATTCTTGTTACTTGATTGTTTGAAAGATTGAATTGTTAATTTACACGAATAGTCACTTGAATGGTTGATTACCTGTTTAGTTTGTTATCTGATTGGTTGAGTGATTGGTTTTAATACATTCTTGATTGGTGGCTTGATTGCGTTATTTATTATTTAATTACTTGGCTGCATTACTTGATTAATTGAATTTTATTTGATTACTTGGTAATCACATTCACACACACACACACACACACACACACACACACACACACACACACACACACACACACACACACACACACACACACACACACACACACACAATACATGCACACACACACACACACACACTTACACAAGATATGCACACACACACCTACACAAGATATGCACACACACACACACACACACACAGTTCCAAAGTTATGGAAATGGGATCAGGTGACAGGAGACCAAAGGGACAGTACACAATGAAGGGGAACAGCCTACCTGCAACGATTCGAGAAAGAGACCTGGGAGTGGATGTGACACCTAATCTAACTCCTGAGGCACATATAAATAGGATAACGACAGCAGCGTACTCTACACTGGCGAAAATTAGAACTTCATTCAGAAACCTAAATGAGGAGGCTTTTAGGGCGCTTTACACTGCCTACGTGAGACCCGTCTTAGAGTATGCCGCGCCATCATGGAGCCCCCACCTGAAGAAACACATAAAGAAACTGGAGAAGGTTCAGAGGTTTGCGACGAGGCTTGTCCCAGAGTTACGAGGGATGGGATATGAAGAGCGGCTGAAGGAACTGAACCTTACGACACTAGAGAAAAGAAGGGAGAGAGGAGATATGATAGGGACATATAAAATACTCAGGGGAATTGACAAAGTGGAAATAGATGAAATGTTCACACGTAATAATAACAGAACGAGGGGACATGGGTGGAAACTGGAAACTCAGATGAGTCACAGAGATGTTAGGAAGTTTTCTTTTAGCGTAAGAGTAGTGGAAAAATGGAATGCACTGAGGGAACAGGTTGTGGAAGCAAATACTATTCATACTTTTAAAACTAGGTATGATAGGGAAATGGGACAAGAGTCATTGCTGTAAACAACCGATAGCTAGAAAGGCGGGATCCAAGAGTCAATGCTCGATCCTGCAAGCACAAATAGGTGAGTACAAATAGGTGAGTACACACACACACACACACACACAATACATGCACACACACACACACACACTTACACAAGATATGCACACACACATACACAACACCTGCACACACCTATTTGTGACAAATAGGTTCACAAGTAGTAAATACATGCACACACTGCCTACCGATGAAGGCCTTAGCAGTTGAGAGTAACACAATTCATTCATTAAAGACCGTAAGATACGAAGGTCAGGAACGATTGCAATTGATGACTGGCTCCTAAACAGCGGGGGCCCAGGAGCTGATGCTCACCCTGGGAGCACTCATAGCAGACTACACTCAGTGGTGTGAGCGCGCACACACACGCACACCCCAACGCACACACAAAGGACTCGGCAATATACCCGAGGCTCCGCTTATTGTGAATCGATGAACTGAGGTGTTTCCACTCGCCCACACAATAAGCGGGATTTGCAATTGCAACATGATAGCCCCCAGTGTTATTTTGGGTATATCGACTATGTTACTTAAGAGCCGGGCTGTGTACCTGATAATTAAACTCTCTCTCTCTCTCTCTCTCTCTCTCTCTCTCTCTCTCTCTCTCTCTCTCTCTCTCTCTCTCTCTCTCTCTCTCTCCTGCAACAGCACAGCATGAAATTCACTCCATGCATGTAACTTTTCTAAATATAAATACAATTACCCTGATTGCTTCTAAGTCTAATTGCTGTTATATTTTGATAGAGACCCGAAAGCATTCCTTCATGAATATTAAGGACATAGTTACCGTTTATATAATGTCTCCCACACAGCCTGGGATTAATTATAATGAGGCAGCAAACTCCCTGGTGCAGAATTATAGATGACAGGTAATTTTGAGCTTAATGAACAATGATAACAACTGCATTATTAACATAACAGAGAGAGAGAGAGAGAGAGAGAGAGAGAGAGAGAGAGAGAGAGAGAGAGAGAGAGAGAGAGAGAGAGAGAAAGAGAGAGAGTAAAAGAGAGAGTAAGAGAGAGAGAGAAAGAGAGAGAGAGTGAGACTTTTCATCAAACGTTTGGACAAGGTGGAGAGCCGTGCAAGAAGGCTCATCTCTAGTCTTGTCCAAGTCTTGTTAGAAGAGTCTGAACATCAGAGCCTGCAACACCGTCGTGACGTTGTTCGTCTTACTGTTATGTACAAAGCCAACATTCTCAAAGTTCCGCATCTGGCCCAACTCCGTGGACAACCAGTAGTTGGCACCCGAAACACGACACTCTCTTCACTCTCAACTTTCAATAGTCTCGTGCTGCCTTGCCTTTCTGAAGAACATCATGCCATCAGCAATCACTCATTTCAAGGATGACTCGCATCTGGAACTTGTTCGCGCAACAGGTTGATCCTCGGGAGATCAGATCAACTGATCACATGAAGGCTCTGACACACAGCTACGGGCTCATCCTGTTACTTATATGATTGTCACCTAATGTTATTAATGAATTAAGTTTATTCCTAATAATGTATATTAAAGTCTCATGAAATAAATGAGTCTCTAGGCACATGTTTCAACTGAGCTGAGGAAGGATTATGGCTGTTGCTTGTAGTTTCTTTTTATGACAGTTCCCTATGTGACAGTTTCATGGTGTATTCTCATGAAATATACGAGTCTCCAGGGGCAGGCATCAGATGAGCTGAGGTAGGATAACGGCTCCTACCACTAAGAGTTTCACTAGGTACCTCATTTGACAGTTCTTATGATCCTAAGTCTCAGTTAAAAAAAAAAATTGACAGTGAGACAAAGTGAGACAGAGAGAGAAAGAGAGAAAGAGAGAGACGGTGAGAGAGAGAGACGGTGAGAGAGAGAGAGAGAGACAAAGAAAGATGAAGGGATATTCATCACCTCTTCCATAGATGATATACCGTGGTTTATTTATATAATATTTCAGAGGTTCACGTGTAATATGCTGACACTGTGGGTTGTGTCCAGGATCTCCAGTTAGTTCTAACATCTAAGGAATATGAAAATAGATGTTATAATGAAATTAGGATTAAATTTGCCAAAAATTAACCAGATCTTAAGTAATCATGAATTAATCTAGCTCAAATAATCATATAATTGCAGATCATTAACGAGAAAATAAGTGGACTGTTATGTGTGCTCAACTAGTGGTCCTTACAGTCGTCAGGCTTAATTAAAGGTCTGCTGAATCCAGCAGACTGATCGTCGACCTGCATGAAGCGAGACCATCGCTCTACCGTCCAGCCCAAGTGGTTGGCTGAGGAGACGACCGTTTTTCGGTCCGTTATCAAGTCGAGTGTGACGAGAGCGAGGAGGTTGTTGTTACTTTAGATTCAACTGCTCGGAACAAAAAGTTGTAAGTAGCACGGGCTATGGTGGGCCGGTAGTGGACTTACCTGGCACAGGAGCGGGGCTGTGGAGAGCGAGATTGATTAATTGATGGCGATAACGCCACCAAGAGGTGGCACGGGCATGAATAACCCGTAAGTGGTGGATTTTTGTGACTGATCTTTATGGGGGAGTAAGGGAGGCACGGGCATTAAGGCAAGAGTGAGGTGAGGAGCAGGTAAGAGAAGGTAATTTCAAGAAGGAGGTAAGAGCAAGGCGAAAGGTAAGAACGAGAAGAAAGGCACGGATGGGATGGGGGTAATAATGAATAGGGTGACAAGAGAACATAAGAATAAGAGGAGAAAGAGAAAGAGAGAGAGAGAGAAAGGGATGGATAGGTTTATGTTAGTTCACTTTTGTTAGACAGTTTAGAACATTTAAGTATGTAGTGTGAAAGGGAAGAGTCAGCAGCAACAAAGCCAGGACTCAGGTTCATGTTGGGTAGGTTGTGTATCAGAGCTGTGGCGACAAGACGGCGTCTGTGTAGAGTAGAGGCAGCAAAGATTATTTTAGAAGAACAGTCGATAAAATGATTAGAGTCCCAAACATGAGAGAAGAGATCATTGTTTGTGTCTGCAAACTCAACACTTCTTCTGTGTTCCTTAAGTCTGTCGTTAAGTGTACGGCCAGTTTCCCCAAAGTACTGGAGAGGACAAGACGAACAGGAAATAGAGTAGACACCAGCAGGATTAGAAGCAGGAGGAGCAGTGTGAACAAGATTACTACGAATAGTGTTAGTTTGTCTTTCTCCAGCTGTCCCATAGTAGCTGCAGAGATTGACAGCAGCTGCAACTCTCACAGTTCTAGCAAATGTGCAGCTAAAGATTGGTGGGAATCTTTCTCTTTTAAAGCTTCACTGGGAACTACGACACATCTCCAGCACTGAAAATCCTTCTGAGGGATCTCCAGGACCTGTGTGTCGCGGACAATACCTTCTGTCACACCGTGAACTCTTATATGACCGCACAAATGCAACTTCCAATGGAACCTCTACTCTTGCCATATCAGACACAGCCTCGTACACCTACAGGTGACGATCAAGACGTGTCCAGAATACCTGTACAAGAACCTAGTCAGAACTTAACCAGCAAGACTTAAGTTTGCAGAGATCTTTTAGAAGGACTGGACGCAGGCGTGCCCATCCTGACCATCATTCTCGGCCACCACACACTCAACCAGGTGAGGTTGAGTGTGTGTGGTGGCCACTATCAGAGTCAGACGCTGTATTACCAGTCTCAACAATGTTCTGCTCAGTATCAACTTCAGCAGCATACTCATCATGAGGGTTCAGCTTCCTGATCAGCAGCTTAATACAGGTGATGATCAGCCTAGAGGCAACCTCTCTACCCTGCAGGTAAGCCAAGCTTTAATTGTAATCGTCGATGTCATACTGCTGGAAACTGTTGGCCAGATTTCAAGTGTAATTATTGCCACAGGAGAGGGCATCAGGAGGGCACTCGAACCATGAAGGAGTTTGTCACGCAGAAACAAATGTTTCGAGACCTAATCTCGGTCCAGTCAATGAAATATCAGACTTGGTATACACACTTAGTTTACGTGTCGGCAACCTTGCTACCCATACCCAAGCCTTGCTGGTTGCTTTATGCCTCACCAACGCAACAGATCTACACATCACTGGCTTGCCAGCTGCAAGGGCAGCCACCGAACACATTTGCCTTGTTTACCAACGTGGAAACATGAGGACTCAAGCCATCAAAATGATATCTGCCAACATCTGGGAGCCTCATATCCAGTGTTGGCGACCTCACACGCAGCTCCGTCAGCTCCCATCGCCCTGTTGTGGTTGTTACGCTGAAGATACTTCTTGATGCCAGGACTCCTGGGGACAGCCGGGGGCCAAGAGCTGGGTTGCGGGTTGCTTCTGTGAACCTGTACACGCCCAACCTATTGATGGGAGTCATCAGACCACCAGGCTGTCTTCACTACACTGGCTATCCCAAATAGTCAATGTGGTGTGAATTCACTCGCATAACCTTGTTTTGGGACAAAGGGGAACTGACCACTTAAATATAGAAGCAACTGAACAGAATGTCTTGCTCCAGGGGGACATGAACCACCAGGTAAACACCTTAACGCACAGAGCTTTACAGTGTATCATATTCCATCTTGACAGCTGGGGTGTAGAGCCTTAAATGATGCACAAGTTCACTCCCGTCATGAGCATGGACTGTTCTCCTGGACTGGCAGCCTCTCATCATTCGTCAGAATTCTGGACAAGGTGTAGAATCATGCGAGGAAGCTCAGCTCTTAGACTTGACCTGTTCTGGTTGGACTGGTTAGGGAGAGATGCTGGTGGACTTAATGTTACGTAGGAGCTCAATATTCTCAAAGTTACTCACTTGGCCAAACTTTGTAGACATACCACCCATAACACAAGGCGCTCAGCCATTTACAGCTTCATGATGGTAATGCCTTTCCCAAGAACATCATTCCATCAGTGATCGTTCATTGCGAGGCTGACTCGCATCTGGATCTTGTTCGCTCAGTGCGTTGATGTGTGTGACATAGCGTCCATGGACCATATGGAGAGCCTGGCACACAGGTGGCTCCCCGGCTCACCCTGGGCCGTACATGACATTTACTTAACGCTAAAGTTAGTTTATTCCAAATAATAGATATAAATAATAAGCTCGTCAAATAAGTCAGTTTCTAGAAGGAATGCTTCAGAGGTCAAGTAAAAAAGAGAAAGAGAGATAGAGATTAATAATTATATCGTGTCTCGGTTACAGGTGTCTGGAAATTTGTGCTTTTTTTCCAAACACGCGCGCATACACGCACGCACACACACATACACCCAGATTTCATGTATCAAGATTTTAAGTGTCCGGGGGCCTGACAGCTGAGTGGAGAAAGCTCAGCATTTGTATTTCTAAGGTCCGGGGATCGATCCCCGGGGCAGGTGGAAACAAATAGGCAGAATTTTTCACCCTGATGTGCCTGTTCACCTAGCAGTAAATAGGTACTTGGGAGTTAGCTGCTACGTGCTGCTTCCTGTGTGTGTGTGTGCGTTTGTGTGTGTGTGTGGTGTGTGTACCTACCTAGTTGTACTTACCTAGTGGTGCTTGCGGGGGTTGAGCTCTGGCTCTTTGGTTCCGCCTCTCAAAGGTCAATCAACTATTGTACAGGTTCCTGAGCCTATTGGGCTCTATCATATCTACACTTAAATCTGTGTATGAGTCAACCTCCACCACATCACTTCCTAATGCATTCCATTTGTCTACTACCCTGATACTGAAAAATTATTTCTAACGTCTCTATGGCTCATTTGGGCACTCAATTTCCCCCTGTGTCTCCTAGTGCGTGTGCCCCTTGTGTTAAAAAGTCTGTCTGTACCTACCCTATCAATTCCTCTGAGAATCTTGTATGTGGTGATCATGTCCGCTCTAACTCTTCTGTCTCCCAGAGATGTGAGGTTTAATTCCCGTAGTTTCTCCTCGTAGCTCATACCCCTCAGTTCGGGTACTAGTCTGGTGGCAAACCTTTGAACCTTTTCCAGTTTAGTCTTATGCTTGACTACATATGGACTCCATGCTGGAGCTGCATATCTAGTCAAGCTGCAATTCAGGCTCCAGAATTGGCCTGACATATGTGGTATAATGTTCTGGAAGATTCCTTACAGAAGATTTTAAAGGCCGTTCTTATGTTAGCCAACCTGGCATATGCCGCTGATGTTATCCTCTTGATATGAGCTTCAGGGGACAGGTCTGGAATGATATCAAACCCCCAGGTCTTTTTCTCTCTCTCTCTGACTCTTGAAGTATTTCATCTCCCAAATGATACCTTGTACTTGGTCTCCTGCTCCCTTTACCTATCTTCATTACATTACATTTGCTTGGGTTAAACTCTAGCAACCATTTGTTCGACCATTCCAGCAGCTTGTCCAGGTCTTCTTGAAGCCTCAAGCTGTCCTCCTATGTATTAATCCTTCTCATAATTTTGGCGTCGTCAGCAAACTTAGAGAGGAATGAGTCTGTACCCTTTGGGAGATCATTTACATATATCAGAAACAAGATAGGTCCGAGTACAGAGCCCTGTGGGACTTCACTGGTAACTTCACGCCAATCTGAGGTCTCACCCCTCACTGTAACTTTCTGCATCCTATTGCTTAGGTACTCCCTTATCCAATGGAACGCCCTACCAGTTACTCCTGCCTGTTTCTCCAGCTTATGCATCAGCCTTTTATGGGGTACTGTGTCAAAGGCTTTCCGACAGTCCAAAAAAAATGCAGTCCTCCCATCCTTCTCTTTCTTGCTTAATCTTTGTCACCTGATCGTAGAATTCTATCAAGCCTGTAAGGCAAGATTTACCCTCCCTGAACCCATGTTGATGGGTTGTCACGATGTCTCGTCTCTCCAGATGTGTTACTAGGTTTTTTCTCACGATCTTCTCTTTCACTTTGCATGGTATACAAGTTAAGAACACTGTGTGTGTGTGTGTGTGTGTGTTTAGGGAAAAAACAGTTGATTGACAGTTGAGAGACGGGCCTAAAGAGTCAGAGCTCAACCCCCACAAGTACAACTAGATGAGTACACACACACACACACACACACACACACACACACACACACACACACACACACACACACACACACACACACACACACACACACACCCGCACATGCAGAGTTTAACGCAATTTACTTAATTTTGTGTTTCGACAAAAATCTGGAAGTGTTGTGATTGGATCACTTGGTACAGAGCGACCTGCAGGGCGCTAAGCGATGCTCTTCTGTCTCCTTTGTCTCCATTCCTCTCTTGTCTCTCTCTCCAAGAGAATGGTTTTCTCTCGCTTCTCTGACCCCTCAATCGCCTCTCATATTGGCTCCACAATGGCAGGCTTAACTTGACGCGCCATCGTTAGTTTAACTTAATTTGTCGACGTTAACCCGACCAGCCGATGTGACCTTAACTTGACGCGTCAACGCTCCTTCAAGTTGACGTGTCACCACTCCTTCAAGTTGACGCGTCACCGCTTGTCGGAAAATCCGACACCATTTAATAATAATATCATACAGACAGATAATAGCTGTGTTGTATAAACAAGTTAACCCATAGAAAACGTAACTTTATCATTACCACATACTATTATAAATTCACCACCTATTATGGTGGGAATTATTCTTAAATACATTAGTCTTTGGACTTTACCATCATAAAAACATCTCATATAAATTAACTTAATTATCAGAATTAAATTAGAGTAAATGTGACCCTTCTATCACTTACTGTCATCTGGACAATGTAGGCCAGTAGCGTCAGTAGTGGGGAGTGGTCAGCCATTGTTTATACTTAGACCACAGAGGCTCACGGGAGCAAATACGGCTCCTGTTAAAATTTACTTGGACGAAGTGTTATGGAAACCAAAGGTGTACCATCATCAACACGCTGTCAACAAATTCAAGTTAAGTGTTCTGCCGAAACCCATTTATCTATCATTTATGGCCATTAATGTCATTAGGTAGAGTGAACCGATTAGAGCACGAGATCGCCTCATACTAAAGGTAATTAAGCCCAGGTCTATATGGTTCCTTGTACAGTGTTTTCTCTGATATAGCTGTCATATATTAGGGTTCTGGCTTCATAGCTAGTGCCCTTTTGACAGGTCAAGACGAGGAAGCATGCTTTGTGCATCAGTTACCAGGGTGTTGGAAGCTACCTCACACGAGGAAAATGTGGTGTCTACATCCTGGTTATACCTGGTGGACTAAGGCCTGCTGTACAAATAAGATAAGGAACCTCTTCAATGTATGTAGTCTAATACTGTAGTTTGATTGGCTGCATATATATAAATTTAATAACCCCCCTAATGTGTAGAGGATCGATTTGTGAGATTATGAGATTATTGCAGAAATACAGTCCACTTATCATCATACAAATTGCTATCGAAGTATATAAATTAACGTAAATATAAATCCATATAAGTTAAATAAATATAAATCTCACAGGTCGGTTCCCACACCGCTCCTTCAAGTTTACGTGTCACCGCTCCTTCAAGTTGACGTGTCAACGCTCCCTCAACTGGACATGTCAATGCTCTCTCAACTGAACGTGTCACCGCTCCTTCAAGTTGACGTGTCAATGCTCTTTTCAAGTTGACGTGTCACCGCTCCTTCAAGTTGACATGTCACCGCTCCTTCAAGTTGACGTGTCGCCGCTCCTTCAAGTTGACGCGTCACCGCGTCAACAGTATGAAGCAAGGGAAGCAGAGAGCAGTATGAAGCAAGAGAAGCAGAGAGCAGTATGAAGCAAGGGAAGCATGTTATGAATGAATCAAAGCATGAACGGCTTGATCAAAAGAATGTGTCAGTCACCATTATTTATGAATGAATCAAAATATAAACAGCCATCAGAGAGCGTTTGTAAAATTACTATTACCACTCTTCAGTGTTTGTGTATGTGTGCTCACCTATTTGGGTGTGTGTTGTTACCTAAGTAATTACCTAAGTTTAGTTACAGGATGAGAACTACGTTCGTGGTGTCCCGTCTTCCCAGTACTCTTTGTCCTATAACACTCTGAAACTACTGACGGTTTTGGCCTCCACCATAACACTCACGGGTGTGTGTGTGTGTCTGTGTGTACTCACCTATTTAGGGTGTGTGTGTGTGTGTGTGTGTGTGTGTGTGTGTGTGTGTGTGTGTGTGTGTGTGGGAATGTTCCTGCCTATATCTACTGGGAGCTCGTGTGGTTGGTGTTTGTACGCTTCTCGACATTCCAATATCACATCACATTTGCTCTTAACGTTATGAATAAATGCAACATTCAGTATCTCGGCTTCTGCATATTATTTGTTTACTATTCACTTGGAATCTTTTGTTTCCAGTTTGCACATGTGTCTCTCGTTCTGCCTAACTTCGTCGGGAAAAGGAGTCATCCTCTTCATCTATACATTTCAGTATCTTTTATGCTGTGATCATGTCACTTATGGTCCTTCTCACGTCTAGTGTACTTAGATTGATCTGTGAGTCGGCTCTCATGGCGAGCCTCATGAATTTGGGGATGAAATTAGGAACACAGTATTCACATGGTTTTGTAATTTGTGTTAAAGCAGATTTAATAATTTTTCTATTAAAAATACTTTTACAATTTGTTATTGGACATTATCTCTATCAATCAATTGGTAAGAATTTTCTGACAGATGAATAAAAAGAGCATTAGATATATGGTCATTTCTTACAGAATACTTATACTGCAAAATTCGAAATTTCAAATCCTTGTATGTTTGACCTATAAAATGTATTACAATCTTTACAGGGATTTTTTTTGTAAATGATAATCATCACTACGAGGGCTGTTTTTAACTAATAATTTTCCAATTGTATTTTCATAGTTAAACAACACATGTGCGTTGTTTTACGGCACACCTTGTCCAATGTTTGATTGACCCTTTCCCTTTATTTTTGCCTTATTTCTCTACTTGTTTCCCCTATGTTTAATTCCCCTGATATGCCTTCTACCCTTCATCTCGCAGTATACAACGTCACCCTTTCCAAATGTGTATTTAAACAACGTCACCCCTTCTAAACATTTTTACGGGCTACTCATGCCCGTGCTACTTCTTCGGTGGCTTAATCTTCATCTTCTACATGTGTATTTAGTGACATCTATATCAAAAGGTATCATAGGATCTCTAGACATGGAATCTCTATTTACGAACGTCCCTGTAGACTCCACAATCAACTTAATGTTATACAGAATCTTCGGTGACAGTTTAATTCCAAAGCTAGATATTCCAGAGTCTGCCCCCATAATCTGGAGATTTGCACCAAAATGGTCGCATGCACTACCCCTTGGGGAGACAAGTATACGAAGATAGACGGAATATAGCCATGGGGAATATAGCCACTAGGGGTCCTCTTGGCTAACTTCTACATGGGGAAGACAATAACAAAATCTTCAAAACCACAGGGAAACCTCGCATCTACCGCAGACACATCGAGGATATATGCGTATGTGCGAAAGTCCTCCAGGAATTGTTACAATTATGAACGATTTACTTACCTAACACTCAATACATTATTTTACCCATAAACTTGGCATCGATGGTACCCTATGTTTAATTGCCCCATATGCCTTGCACCTTCAACTTTTATCGATGTCTATGTGAGAATAAAAAAAAAAAACCCACCCACTTTCAATACAGAAGTTTAAACTAAAGCTCCGAACATTGGAATGTGTATGAATGAACACTTTGACTACCCAGACAGACAGATATGAGACTCGTGTGTAGCGACAGGTACACGAATAGAGAAGTCAACACCCACATGAAGATGATTAGTCACGTTTGGGGATGATCCTGGATATCAAGGCTTCGAATCCTGGCTGGGTCAATAGAGTTTTTAGTGAATATATATATATATATATATATATATATATATATATATATATATATATATATATATATATATATATATATATATATATATATATATATATATATATGTATATATATATATATATATATATATATATATATATATATATATATATATATATATATATATATATATATATATATATATATATGGAAGGGAGTACCACCTCTAGCTGGAAGAAGGGGGACCCATAGCCTCGGAGGAAACCACGCATAATGCATTAGATGGAATGTTTAGATCCCCTCCAATACAGTTTCTGTGTGCTTTTCTCCTACCACCCCCTTCCTTTTTTATTTTTTGTGCTTTATTATGCATTTGATGGTTACAAGATATACATGGGTTGATACAAAAATAATAATGCAAAAAGGTGCTTGAACGTTATGGATCTCTTGAAAAACACAACAATGGGAAACATTGATGAATGTCAAAGACGGGTTCAATCATTGATGCAAGTCAAACACTTCTTCGAATATATATATATATATATATATATATATATATATATATATATATATATATATATATATATATATATATATATATATATATATATATATATATATATATATTAGTATATTTTGGTAGCAGTCTTTCCTGTTGACATATATTATTAAATATGACCGAAAAAGTAAGATTAATAATTCTAACACGAATTTTCTCAATGTTTTTTATATTTTTCTTCACTGTTGATGGTAACTGAAAAATCAATTCTCCAAAATTCATTTTTATTTCTAGTCTGACGCGACACTTGAGCGCGTTTCGTAAAACTTATTGCATTTTCAAAGACTTTAGTTTACACACACACAACTTATAACTGAACAGAGCTTAAACATCTTCGATTTTATACCAGCATTTGGGTGAGCTGATATGTTACAACTGTTTTGGATGAGGTGAAAACAAACTTTCAACACAAGACAGAACACGAAACAATGGGTATAATAATTTGTAAGTTAAAGGGAAGAATGGAAGTATCTGCAAAGGGCCTATTGGCCCATATTTCTTGATGCTTCTATATTGGTGCGGAGTCTTGAAGTGGGTAGAATATAGTTGTGCATTAATTGGCTGTTGATTGCTGGTGTCGACTTCTTAATGTGTAGTGCCTCGCATATATCTAGCCGCCTGCTATCGCTGTATCTATCGATGATTTCTGTGTTTTTTGTTAAGACTTCTCTGGTGATGGTCTGGTTGTGGGAAGAGATTATATGTTCCTTAATGGAGCCCTGTTGCTTATGCATCGTTAATCGCCTGGAAAGAGATGTTGTTGTCTTGCCTATATACTGAATTCTTTGAGGCTTACAGTCCCCAAGTGGGCATTTGAAGGCATAGACGACATTGGTCTGTTTTAAAGCGTCCTGCTTTGTGTCTGGAGAGTTTCTCATAAGTAGGTTGGCCGTTTTCTTGGTTTTATAGTAGATCGTCAATTGTATCTTCTGATTTTTGTCTGTAGGGATAACGTTTCTATTAACAATATCTTTCAGGACCCTTTCCTCCGTTTTATGAGCTGTGGAAGAGAAGTTCCTGTAAAATAGTCTAATAGGGAGTACAGGTGTTGTGTTAGTTGTCTCTTCAGAGGTTGCATGGCGTTCCACCTTCCTTCTTATGATGTCTTCAACGAAACCATTGGAGAAGCCGTTGTTGACTAGGACCTGCCTTACCCTACAGAGTTCTTCATCGACTTGCTTCCATTCTGAGCTGTGGCTGAGAGCACGGTCGACATAAGCGTTAACAACACTCCTCTTGTACCTGTCTGGGCAGTCACTGTTGGCATTTAGGCACATTCCTATGTTTGTTTCCTTAGTGTAGACTGCAGTGTGAAAACCTCCGCTCCTTTCCATGACTGTTACATCTAGAAAGGGCAGCTTCCCATCCTTCTCCATCCCGTAAGTGAAACGCAACACAGAATTCCTCTCAAATGCCTCCTTCAGCTCCTGCAGATGTCTGACATCAGGTACCTGTGTAAAAATGTCGTCAACATACCTGCAGTATATGGCCGGTTTCAAGTTCATGTCGACTAAGACCTTTTGTTCGATGGTACCCATGTAGAAGTTCGCAAACAGATTGGCCGAAGTGGGTTTCCAGGCTTATGTGTCTTGACATTTCCATACGCGTATCCAGGCTTATATTCCCCAATAATCTTTGGCAGGTGGAGTCCGGAATTCTTGGCGTTCACAGTTTCGATCAATTTGTTGACCTTTGCCTTCAATTCGGCTGTAGTGTCCTTCGTTACCCTTTGGAATTTAGTTTGGTCAGAGAGAATGAGGTTCATTTTCGCCAGATATTTGTCTTTTTTAAGAATTACGTATATTGGCGACTTGTCACCTCTCCTGACAACTATCTCCTTGTTCTCACGAAGGCTCTTAGCTGCCGCTTTGAGCTCGGGGAACAGTATGGTGCTTCTGTAGTTGCCTCGATTCTTTCCTCCTTCCGCAATAAGTTCTGCTTGTAAGGTGTCTTTGGTGGTGACCTTCTTAAGAAGGTCACCATCAAAGACACCTTAAGACCTTACTCTTTATTTTCTTCTCCGAGGCTATGGGTCCCTACACTTACACCAGAGGTGGTACCCCTTCTAGTGTGTATATATATATGTATATATATATATATATATATATATATATATATATATATATATATATATATATAAGGCACAACTCTCCTAAACACGAGAGTCAAGTTAACAGGGACTTGATGAAATTAACGTCTAAATGACCCCTCACTTGCTCTAGTGCTCTTGGGAGGTGGTGATCTTTGTGGTATTTAAATACTCCGAAATTACCATCTCTTTTAAGGGTCTGAGCAGGTGGTGGAGAGGGTTAAGGCGTACCTGTTATGCCAGTTGCTGGAAGGCTTCTGTGCTGGCTAGGGTTCGAGTCTCCTGGTGGGAAAGTGTTCTAAAGTTATATATATATATATATATATATATATATATATATATATATATATATATATATATATATATATATATATATATATATATATATATATATATATTATGTCGTACCTAGTAGCCAGAACGCACTTCTCAGCCTACTATACAAGGCCCAACTTGCCTAATAAGCCAAGTTTTCATGAATTAATTGTTTTTCGACGACCTAACCTACCTAATCTAACCTAACCTAACTTTTTCGGCTACCTAACCTAACCTAACCTATAGAGATAGGTTAGGTTAGGTTAGGTAGGGTTGGTTAGGTTCGGTCATATATCTACGTTAATTTTAACTCCAAAAATAAAAAATTGACCTCATACATAATGAAATGGGTAGCTTTATCATTTCATAAGAAAAAATTAGAGAAAATATATTATTTCAGGAAAACTTGGCTTATTAGGCAAATCGGGCCTTGTATAGTAGCCTGAGAAGTGCGTTCTGGCTACTAGGTACGACATATATATATATATATATATATATATATATATATATATATATATATATATATATATATATATATATATATATATATATATATAATATATTTATATAATCATTGAATATGACCGCATATTCAGTATTTACTATCTTCTGGTTTAGGGCTTCTATCCCTCTAACTATTTTCCCAGCATCAGGGCTTAGCTGAAAGAGGAGTACTCCAAAATTCATTTTCGTTATTTCAAGGTGAAGAAAAAAGTGAATTACTATAGAATGTATTACACTTATTTATTCAATTTGCACAACGTTTCGAACCTCCATGGTTCATTCTCAAGTGAAATAAAATTACAGGACTCGTTGATTTATACCCGTACGGGGTCAGGTGATAAAGGTAAAAACAAGGGGGATACATAGGGGATAAATGGGGGACGAAGCACATAAGAACATAAGAATAAAGGTAAATGCAGATGGCCCTTTGGCCCATACAAGGTAGCTCCTATTATACAAAGATTAATCAGGTGTAATTGGCCTGTTATGTTGAACAGTGTCTTCTGTGTTGGCATCGTTATGTTCTGGTCTTGTCCTTACTCTCATGGTGGGTAGAGTAAATAGTTCCGTGATTTGGATGTTCATGGTAGGTCGCTCTATTCTTATGTGAATTGCTTCAAGAATTTGTAA
>NC_091150.1:55868433-55875933 GCF_040958095.1 Procambarus clarkii | reverse complement strand
GAACTGCCTCCACTACATAGTATGCTATATTTATCCAGGGTAGCTCATTGACATCTTGGCCCTTCACCTGTGTCTTCTTCAGGCTGATTGTCAGGCCGAATGCAGACTAGACTACGGCAAAGTGGTTGAGTAGCTGCTGCAGGCCTTCTGCTGTGTGTGTGTGGTGATCGCTGCGTCGTTGGCAAAGAGGAACTTCCTGAGGATTTGCATTTGCACTTTCGTCTTTGCTCGGAGTCTTGATAGATTATAGAACTTTCCATCAGATCTTGTACGGAGATAGATGCCTTCTGTGCTTGTTCCAAAGGCATGCTTGACGAGGATCGCGAAGATGATGCCAAACAGGGTAGGAGCAAGAACACACCCCTGTTTAACACCACTGTTGATGAACAAATCCACAAGGGCCGTGACGAGGATTCGAACCTGCGTCCGGGAGCATCCCAGACACTGCCTTAATCGACTGAGCTACGACAGGGTAAAAGGGTTGAAACCGAAGTTCTACTGAACTTACTGGATCCCATAAGGATCAACATCAACTGTTGATGTTGAATGGTTCAGAAATTGAGCCGTCTTACACGATTGTTCCCCTTCATGTCCTTGTGGAACGATTGTGTCATGCTGAGTAGGGTGGGTGGACAGCCAATTTTGGCCAAGATTTTGAAGAGTCCGTCCCTGCTCATGAGGTCAAAGGCCTTTGTAAGATCAATGAAGGCAATGTACAAGCCTTTTCTCTGCTCCCTGCACTTTTCTTGAAGCTGTCTCAGGGAGAACACCATGTCAGTGGTCGATCTCTCTGCTCGGAAACCACACTGTGACTCAGGGTACACTCTTTCAACAAGAATCTGAAGCCTGACCAAGACGACCCTGGCGAAGAGTTTGCCGACGACGCTGAGGAGGGAGATGCCGCGATAGTTGTTGACATCGCTTCTGTCACCTTTATTTTTGTAGAGTGATGATGCTTGCATCTCTCATGTCTTGTGGCACCGAGCCCTCCCTCCAGCATTGGCACAGAAGTTCATGAAGCTCAGTTTTAAGTGTTCCACGAGCGCACTTGAAAACTTCAGGCAGAATCCCGTCGTCTCCTGGGGCCTTCCCTGAGGAAAGTGAATCCACTGCTTTCTCAACTTCTTCCACAGTCGGTTTAAGATCAAGTTCTTCCATGATGATCAGGCACTCGATTGCATCCAAGGCCTCTATGCTGACCAAGTTCTCTCTGGAGTAGAGTTCGGAGCAATGTTCCACCCAGAGATTCATCTGTTGATCACGGTCTTTAATGATCTCTCCAGTGGCTGAGTTCAGAGGAGCCATCCTGTTTTGTGTATGGCCTGTTGCCTGTTTGATTCCTTCGTACATGCCTCTTATGTTGCCGACAGTGGCCGCAGTCTGGATGCTGGAACAGAGTCGAAGCCATTAATCGTGAGCACAGCGCCTCGCAGTTTGTTGAACTCTACTGCGAGCAGTATGGAGGGCCTGTAGGTTCCTCTCTGAGGGCAGGTTCTTGTAGGATGAGAGAGCTCGTCTCTTTTCCTCTGCGAAGGGTAACAGTTCCTCTTCACTGGCCTCGAACCAATCTGTTGACTTGTTCTGCCTCTTACCGAAGGTGGACATGGCAGTGTTGAAAATAGTGCCCCTGAGATGTGACCACCTCTCACTTGCAGGGTGGTACAGGAAGGGCATTTTCTAGCGCAGCAGTGAATTCCTCCTCCTTGTGAAGGTCACGGGTCATGTTTACGTTAATGCGTGGTCTTCTCTCCTTCTTTGCTCTGTGGATTTTCCGGGGCTGGAACTTTACACTGCAAACGACGAGAGAGTGGTCGGTGTCACAATCTGCGCTCTGGCAGCTGCGGGTCAGTTTGACGTTTCTCAGATTGGTACACCGTAAGCACCAGGTCGAGTTGGTGCCAATGCTTAGACCTGGGCTGTCTCCAGAAAACCTCATGCTGGGGCTTGGTGTCGAAGCAGAAATTGGTGATGCAGAGATCATGACGGCAGCAGAACTCCAGGAGGCGTTGCCCACTCTCATTCATCTTCCCAAATCCACACTGGCCCAGGCAGGAAGGCCAAGAGCTGTGATCAGAACCAAATCTTGCATTAAAATCTCCCAGGAGGAAGACTAGCTCTTGTTGAGGTATGTCTCTGAGAGTTAGGCCGAGGTCATCATTGAACTCGTCCTTCATTTCGGTAGAGGAGGTCAGTGTTGGTTCATAGATGTTGATGAGGCTGACCATTCCTGCTGCTGTATGAAGCTGAAGTTTGATGATCCTTGCAGACCCCTCCGTGGGCGGTACTTTGGACCCTAACAACCTGTTCCTGATGGCAAAGTCAATGTCATGCTCCCTTACCTCTTCTGGTGGTTTGCCCTGCCAGAAGAAGGTAAAGTTCTTCTCCCGTATGCTGCCGGTCGCCGGGAGACGTGTCTCCTGCAGGGCGACTATGTCCATCTGGAGCCTGCGTAATTCATTGTTGATCACAGCTGTCTTGCGGGCGTCGTTCACTTCCAGTAGATCTTCCGAGAGACCCGGTGTCATGGTCCTTACACTCCATGTGCCCAGTTTGAGAGCTGGGTGGCTCTGTGTTTGATTTCTTTTGCCTGGTGCATGGTTGACGATCCGCTTATTGGATTGTGGCCTAAGCCCCACGCACACACAGTGGAGCAGGCGGACCGTGGTGGAACAGCACCTTATTGGCTGGGGGCTGCCCAGCTTGAGGCTAGCGGTAACTGTCCTATGAAATCGGATGATTTCTCCCAGCGACGGAAGCAACCCTTGGCGCCCCACTCTAGTCAATTGAGTGGCAGGCTTATTACCGGTAACTGTCGTTTCCCGTGTTGAGCCATCGCCAAGGCGATACTGGAGTGTCCTCTCCAGGGCACAGGCGTGGGCAGTAATTATGTAGGACCAGCTGTTGCCCATGCAGCAGATCCACCCTCTCCACGCCACCGATGTGGTCCAAGGGAAGGGCAGGCGCCGATACGCTTGGCACCAGTGTCGTCGCAGGAGTTGTCAGAATGTAGCTGCAAACAACTGCAAACTGCCTTAGGGACTCCGACTCCGGATTTTTCCTCAGGGTTGACTCCCGAAGTCTATCCCATGAGTGGGTTTAGCCGCAAGACAACAGAGGTTTGAATTCAGGGTTTTCTTTCCCCTAGATGAGCTGCCTTTCCAGGCTAACGAGTCCCATCTGCCCGAAACAACTGGTTTTAAGGCGCCAGAGACCCGCCTTCGCCCCTTCTCCTGGTAGCAGCAGTTCCACCAGGCCTAGAGACTAAGCCACACGTGCAGGCCAGGAGCTGGACTTCGTTGTCAGAGGCTATTTGAGACGCACGACATCAGGGGCACTTTACAGGCTCCCCCCCCCTCCACAGTAATACAGGTGTATTACTGTGTGTGGTAGTGTATTGTTGTGTGTGGTGGTGTATTGTTGTGTGTGGTGATGTATTGTTGTGTGTGGTGGTGTATTACTGTGTGATGGTGTATTACTGTGTGTGGTGGTGTATTGTTGTGTGTGGTGGTGTATTGTTGTGTGTGGTGATGTATTGTTGTGTGTGGTGATGTATTGTTGTGTGTGGTGGTGTATTACTGTGTGTGGTGGTGTATTACTGTGTGTGGTGGTGTATTACTGTGTGTGGTGGTGAATTACTGTGTGTGGTGGTGTATTACTGTGTGTGGTGGTGTATTGTTGTGTGTGGTGGTGTATTACTGTGTGTGGTGGTGTATTACTGTGTGTGATGGTGTATTACTGTGTGTGGTGGTGTATTACTGTGTGTGATGGTGTATTACTGTGTGTGGTGGTGTATTACTGTGTGTGGTGGTGTATTACTGTGTGTGGTGGTGTATTACTGTGTGTGGTGGTGTATTACTGTGTGTGGTGGTGTATTACTGTGTATGGTGGTGTATTACTGTGTGGTGGTGTATTACTGTGTGTGGTGGTGTATTACTGTGTGTGGTGGTGTATTACTGTGTATGGTGGTGTATTACTGTGTGGTGGTCTATTACTGTGTGTGGTGGTGTATTGTTGTGTGTGGTGGTGTATTACTGTGAGTGGTGGTGTATTACTGTGTGTGGTGGTGTATTGTTGTGTGTGGTGGTGTATTACTGTGTGTGATGGTGTATTACTGTGTGTGGTGGTGTATTACTGTGTGTGGTGGTGTATTACTGTGTGTGGTGGTGTATTACTGTGTGTGGTGGTGTATTACTGTGTGTGGTGGTGTATTACTGTGTGTGGTGGTGTATTACTGTGCGTGGTGGTGTATTACTGTGCGTGGTGGTGTATTACTGTGTGTAGTAGTGTATTACTGTGTGTGGTGGTGAATTACTATGTGTGGTGGTGTATTGTTGTGTGTGGTGGTGTATTACTGTGTGTGATGGTGTATTACTGTGTGTGGTGGTGTATTACTGTGTGTGGTGATGTATTACTGTGTGTGGTGATGTATTACTGTGTGTGGTGGTGTATTACTGTGTGTGGTGGTGTATTACTGTGCGTGGTGGTGTATTACTGTGCGTGGTGGTGTATTACTGTGTGTGGTGGTGTATTACTGTGTGGTGGTATATTGTTGTGTGTGGTGGTGTATTACTGTGCGTGGTGGTGTATTACTGTGCGTGGTGGTGTATTACTGTGTGTGGTGGTGTATTACTGTGTGGTGGTGTATTGTTGTGTGTGGTGGTGTATTACTGTGTGTGGTGGTGTATTACTGTGTGTGGTGGTGTATTACTGTGTGTGGTGGTGTATTACTGTGTGTGGTGGTGTATTACTGTGTGTGGTGGTGTATTACTGTGTGTGGTGGTGTATTACTGTGTGTGGTGGTGTATTACTGTGTGTGGTGGTGTATTACTGTGTGTGGTGGTGTATTACTGTGTGTGGTGGTGTATTACTGTGTGTGGTGGTGTATTACTGTGTGTGGTGGTGTATTACTGTGTGTGTGGTGGTGTATTACTGTGTGTGGTGGTGTATTACTGTGTGTGGTGGTGTATTACTGTGTGTGGTGGTGTATTACTGTGTGTGGTGGTGTATTACTGTGTGTGGTGGTGTATTACTGTGTGTGGTGGTGTATTACTGTGTGTGGTGGTGTATTACTGTGTGTGGTGGTGTATTACTGTGTGTGGTGGTGTATTACTGTGTGTGGTGGTGTATTACTGTGTGTGGTGGTGTATTACTGTGTGTGGTGGTGTATTACTGTGTGTGGTGGTGTATTACTGTGTGTGGTGGTGTATTACTGTGTGTGGTGGTGTATTACTGTGTGTGGTGGTGTATTACTGTGTGTGGTGGTGTAGTACTGTGTGTGGTGGTGTATTACTGTGTGTGGTGGTGTATTACTGTGTGTGGTGGTGTATTACTGTGTGTGGTGGTGTATTACTGTGTGTGGTGGTGTATTACTGTGTGTGGTGGTGTATTACTGTGTGTGGTGGTGTATTACTGTGTGTGGTGGTGTAGTACTGTGTGTGGTGGTGTATTACTGTGTGTGGTGGTGTATTACTGTGTGTGGTGGTGTATTACTGTGTGTGGTGGTGTATTACTGTGTGTGGTGGTGTATTAATGTGTGTGGTGGTGTATTACTGTGTGTGGTGGTGTATTACTGTGTGTGGTAGTCCACCCCTTCTGTGACACTCCCCTAACCATTCTTGACTCTCCTTGTCTCCAAGACCCTTCCTGACCCTCTTTGCCCTCCCCCTCACCCTCCTTCCCCATCCCTGACCTTCCCAGACCCTCCTTGACCCCTCCTTGACCTGTCCTTGACCCTCCACTCCCCTACCTGACCCAGCTCGCTGTCCCTTGAGCCTCCTCGCCCAGGTAAGCAGGTTATTCTCCTGGTAACTCAGTTACCTGAATTGTGGGTCGCTGAGGAATGGGGGGGGGTGAAGGTGGAAGGGAGGTGGATAGAGAGGCAGCGAGTAGGGAGGAAGTAAGATAGAGAGGGGAAGGAAGGTAAGAGGGGAAATGACGCGAGGAAAAGGGGAAGGGATGATTGGGGAGGCAGGGAGGAGGGGGAGGCAGGGAGGAGGGGGGGGAGGCAGGGAGGAGGGGGGAGGCAGGGAGGAGGGGGAGGGGAGCTGCCTCATTTAACCCAACAGATCTTCTGTAATTTCCTTGATTGTTATGTTCTTGAATGAACAATAATGTACATTAATATTGACGGAATTACCTATTTCTAAATTGTATTCCTTACCCAATAAACTATCTCAAGTAGAAGCCAAGGAGTATGTGACTGTCTCTAGAGGAAGCCAAGGAATTTAGCATCCAAGTTCACGTATAAATTCAAGCAGAAAGCAAAGAATAAAAGATGAGAGCGCCTCTGAGCCTCCCAGATGAGAGCCTCTGTGAGCCCCCATATGAGAGCGCCTCTGTAGACATTAAATTGTGAAGTATCTATGACACGGCTGCATATTCCAGTATTGGTCTCACGTATGTAGGGTGCATGCCTACATGTTCCTAGGCGACACCCATGGCCGGCATCACCACCACCGCCGCGCTGGCTGCCACTAACTGTGTTAATCCTGCAACTTAGCTTCGAAAGCCCCACTCTAACTCAATCGCTTCCTCATCTGCCCACTTGCCGGGATAACTAGGCTGCGGAGATGAAGGTGAGGCTAGGCGGCTAGGAGGCTAGGCTAGGCGCCTAGGAGGCTAGGCTAGGAGGCTAGGCTAGGCGGCTAGGAGGTGAGGCTAGGAGGCTAGGCTAGGCGCCGAGGAGGCTAGGCGCCTAGGAGGCTAGGCGCCTAGGAGGCTAGGCGCCTAGGAGGCTAGGCGCCTAGGAGGCTAGGCTAGGCGGCTAGGAGGCGAGGCTAGGCGGCTAGGCGGCTAAAAGGCGAGGCTAGGAGGCTAGCTAGGAGGCTAGGTGCAGGGAAGGTGTGTGATGGATGTATAAGGACTAAGGTATGTATATATATAGCAATAAGGTATATAGCGGTATACCTTCCCTCTAGGGAAGGTATATCGCTATACAAACCTTTCTCCAGAAAAGTACGTCTCATTTTGCCGTATAATTTCCCTAAGGATAAAACATTGATGTAGTAAACATATTAGCGGCTCGCGAAATTGACGTGATGTCCCGTTTTCTGTTCGCGGGTCCTCGAATAGGTTAGGTTCAGGCAATTTAGTACAAGAGTTTAGTGACGTTGTGAACGCTCGGGAGAACGGTCTGCTTTATAAGCCTTCCAGTACACTTAAGGATTCGTGAGCTTGTATATTACATTTAACAAACCTCAGATCAATTTCTGTAATTTCCTGTTACATTAAGCTCGCTAAAGCAAACGTCACTTTCCTAGTGTTATACTAATTTGATTTCCTTTGGTTCGGTTTTAGTTGTAATGCTTTTCTGGTTTGTCGTTATAATTAATATAATTAATTATAATATATAATCTCCAGTAAACACTGTCCAGTGCTCAACGTTGGGTGGTAATGTTGAGACATGCGGGTACCTCTTACTGTGTACCTGGGCCTTCCTGACCTGAGAGCTGACAGCAGCAAAGGAGGAGATTAGAGCCCTCAAAGAGAACAGTATCGAGG
>NC_091150.1:55668433-55863433 GCF_040958095.1 Procambarus clarkii | reverse complement strand
GGAGCACCTGGAGCGAAAGAACTTTGTAACACAGCATCAACATGGATTCAGGGATGGCAGGTCCTGCCTCACAGGGTTACTTGAATTCTACGACCAGGCAACAAAAATAAGGCAAGAAAGAGAAGGGTGGGCAGACTGCATATTTTTGGATTGTCAGAAAGCCTTTGATACAGTGCCACACAAGAGGCTAGTGAAAAAGATGGAGATGCAGGCTGGAGTGAAAGGGAAGGTACTCAGTTGGATACAGGAGTACCTAAGCAACAGGAGACAACAAGTCAGTGTGAGGGATGAGGTCTCAGATCGGCGAGACGTTACGAGTGGAGTCCCGCAGGGGTCAGTCCTTGGACCTATTCTGTTTCTGATATATGTAAATGATCTCCCAGAGGGTATAGAATCGTTTCTCTCAATGTTTGCCGATGATGCAACAATTATGAGGAGGATTGAAACTGAGGACGATAGTAGGAGGCTACAAGATGACCTAGACAGACTGAGTGAATGGTCCAACAAATGGCTGTTGAAGTTCAACCCGAGTAAATGCAAAGTAATGAAACTAGGCAATGGAAATAGGAGGCCAGACACAGGATACAGAATAGGAGATGAAGTACTTAATGAAACGAACAGAGAGAAAGATCTAGGAGTTGATATCACACCAAACCTGTCTCCTGAAGCCCACATAAAGAGAATAACGTCTGCGGCATATGCGAGGCTGGCTAACATCAGAACAGCGTTCAGGAACCTGTGTAAGGAGTCATTCAGAATCTTGTACACCACATATGTAAGACCAATCCTGGAGTATGCGGCCGCAGCATGGAGCCCGTACCTTGTCAAGCACAAGACGAAGCTGGAAAAAGTCCAAAGGTATGCCACTAGACTAGTCCCAGAACTAAGAAGCATGAGTTACGAGGAAAGGCTGCGGGAAATGCACCTTACGACACTGGAAGACAGAAGAGTAAGGGGAGACATGATCACAACCTACAAAATCCTCAGAGGAATCGACCGGGTAAACAAAGATAAACTATTCAACACTGGTGGGACGCGAACAAGGGGACACAGGTGGAAACTGAGTACCCACATGAGCCACAGAGACGTTAGAAGGAACTTTTTCAGTGTCAGAGTAGTTAACGGATGGAATGCATTAGGCAGTGATGTGGTGGAGGCTGACTCCATACACAGTTTTAAATGTAGATATGATAGAGCCCAGTAGGCTCCGAAATCTGTACACCAGTTGATTGACAGTTGAGAGGCGGGACCAAAGAGCCAAAGCTCAACCCCTGCAAGCACAAATAGGCGAGAACAAATAGGTGAGTATACACACACACACACACACACACACACACACACACACACACACACACACACACACACACACACACGAGGCAGAAACACACGAGGCAGAAACAAATGGGCAAAGTTTCTTTCACCCTGAATGCTCCTGTTACCTAGCAGTAATAGGTACCTGGGAGTTAGTCAGCTGTCACGGGCAGCTTCCTGATGTGTGTGTGTGTGATGTGGAAAAAAAGTAGTTAGTAAACAGTTGATTGACAGTTGAGAGGCGGGCCGAAACAGCATAGCTCAACCCCCGCAAACACAACTAGGTGAATACACACACACACAATCACCAGGAAACAGCCTGGAGCAGCTGTCTAACTCCCAGGTACCTATGTACTGCTTGGTGAACAGGCGGATCAGGGTGAAAGAAACTCTGCCCATTCGTTTCTACGAACCCCGAACGCTATCCACTCGGTCGTTAGGCTCCAATCCTCTCTCTCTCTTCCTCTCGTGGGGGGGGGGGGGAGAGGAAAAACCTTTTTCTCTCCCCCCCCACGCTCCCTTCTTCCCTCCTGCTCCCTCTCCCTCCTTCTCCATTCCGTGTTCTTCCATCCCTCCCTCTCCCTCGCCTCCCTCCTACACAACTGGACCTCACAACCCGCTCTTCCATTTACCAGAGTCAAGACGCTCCCAGCTAGATTATTATTTTACCCTCAGACCTGAGAATGGCACTTGGGGGGTGGAGGCACGTTGGGGGTGGAGGCACGTTGGGGGTGGAGGCACGTTGGGGGTGGAGGCACTTGGGGGGTGGAGGCACGTTGGGGGTGGAGGCACGTTGGGGGTGGAGGCACGTTGGGGGTGGAGGCACTTGGGGGGTGGAGGCACGTTGGGGGTGGAGGCACTTGGGGGGTGGAGGCACGTTGGGGGTGGAGGCACGTTGGGGGTGGAGGCACGTTGGGGGTGGAGGCACTTGGGGGTGGAGGCACTTGGGGGGTGGAGGCACGTTCGGGGTGGAGGCACGTTGGGGGTGGAGGCACGTTGGGGGTGGAGGCACTTGGGGGGTGGAGGCACGTTGGGGGTGGAGGCACGTTGGGGGTGGAGGCACGTTGGGGGTGGAGGCACTTGGGGGGTGGAGGCACGTTGGGGGTGGAGGCACGTTGGGGGTGGAGGCACTTGGGGGGTGGAGGCACGTTGGGGGTGGAGGCACGTTGGGGGTGGAGGCACTTGGGGGGTGGAGGCACGTTGGGGGTGGAGGCACGTTGGGGGTGGAGGCACGTTGGGGGTGGAGGCACGTTGGGGGTGGAGGCACGTTGGGGGGTGGAGGCACGTTGGGGGTGGAGGCACGTTGGGGGTGGAGGCACGTTGGGGGTGGAGGCACTTGGGGGGTGGAGGCACGTTGGGGGTGGAGGCACGTTGGGGGTGGAGGCACTTGGGGGGTGGAGGCACGTTGGGGGTGGAGGCACGTTGGGGGTGGAGGCACTTGGGGGGTGGAGGCACGTTGGGGGTGGAGGCACGTTGGGGGTGGAGGCACGTTGGGGGTGGAGGCACGTTGGGGGTGGAGGCACGTTGGGGGTGGAGGCACGTTGGGGGTGGAGGCACGTTGGGGGTGGAGGCACTTGGGGGGTGGAGGCACGTTGGGGGTGGAGGCACGTTGGGGGTGGAGGCACGTTGGGGGTGGAGGCACGTTGGGGGGTGGAGGCACGTTGGGGGTGGAGGCACGTTGGGGGTGGAGGCACGTTGGGGGTGGAGGCACATGGGGATGGAGGCACGTGGGGGGTGGAGGCACGTTGGGGTGGAGGCACGTTGGGGGTGGAGGCACGTTGGGGGTGGAGGCACATGGGGATGGAGGCACGTTGGGGGTGGAGGCACTTGGGGGGTGGAGGCAGGTTGGGGGTGGAGGCACTTAGGGGGTGGAGGCACGTTGGGGGTGGAGGCACTTGGGGGGTGGAGGCACGTTGGGGGTGGAGGCACGTTGGGGGTGGAGGCACGTTGGGGGTGGAGGCACGTTGGGGGGTGGAGGCACGTTGGGGGTGGAGGCACGTTGGGGGTGGAGGCACGTTGGGGGTGGAGGCACATGGGGATGGAGGCACGTGGGGGGTGGAGGCACGTTGGGGGTGGAGGCACGTTGGGGGTGGAGGCACGTTGGGGGTGGAGGCACATGGGGATGGAGGCACGTTGGGGGTGGAGGCACGTTGGGGGTGGAGGCACGTTGGGGGTGGAGGCACGTTGGGGGTGGAGGCACGTTGGGGGGTGGAGGCACGTTGGGGGTGGAGGCACTTGGGGGGTGGAGGCACGTTGGGGGTGGAGGCACTTGGGGGGTGGAGGCACGTTGTGGGTGGAGGCACGTTGGGGGTGGAGGCACGTTGGGGGTGGAGGCACGTTGGGGGTGGAGGCACTTGGGGGGTGGAGGCACGTTGGGGGTGGAGGCACGTTGGGGGTGGAGGCACTTGGGGGGTGGAGGCACGTTGGGGGTGGAGGCACTTGGGGGGTGGAGGCACGTTGGGGGTGGAGGCACGTTGGGGGTGGAGGCACGTTGGGGGTGGAGGCACGTTGGGGGTGGAGGCACTTGGGGGGTGGAGGCACGTTGGGGGTGGAGGCACGTTGGGGGTGGAGGCACTTGGGGGGTGGAGGCACGTTGGGGGTGGAGGCACTTGGGGGGTGGAGGCACGTTGGGGGTGGAGGCACTTGGGGGGTGGAGGCACGTTGGGGGTGGAGGCACGTTGGGGGTGGAGGCACGTTGGGGGTGGAGGCACGTTGGGGGTGGAGGCACTTGGGGGGTGGAGGCACGTTGGGGGTGGAGGCACGTTGGGGGTGGAGGCACTTGGGAGGTGGAGGCACGTTGGGGGTGGAGGCACGTTGGGGGTGGAGGCACTTGGGGGGTGGAGGCACGTTGGGGGTGGAGGCACGTTGGGGGTGGAGGCACGTTGGGGGTGGAGGCACGTTGGGGGTGGAGGCACGTTGGGGGTGGAGGCACGTTGGGGGTGGAGGCACGTTGGGGGTGGAGGCACGTTGGGGGTGGAGGCACTTGGGGGGTGGAGGCACGTTGGGGGTGGAGGCACGTTGGGGGTGGAGGCACGTTGGGGGTGGAGGCACGTTGGGGGGTGGAGGCACGTTGAGGGTGGAGGCACGTTGGGGGTGGAGGCACGTTGGGGGTGGAGGCACATGGGGATGGAGGCACGTGGGGGGTGGAGGCACGTTGGGGGTGGAGGCACGTTGGGGGTGGAGGCACGTTGGGGGTGGAGGCACATGGGGATGGAGGCACGTTGGGGGTGGAGGCACTTGGGGGGTGGAGGCACGTTGGGGGTGGAGGCACTTGGGGGGTGGAGGCACGTTGGGGGTGGAGGCACGTTGGGGGTGGAGGCACGTTGGGGGTGGAGGCACGTTGGGGGTGGAGGCACTTGGGGGGTGGAGGCACGTTGGGGGTGGAGGCACGTTGGGGGTGGAGGCACTTGGGGGGTGGAGGCACGTTGGGGGTGGAGGCACGTAGGGGGTGGAGGCACTTGGGGGGTGGAGGCACGTTGGGGGTGGAGGCACGTTGGGGGTGGAGGCACGTTGGGGGTGGAGGCACGTTGGGGGTGGAGGCACGTTGGGGGTGGAGGCACGTTGGGGGTGGAGGCACGTTGGGGGTGGAGGCACTTGGGGGGTGGAGGCACGTTGGGGGTGGAGGCACGTTGGGGGTGGAGGCACGTTGGGGGTGGAGGCACGTTGGGGGGTGGAGGCACGTTGAGGGTGGAGGCACGTTGGGGGTGGAGGCACGTTGGGGGTGGAGGCACATGCGGATGGAGGCACGTGGGGGGTGGAGGCACGTTGGGGGTGGAGGCACGTTGGGGGTGGAGGCACGTTGGGGGTGGAGGCACATGGGGATGGAGGCACGTTGGGGGTGGAGGCACTTGGGGGTGGAGGCACGTTGGGGGTGGAGGCACTTGGGGGGTGGAGGCACGTTGGGGGTGGAGGCACTTGGGGGGTGGAGGCACGTTGGGGGTGGAGGCACGTTGGGGGTGGAGGCACGTTGGGGGTGGAGGCACGTTGGGGGGTGGAGGCACGTTGGGGGTGGAGGCACGTTGGGGGTGGAGGCACGTTGGGGGTGGAGGCACATGGGGATGGAGGCACGTGGGGGGTGGAGGCACGTTGGGGGTGGAGGCACGTTGGGGGTGGAGGCACGTTGGGGGTGGAGGCACATGGGGATGGAGGCACGTTGGGGGTGGAGGCACGTTGGGGGTGGAGGCACGTTGGGGGTGGAGGCACGTTGGGGGTGGAGGCACGTTGGGGGGTGGAGGCACGTTGGGGGTGGAGGCACGTTGGGGGTGGAGGCACGTTGGGGGTGGAGGCACGTTGGGGGGTGGAGGCACGTTGGGGGTGGAGGCACGTTGGGGGTGGAGGCACGTTGGGGGTGGAGGCACGTTGGGGGGTGGAGGCACATGGGGATGGAGGCACGTGGGGGGTGGAGGCACGTTGGGGGTGGAGTCACTTGGGGGGTGGAGGCACGTTGGGGGTGGAGGCACGTGGGGATGGAGGCACGTGGGGGGTGGAGGCACGTTGGGGGAGGAGGCACTTGGAGGGTGGAGGCACGTTAGTAGTAGGGAGGAAGAGCCACAGGTAATTTTTTTTTTTGGCCAGAGGACCCCTGTGGACTGTACAGTCCACAGGTAACTTTTTTTTTTGGCGAGAGGACCCCTGTGGACTGTACAGTCCACAGGTAACTTTTTTTTTTTTTCTGGAAATTCGTGTCTGGGAGTGAGGGTTTTCAGGTAAATTTTTGTCAGTCACAGATTTTAGAAGTAAGGATTTCTTATGATGAAAATAATTTCCGAGACTTAGAAGTTTGTTAAGGGCTTATGGGAGAAATTCAAATATCGTGTGTAGCGCTTTAGGGTTTCCAGGAGAACTCTACGGACATATTTTACATGTTTTCAACTTACAAAAATCGTCTATGTAAGCCTTAGTTATTCATGTAAATTTAGAAAGTTATCTGTGTAAGTCAGGGTTTTCAGGGGTTCGTACCTCACATCACCTCCCTCCCCCCTTACCTCGCAATCTCTCGCGTCACCTTTATTTACCTTAGGCCCAGCCAGCCAGACGCTTCTTGTAGGTCTCCTCTTATCATATCTTATCTTATCTTCTCCATAATAATATCTGAACCGTCCCTCTCTCTCTCTCTCTCTCCTCCTATTTCCTTACAACTATTTTCAGAGTTTCAAATAATCATAGAAGTTTATTTATATGTTTATGACCGAATTTGTAAAAATGACCATTTTCAGAGAATATTGTCTTAGATGTTTTGTTAAGGAAAACAGACAACTTATACATAACATTTAGTTTTATATCCATTTACGGCTATTTCATCTGTAAAGACCAAAATTGAACAGAGCCCAGTTTTAAGCTCATATTTCATCAGAGTCCAGTTTATACCGAAAATTCGCCAGAGTTTACTTTGTTCCAAAATATTCAGAGTCCAGTTCATGATCGAAATTAATCAGAGTCCAATTAAAGACCCAAATTTGACAGAGACCACATTTTCGCTACTAGCAGTCCAATCCCCCTGAAATTTTAAATAGTCATATTTCAGTCATAGTAAAATAAGATCAAGTCAGTTACTGAGCTCCAGCTCTCGTCCCCCTGTATTTGCATATTTTCTCTATATTCACCTGTGTTCTTCACATTTTTTCCATGTTTTCTGTGTTCATTCCATGTTCTACAAATGTTCACAACATGCTCAGTTCAAATTTTTTCACCTGTTTTTCTCATTTTTTCTGTTTTCTACCATTTTTTCCTGTATGTTCACTATGTTCTTTGTCATGTTTTCATGTACATCATATGTTCTCTGTATAACTTTTATACTCAATATTCATGTTCTCAATGTTCTTAGCTTGTTCTTCACATGTTCAGTGTTCATTCTTTGTATTCATTATGTTCCTTATCATGTCTTCTTATTCTCTGTAAGTTCATATTCCCTGCATGTTCACTCTATTCATCAACTTTTTCTTACATGTTTTCTGTGTTCACCGTATGTTCATTGTGTTCATTCCCTTACTTAACCTCAATTTTTTATGTTCTTTGTTTCTTTAAACCAATTTGTTTCTTCCATTCACTAACTAGTTCTTTGTCAAATATTTGCATCAGCAATACAGTTTCCTCAACAATTTTAGTCACCCAGTTTTATTTGCAAAACTATGTCAAAGTAATTCTCGTAGTCAACTTAATAGTTCTACCAGCCATGTTCTTAAACAAATCTACACTTTATTCAGTTCCAAATTTGCAAAGACAAACCTTTTCTTGTAACTTCTTAACTAAAAATCTTTCGCCAATCAACTGAAACATAGTCACTTTCCTCATTTCTCAACTAACTTATTATCCAATCAACCAAAAATTGTCAAAGGAATCTTTCCAACACTGTTCATAACTAAACTTATTCCCTAGTCATCAGAAAATAACCGTGTTCTTCATGTTTCATTGTCATTTCATAACTAAAATTATCCGCCAATCATCAGAAAAGTCATGTTCATCATGTTTTGTCTTTTGCTCAACTAAAAGTATTCATCGGTCAACTAAAAATAGTTACTTCATCATGTTTCCTTGTCATTTCTTAACTGAAATATCACTTCTCTCATCTGAAAATAGTCTGGATTAATCTCATTCAACACCGTTCTTAACTAAAACAACCTTTCGCTTAGCTAAAAATTGTCAAAGGAATCTTTTCAGCACTGTTCATAACTAACTTTATCCATCGTCAAGTAAGAAAATATAGTCAAAGATATCTATCATCGTCGTTCTTAACTGACATTTATACTTTGTGGAGCACTAAAAAATAGTCAAATGTAACTTTTTCAGCACTTTCGTAAAAATTATATGTCGTTAAGTAAGAAAAATAGTCAAAGGTGCTCTCCGTAACACCAAAGTTACTCTTCGAGAAATCAAAGACACTCTTCAATACATCAAGGACTTACCCAAAGACATCAAAGTTACACTCTAAGACATCTTTCGAGACATCAAAGACATCCTTTAAGACTTCAAGGGCACTCTTCGAGATATCAAAAGACACTCTCAAACACTCAAAAATTTACTCGCATCCTCAAAGTTATTCTCAGAGTCATCAAAAAGTTAATCTCAGTCATCAAAATGCTATTCTCTAAGTAGCCTTTCATTCATCAGAGAAACTTTCTAAGACATCTTCGTTCATCAAAGTTAATCTCAGAGTTAACAAAGGTAATCTCTAACTCACTTTCGTTCAACATATTAATTCGCTAAGTCCTCAAAGTTATTCTCTAAGACAACAAAGTCTTTCTCAGAGCTATCAAACTTGTTCTCAAAGTCATCAAAGTTATTCACAGAGTCATCAAAGTTAATCTAAGACATCATTTTTCATCAAAGATATTCTCTCTAAACCATCAATGTTCTTCTCTAAGACATAAAAGTTATTCTCAGAGTCACCTTCGTTCTTCAGAGAAACTTTCCAAAACACCTTTGTTCATCAAGTTATTCTCGGAGTCATCAAAAGGTATTCTCTAACTCACTTTTGGTCATTAAAGTTAATTTCTATGTTATAAAAGTTTGTCTCAGAGACATCTAAAGTTAATCTTAGAGTTATCAAATGTAATCTCTAACTCACTTTTGTTCATCAAAGTTGATCTCAGAGTTAACAAAGGTAATCTCTAACTCACTCTCGTTCATCAAAGTTGTTTCAAAAGACATCAAAGTTAATCTCAGAGTTATCCAAAGATATTCTCATGTCCACAAAAGTTATTCACAGAGTCGTCAAAGTTAATCCAAGACATCATTTTTCATCAAAGATATTCTCTCTAAACCATCAATGTTCTTCTCTAAGACATAAAAGTTATTCTCAGAGTCACCTTCGTTCTTCAGAGAAACTTTCTAAAACATCTTCGTTCATAAAAGTTATTCTCAGAGACATCTAAGGTTAATCTTAGAGTTATCAAATGTAATCTCTAACTCACTTTTGGTTATTAAAGTTAATTTCTATGTTATAAAAGTTTATCTCAGAGACATGTAAAGTTAATCTTAGAGTTAACAAAGGTAATCTCTAACTCACTCTCGTTCGTCAAAGTTGTTTCAAAGACATCAAAGTTATTCTCAGAGTTATCCAAAGATATTCTCATGTCCACAAAAGTTATTCTAAACTAACAAAGTTAATCTCAGACATCTTCATTCATAAAGTTATTCTCAGTCATGAAATGTTATTCTCTTAGTAACTTTCCGTTCATAAAAGATATTCTCTAAGTCCTGAAAGTTATTCTCTAAGACAGCAAAGTTATTCTCTGAGCTAACAAAATACTACTCATGTTCTCAAAGACATTCTCAAAGTCATCAAAGTTATTCACAGAGTCATCAAAGTTATTCTGTAGCTCACTTTTGTTCATTAAAGTTAATTTCTATGTTATAAAAGTTATTCTCAGAGCTAACAAAATACTACTCATGTTCTCAGAAGTCATTCTCAAACTCATCAAAGTTATTCTCAGAGTCATCAAAAGTTGTTCTCTAAAACATCAATGTTGCTATCTAAGACATCAAAGATGTTCTCCAAATCATAAAAGTTAATCTTAACTCACCTTCGTTCATTAGAGAAACTTTCCAATCCATATTCGTTGACCAGAGTTATTCTCAGAGTCATCAAAGCGATCTCTAATTCATCTTCGTTCTCCAAAAGTTGTTCTCTAAGACACCTTCATTCATCAAAGAAACTCTCCTTCTTCCATCATGTTATTCTTTAAGACATCTTCAGTCATAAAATTTTCTCTCCAAAATGTAACTAGTTCAGCTTTTCATACCAAGCCTGCACTTGTTAAAATATATTTTCGCAGTCACTTTACCCTAAAACTGTTCTCTGAACTATCCTAACTTAACTTACCTTACCTTACCTATCTTACCTAACTTTACCTATCTTACCTAACTTAACTTGCATAACCTAACTTTACCTATCTTACCTAACTTTACCTATCTTACCTAACTTTACCTATCTTACCTAACTTACCTTACCTTACCTATCTTAACCTGCTTAACCTATCTTACCTAACTTAACCTGCATAACCTAATTTTACCTATCCTAACCTAACTTACCTTACCTTACCTATCTTACCTAACTTTACCTATCTTACCTAACTTTCCTTACCTTACCTAACTCAACCTGCTTAACCTAACTTACCTAACTTACATAACTTAACCTAACTTACATAACTTAACCTGCTTAACCTAACTTACATAACTTAACCTAACTTACCTAACTTAACCTAACTTACCTTACCTTACCTAACTTATATAACTTGTCTTACCTATCCTAACCTAACTTGTCTTACCTAACTTAATCTTACATTCCCAAACTGATGTATCCTAACTTATCTAGTCCAACCAGACATGCTCTAACTTACATAAGTATTCCTTCTTGTCTTTGTGTTTCGTCAATCAGTGTCTCATATTCATTTACTCATTTCATTAGTTAATTTCTCAAATGGTCACTTATGCATTTCAAGTGCTATTTGTTAGAGATTTGATATTTAAGCATTTCAAAGAATTTTTGTTATATATGGGCATTTACTCATTTCAAGGGTTAATTTCTCAAATGGACATTTTGCATTTCAAGTGTCATTTGTTTAAGATTGGGTGTTTAACCATTTCAAAGAATTTTTGTTATATATGGGCATTTACTCATTTCAAGGGATAATTTCTCAAATGGACGTTTTTGCATTTCAAGGGTTATTTGTTTAAGATTGGGTGTTTAACCATTTCAAAGGTTTTTGTTATATATGGGAACTTACTCGTTTCAAGGGCCAATTTCTCAAATGGTCATTTTTGCAGATCAAGGGTTATTTGTTAAAGTTCATCAAGTTGCTCATAAGTTGTATTTATTATGTTTGTTATCATATGTTCTTATTCCCCAACCCCTTAACCTAACCTCTTGTAATCTTAGTGTATTTTGTAGGTTCTATCATATGTTCTTATTCCCCAACCCTTTAACCTAATCTTTCAGATGTAGTTTATGGTGTTTTTGACGTATTTGTTGAATATATTATCCTTTTCCTAACCTTTCAGATGTAGTTTTGTTTTTCCTTTTTGTATATTTTTACCCAAACCCACCATCCCACTTAACCTTCTTTCCTTCTTTTACTTTGTTTTACTCCTACTCCTTCTAACCCTCCTTTTCTATCTCTCTCCCTTATTCTCTCTCTTCCTCCCCCTCTCACTCATTTGCTCAAATGCTCTCTTGTTTCTCAAATTCAAGTCTTATTGCTCCCATTCTCACACCCTCACTCTCATTCACTTAGTTTTTCTTTTTCTCAATTCAAGTCTTAGTGCTCCCATGCCCACACTCTCTCTCATTCTCTCTTCTTTGGTCCCATTTTCTTCCGCCCCCTCTCTCTTACTCCTTGCTCTTCTTTCATGCTCTCACTCCCTTGAGCTCTTGTTTCTCAATTTCAAGTCTTAGTAGATCTGATTCTTTACTATTGTAATTTTTATTATTACTATGATAAAGAATGAACTTAAATGTGAAAACAAAGTAAAGAAGGAAAGAAGGTTTGGGTAAAAATATACAAAAAGGAAAAACAAAACTACATCTGAAAGGTTAGGAAAAGGATAATATATTCAACAAATACGTCAAAAACACCATAAACTACATCTGAAAGATTAGGTTAAAGGGTTGGGGAATAAGAACATATGATAGAACCTACAAAATACACTAAGATTACAAGAGGTTAGGTTAAGGGGTTGGGGAATAAGAACATATGATAGAACCTACAAAATACACTAAGATTACAAGAGGTTAGATTAAGGGGTTGGGGAATAAGAACATATGATAACAAACATAATAAATACAACTTATGAGCAACTTGATGAACTTTAACAAATAACCCTTGATCTGCAAAAATGACCATTTGAGAAATTGGCCCTTGAAACGAGTAAGTTCCCATATATAACAAAAACCTTTGAAATGGTTAAACACCCAATCTTAAACAAATAACCCTTGAAATGCAAAAACGTCCATTTGAGAAATTATCCCTTGAAATGAGTAAATGCCCATATATAACAAAAATTCTTTGAAATGGTTAAACACCCAATCTTAAACAAATGACACTTGAAATGCAAAATGTCCATTTGAGAAATTAACCCTTGAAATGAGTAAATGCCCATATATAACAAAAATTCTTTGAAATGCTTAAATATCAAATCTCTAACAAATAGCACTTGAAATGCATAAGTGACCATTTGAGAAATTAACTAATGAAATGAGTAAATGAATATGAGACACTGATTGACGAAACACAAAGACAAGAAGGAATACTTATGTAAGTTAGAGCATGTCTGGTTGGACTAGATAAGTTAGGATACATCAGTTTGGGAATGTAAGATTAAGTTAGGTAAGACAAGTTAGGTTAGGATAGGTAAGACAAGTTATATAAGTTAGGTAAGGTAAGGTAAGTTAGGTTAAGTTAGGTAAGTTAGGTTAAGTTATGTAAGTTAGGTTAAGCAGGTTAAGTTATGTAAGTTAGGTTAAGTTATGTAAGTTAGGTAAGTTAGGTTAAGCAGGTTGAGTTAGGTAAGGTAAGGTATAAAAGTTAGGTAAGATAGGTAAAGTTAGGTAAGATAGGTAAGGTAAGGTAAGTTAGGTTAGGATAGGTAAAGTTAGGTTATGCAGGTTAAGTTAGGTAAGATAGGTTAAGCAGGTTAAGATAGGTAAGGTAAGGTAAGTTAGGTAAGATAGGTAAAGTTAGGTAAGATAGGTAAAGTTAGGTAAGATAGGTAAAGTTAGGTTATGCAGGTTAAGTTAGGTAAGATAGGTAAAGTTAGGTAAGATAGGTAAGGTAAGGTAAGTTAAGTTAGGATAGTTCAGAGAACAGTTTTAGGGTAAAGTGACTGCGAAAATATATTTTAACAAGTGCAGGCTTGGTATGAAAAGCTGAACTAGTTACATTTTGGAGAGAAAATTTTATGACTGAAGATGTCTTAAAGAATAATATGATGGAAGAAGGAGAGTTTCTTTGATGAATGAAGGTGTCTTAGAGAACAACTTTTGGAGAACGAAGATGAATTAGAGATCGCTTTGATGACTCTGAGAATAACTCTGGTCAACGAATATGGATTGGAAAGTTTCTCTAATGAACGAAGGTGAGTTAAGATTAACTTTTATGATTTGGAGAACATCTTTGATGTCTTAGATAGCAACATTGATGTTTTAGAGAACAACTTTTGATGACTCTGAGAATAACTTTGATGAGTTTGAGAATGACTTCTGAGAACATGAGTAGTATTTTGTTAGCTCTGAGAATAACTTTTATAACATAGAAATTAACTTTAATGAACAAAAGTGAGCTACAGAATAACTTTGATGACTCTGTGAATAACTTTGATGACTTTGAGAATGTCTTTGAGAACATGAGTAGTATTTTGTTAGCTCAGAGAATAACTTTGCTGTCTTAGAGAATAACTTTCAGGACTTAGAGAATATCTTTGATGAACGGAAAGTTACTTAGAGAATAACATTTCATGACTGAGAATAACTTTATGAATGAAGATGTCTGAGATTAACTTTGTTAGCTCAGAATAACTTTTGTGGACATGAGAATATCTTTGGATAACTCTGAGAATAACTTTGATGTCTTTGAAACAACTTTGACGAACGAGAGTGAGTTAGAGATTACCTTTGTTAACTCTAAGATTAACTTTACATGTCTCTGAGATAAACTTTTATAACATAGAAATTAACTTTAATAACCAAAAGTGAGTTAGAGATTACATTTGATAACTCTAAGATTAACTTTAGATGTCTCTGAGAATAACTTTTATGAACGAAGATGTTTTGGAAAGTTTCTCTGAAGAACGAAGGTGACTCTGAGAATAACTTTTATGTCTTAGAGAAGAACATTGATGGTTTAGAGAGAATATCTTTGATGAAAAATGATGTCTTGGATTAACTTTGACGACTCTGTGAATAACTTTTGTGGACATGAGAATATCTTTGGATAACTCTGAGATTAACTTTGATGTCTTTTGAAACAACTTTGATGAACGAGAGTGAGTTAGAGATTACCTTTGTTAACTCTGAGATCAACTTTGATGAACAAAAGTGAGTTAGAGATTACATTTGATAACTCTAAGATTAACTTTAGATGTCTCTGAGACAAACTTTTATAACATAGAAATTAACTTTAATGACCAAAAGTGAGTTAGAGAATACCTTTTGATGACTCCGAGAATAACTTGATGAACAAAGGTGTTTTGGAAAGTTTCTCTGAAGAACGAAGGTGACTCTGAGAATAACTTTTATGTCTTAGAGAAGAACATTGATGGTTTAGAGAGAATATCTTTGATGAAAAATGATGTCTTAGATTAACTTTGATGACTCTGTGAATAACTTTGATGACTTTGAGAACAAGTTTGATAGCTCTGAGAAAGACTTTGTTGTCTTAGAGAATAACTTTGAGGACTTAGCGAATTAATATGTTGAACGAAAGTGAGTTAGAGATTACCTTTGTTAACTCTGAGATTAACTTTGATGAACGAAGATGTCTTAGAAAGTTTCTCTGATGAAGGAAAGGCTACTTAGATAATAGCATTTTGATGACTGAGATTAACTTTTTGATGACTCTGAGAATAACTTTGAGGATGCGAGTAAATTTTTGAGTGTTTGAGAGTGTCTTTTGATATCTTGAAGAGTGCCCTTGAAGTCTTAAAGGATGTCTTTGATGTCTCGAAGGATGTCTTAGAGTGTAACTTTGATGTCTTTGGGTAAGTCCTTGATGTATTGAAGAGTGTCTTTGATTTCTCGAAGAGTAACTTTGGTGTTACGGAGAGCACCTTTGACTATTTTTCTTACTTAACGACATATAATTTTTACGAAAGTGCTGAAAAAGTTACATGTGACTATTTTTTAGTGCTCCACAAAGTATAAATGTCAGTTAAGAACGACGATGATAGATATCTTTGACTATATTTTCATACTTGACGATGGATAAAGTTAGTTATGAACAGTGCTGAAAAGATTCCTTTGACAATTTTTAGCTAAGCGAAAGGTTGTTTTAGTTAAGAACGGTGTTGAATGAGATTAATCCAGACTATTTTCAGATGAGAGAAGTGATATTTCAGTTAAGAAATGACAAGGAAACATGATGAAGTAACTATTTTTAGTTGACCGATGAATACTTTTAGTTGAGCAAAAGACAAAACATGATGAACATGACTTTTTTGATGATTGGCGGATAATTTTAGTTATGAAATGACAATGAAACATGAAGAACACCGTTATTTTCTGATGACTAGGGAATAAGTTTAGTTATGAACAGTGTTGGAAAGATTCCTTTGACAATTTTTGGTTGATTGGATAATAAGTTAGTTGAGAAATGAGGAAAGTGACTATGTTTCAGTTGATTGGCGAAAGATTTTTAGTTAAGAAGTTACAAGAAAAGGTTTGTCTTTGCAAATTTGGAACTGAATAAAGTGTAGATTTGTTTAAGAACATGGCTGGTAGAACTATTAAGTTGACTACGAGAATTACTTTGACATAGTTTTGCAAATAAAACTGGGTGACTAAAATTGTTGAGGAAACTGTATTGCTGATGCAAATATTTGACAAAGAACTAGTTAGTGAATGGAAGAAACAAATTGGTTTAAAGAAACAAAGAACATAAAAAATTGAGGTTAAGTAAGGGAATGAACACAATGAACATATGGTGAACTCAGAAAACATGTAAGAAAAAGTTGATGAATAGAGTGAACATGCAGGGAATATGAACTTACAGAGAATAAGAAGACATGATAAGGAACATAATGAATACAAAGAATGAACACTGAACATGTGAAGAACAAGCTAAGAACATTGAGAACATGAATATTGAGTATAAAAGTTATACAGAGAACATATGATGTACATGAAAACATGACAAAGAACATAGTGAACATACAGGAAAAAATGGTAGAAAACAGAAAAAATGAGAAAAACAGGTGAAAAAATTTGAACTGAGCATGCTGTGAACATTTGTAGAACATGGAATGAACACAGAAAACATGGAAAAAATGTGAAGAACACAGGTGAATATAGAGAAAATATGCAAATACAGGGGGACGAGAGCTGGAGCTCAGTAACTGACTTGATCTTATTTTACTATGACTGAAATATGACTATTTAAAATTTCAGGGGGATTGAACTGCTAGTAGCGAAAATGTGGTCTCTGTCAAATTTGGGTCTTTAATTGGACTCTGATTAATTTCGATCATGAACTGGACTCTGAATATTTTGGAACAAAGTAAACTCTGGCGAATTTTCGGTATAAACTGGACTCTGACGAATTTTGCTAGAAAACTGGACTCTGATGAATTTCGATCAAGAACTGGACTCTGATGAATTTTCGCAGATTACAGGACACTGATGAAATTTGAGCTTAAAACTGTCTCTGACTAATTTTGCTCTCAAAGTAGACTCTGGCGAATTTCTGTTGATAATTGGACTCTGATGAAATTTGAGCTTAAAACTGTCTCTGACTAATTTTGCTAGCAAAGTGGACTCTGACGAAAATTGGGTATAAAATGGACTCTGTCAAATTTTCGCAGATTACAGGACTCTGATGAAATTTGAGCTTAAAACTGTCTCTGACTAATTTTGCTCTCAAAGTAGACTCTGGCAAATTTCTGTTGATAATTGGACTCTGATGAAATATGAGCTTAAAACTGTCTCTGACTAATTTTGCTCTCAAAGTAGACTCTGGCGAATTTTCGGTATAAACTGGACTCTGATGAAATATGAGCTTAAAACTGTCTCTGACTAATTTGCTCTCAAAGTAGACTGGCAAATTTCTGTTGATAATTGGTCTCTGATGAAATATGAGCTTAAAACTGTCTCTGACTAATTTTGCTCTCAAAGTAGACTCTGGCGAATTTTTGGTATAAACTGGACTCTGATGAAATATGAGCTTAAAACTGGGCTCTGTTCAATTTTGGTCTTTACAGATGAAATAGCCGTAAATGGATATAAAACTAAATGTTATGGATAAGTTGTCTGTTTTCCTTAACAAAATATCTAAGACAATATTCTCTGAAAATGGTCCTTTTTACAAATTCGGTCATAAACATATAAATAAACTTCTATGATTATTTGAAACTCTGAAAATAGTTGTAAGGAAATAGGAGGAAAGAGAGAGAGAGAGAGGGACGGTTCAGATATTATTTTGGAGAAGATAAGATAAGATATGATAAGAGGAGACCTACAAGAAGCGTCTGGCTGGCTGGGCCTAAGGTAAATAAAGGTGACGCGAGAGATTGCGAGGTAAGGGGGGAGGGAGGTGATGTGAGGTACGAACCCCTGAAAACCCTGACTTACACAGATAACTTTCTAAATTTACATGAATAACTAAGGCTTACATAGACGATTTTTGTAAGTTGAAAACATGTAAAATATGTCCGTAGAGTTCTCCTGGAAACCCTAAAGCGCTACACACGATATTTGAATTTCTCCCATAAGCCCTTAACAAACTTCTAAGTCTCGGAAATTATTTTCATCATAAGAAATCCTTACTTCTAAAATCTGTGACTGACAAAAATTTACCTGAAAACCCTCACTCCCAGACACGAATTTCCAGAAAAAAAAAAAAGTTACCTGTGGACTGTACAGTCCACAGGGGTCCTCTCGCCAAAAAAAAAAGTTACCTGTGGACTGTACAGTCCACAGGGGTCCTCTGGCCAAAAAAAAAAGTTACCTGTGGCTCTTCCTCCCTACTACTCACGTTGGGGGTGGAGGCACGTGGGGATGGAGGCACGTGGGGGGTGGAGGCACGTTGGGGGTGGAGGCACGTGGGAGGTGGAGGCACGTGGGGGGTGGAGGCACGTTGGGGGTGAAGGCACGTGGGGGGTGGAGGCACGTGGGGGGTGGAGGCACGTTGGGGGTGAAGGCACGTGAGGGGTGGAGGCACGTGGGGGGTGGAGGCACGTGGAGGTGGAGGCACGTTGGGGGTGGAGACACGTGGGGGGATGGAGGCACGTGGGGGTGGAGGCACGTGGGGATGGAGGCACGTGGGGGGTGGAGGCACGTTGGGGGTGGAGGCACGTGGGGAGGTGGAGGCACGTGGAGGTGGAGGCACGTTTGGGGTGGAGGCACGTTGGGGTGGAGGCACGTGGGGGGTGGAGGCACGTGGAGGTGGAAGCACGTTGGGGTTGTAGGCACGTTGGGGGTGGAGGCACGTGGGGGGTGGAGGCACGTGGGGGGGGTGGAGGCACGTGGAGGTGGAGGCACGTTGGGGGTGGAAGCACGTGGGGGGTGGAGGCACGTGGGGGGTGGAGGCACTTTGGGGGTGGAGGCACGTGGGGGGTGGAGGCACGTGGTGGTGGAGGCACGTGGGAGTGGAGGCACGTGGGGGTGGAGGCACGTGGGGAGTGGAGGCACGTGGGGGGATGGAGGCACGTGGTGGGTGGAGGCACGTGGTGGTGGAGGCACGTGGGGGGTGGAGGCACGTGGTGGTGGAGGCACGTGGTGGGTGGAGGCACGTGGTGGTGGAGGCACGTGGGGGGGTGGAGGCACGTTGGGGGTGGAGGCACGTGGGGGGTGGAGGAACGTGGTGGTGGAGGCACGTGGTGGTGGAGGCACGTGGGGGTGGAGGCACTTGGGAGTGGAGGCACGTGGGGGTGGAGGCACGTGGGGGGGTGGAGGCACGTGGTGGGTGGAGGCACGTGGTGGTGGAGGCACGTGGGGGGTGGAGGCACGTGGTGGTGGAGGCACGTGGTGGTGGAGGCACGTGGTGGTGGAGGCACGTGGTGGTGGAGGCACGTGGGGGGTGGAGGCACGTTGTGGTGGAGGCACGTGGTGGTGAAGGCACGTGGTGGTGAAGGCACGTGGGGGGTGGAGGCACGTGGTGGTGGAGGCACGTGGGGGTGGAGGCACGTGGTGGTGGAGGCACGTAGGGGTGGAGGCACGTGGGGGTGGAGGCACATGGGGTGGAGGCACGTGGTGGTGGAGGCACGTGGGGGGTGGAGGCACGTGGTGGTGGAGGCACGTAGGGGTGGAGACACGTGAGGGGTGGAGGCACGTTGGGGGTGGAGGCACGTGGGGGGTGGAGGAACGTGGTGGTGGAGGCACGTGGTGGTGGAGGCACGTGGGGGTGGAGGCACTTGGGAGTGGAGGCACGTGGGGGTGGAGGCACGTGGGGGGGTGGAGGCACGTGGTGGGTGGAGGCACGTGGTGGTGGAGGCACGTGGGGGGTGGAGGCACGTGGTGGTGGAGGCACGTGGTGGTGGAGGCACGTGGTGGTGGAGGCACGTGGGGGGTGGAGGCACGTTGTGGTGGAGGCACGTGGTGGTGAAGGCACGTGGTGGTGAAGGCACGTGGGGGGTGGAGGCACGTGGTGGTGGAGGCACGTGGGGGTGGAGGCACGTGGTGGTGGAGGCACGTAGGGGTGGAGGCACGTGGGGGTGGAGGCACATGGGGTGGAGGCACGTGGTGGTGGAGGCACGTGGGGGGTGGAGGCACGTGGTGGTGGAGGCACGTAGGGGTGGAGACACGTGAGGGGTGGAGGCACGTGGGGGGGTGGAGGCACGTGGTGGGTGGAGGCACGTGGTGGTGGAGGCACGTGGTGGTGGAGGCACGTGGGGGATGGAGGCACGTGGGGGTGGAGGCACGTGGGGGGTGGAGGCACGTGGTGGTGGAGGCACGTGATGGTGGAGGAAGGTGGGGGTGGAGGCACGTGGGGGTGGAGGCACGTGGGGGTGGAGGCACGTGGTGGTGGAGGCACGTGGGGGGTGGAGGCACGTGGGGGGTGTAGGCACGTGCTGGGGTGGAGGCACGTGGGGGTGGAGGCACGTGGGGGTGGAGGCACATGGGGGTGGAGGCACGTTGTGGTGGAGGCACGTGGGGGGTGGACGCACGTGGTGGTGGAGGAACGTAGGGTTGGAGGCACGTGGGGGCTGGAGGCACGTGGGGGGGTGGAGGCACGTGGTGGGTGGAGGCACGTGGTGGTGGAGGCACGTGGGGGGTGGAGGCACGTGGGGGTGGAGGCACGTGGGGGTTGCAGGCACGTGGTGGTGGAGGCACGTGATGGTGGAGGCACGTGGGGGGTGGAGGCACGTAGGGGTGGAGGCACGTGGGGGGTGAAGGCACGTGGTGGTGGAGGCACGTGGTGGTGGAGGCACGTGGGGGGTGGAGGCACGGGGGGGGGGTGGAGGCACGTGGGGGTTGCAGGCACGTGGTGGTGGAGGCACGTGATGGTGGAGGCACGTGGGGGGTGGAGGCACGTGGGGGTGGAGGCACGTGGGGGGTGAAGGCACGTGGTGGTGGAGGCACGTGGTGGTGGAGGCACGTGGGGGGTGGAGGCACGGGGGGGGTGGAGGCACGTGGTGGTGGAGGCACGTGGGGGTGGAGGCACGTGGTGGTGAAGGGACGTGGAGGGTGGAGGCACGTGGGGGTTGGAGGCACGTGGGGGTGGAGGCACGTGGTGGTGGAGGCACGTGGTGATGGAGGCACGTGGGGGGTGGAGGCACGTGGGGGTGGAGTCACGTGGGGGTGGAGGCACGTGGGGGTGGAGGCACGTGAGGGTGGAGGCACGTGGGGGGTGGACGCACGTGGGGGTGGAGGCACGTGGTGGTGGAGGCACGTGGGGGTGGAGGCACGTGGGGGTGGAGGCACGTGGGAGTGGAGGCACGTGGGGTGGAGGCACGTGGGAGTGGAGGCACGTGGGGGTGGAGGCACGTGGTGGTGGATGCACGTGGGAGTGGAGGCACGTGGGGGTGGCTAGGCACGTGGGGGTGGCTAGGCACGTGGGAGTGGAGGCACGTGGGGGGTGGAGGCACGTGGGGGTGGAGGCACATGGGAGTGGAGGCACGTGGTGGGGAAATCTATTGGTGATTGATATCACCGATAGATTTAATAATTAATTTAATTAATAAATCTATCTAATTAATTTATTTATTAATTTAAGATATTGTATTTAATTGTATTTATTACTTATGAGCGACCGTATTTATAATTTATTTATACCAGTAAACTACAGGGGCATCAGGGTGAAAAACTCTGCTCATTTATTTCAGCCTCCGCCGGGGATCGAACCCGGGACCTTACGAATCTCGATCGCTGTCCACTCAGCTGTCTGGCTCCCCCTCCCTCCCTATGTTAGGCTAGGTTAGGTTAGGTTATGCTAAGCTAGCATAATTTAGGCTAGGTTGTATTAAATTCTGGTTTGTTGGCATTAGTTAGGATAAGTTACGTTAAGTTATGCTAGGTTAAGTTAAGTTAGGTCTTGTTAGGTTAGGTTAAGGTAAGTTAAGTTAGGTTAGGTTAAGGTAAGTTAAGTTAGGTTAGGTTAAGGTAAGTTAAGTTAGGTTAGGTTAAGGTAAGTTAAGTTAGGTTAGGTTAAGGTAAGTTAAGTTAGGTTAGGTTAAGGTAAGTTAAGTTAGGTTAGGTTAAGGTAAGTTAAGTTAGGTTAGGTTAAGGTAAGTTAAAGTAGGTAAAGATAGGTTATTTTATGCTAGGTTTTGTACAGGATATTTTCTGCTTGATGAGCTAATTAGGTTGTTATGAGCTCGTTTAGATCATCCTCCTGGGTTTCTTAATTGGTAAATCCAGTGTTATTTCAATATTACTAATATTAATTTTTATTATAATAATAATTACAATTAATATTATTATTATTCTCAATGTTCTTATTGTTATTACCGCTGCCTATAATCAGTTTAATGAGTGCCCAAATGGTTCTACATTACACAAACTCCAAATAACTGTAACTTGAGCCTTCAAGCGCTGGAATAAATGTTTAAATGTTAAAAGCGGAATAAATTATTAAGCATTGCTGGAGGAAGGAAGTTAACAGTCAGAATACATTACGTTAACCTGCAGCCATGTTGCATTATGTTAATTAATTTATGGTGATTACCTGTGGAGGTGTAAGCAATGACCTCCCTAATTAAGAAAATGAGATTACTCCTCTCTGTCCCCCCTCTGTCTGTCTCTCTCTCTCTCTCTCTCTCTCTCTCTCTCTCTCTCTCTCTCTCTCTCTCTCTCTCTCTCTCTCTCTCGTCCCCTGTAAACGTTACATTTCGTCTCCTGAACAAAGGCTATTTACTCCCTATTGGAGTCTTGTCATGCTGCTGTTTAAAGGTCTTGGAACACAAACTCACAATGTCATGATCCCAACTCAAGACCTTGTGATATGATTCGTCGTCACTCGTGTGACTCGGGTGTCTGACTCGCATCAGGGAAGGATTATATTTTGTGTGAATGACATTACATAAAATTCAACCATAGTGACACTGGCTCATATCATGGTGTTAGTGGCTGTAGATGTGATGACCAAACCTCACGCCAGAAGATGGGGAAGTGTCCTCCCCATATGGGTATAGGGAGGACAAGGTGAGGGGAGGGAGGGGAGGTCAAGGGTGGGGAGGACGAGCAGAGGGGGGAGGGAGTAGAAGGGAAGGGGAGGTAGGGGGGTGGGGGTGGCGAGGATGATGGGAGGGGGGAAGGAGGGGAGGTAGGGGGGTGGGGGTGGCGAGGATGATGGGAGGGGGGAAGGAGGGGAGGTAGGGGGAGTGGGGGTGGCGAGGATGATGGGAGGGGGGAAGGAGGGTAGAACGGATGGTGGGTAGAAGGGCACCCGGGTACAGCCGGGTATCTTGAGATTGTCTTAAGATGATTTCGGGGCTTAGCGCCCCCGCGGCCCGGTCCTCGACCAGGCCTCGTTTTTGTTACACACCCCCGGGAAGCAGCCCGTAGCATCTGTCTAACTCCCAGGTACCTATTTACTGCTAGTGAACAGGTGCATCAGGATGAAAGAAACTTTTTACCCATTTGTTTCCGCCTCCACCGGGGATTGAACCCGGAACCTCAGGACTACGAATCCGAAGCGCTGTCCACTCAGCGGTCAGGCCCCTGTGTGTGTACTCACCTATTTGTGCTCGCGGGGGTTGAGCTTTGGCTCATTGGTCCCGCCTCTCAACTGTCGTACAGATTCCTGAGCCTACTGGGCCCTATCATATCTACATTTGAAACTGTGTATGGAGTCAGCCTCCACCACATCACTGCCTAATGCATTCCGTCTGTTAACTACTCTGACACTGAAAAAGTTCTTTCTAACGTCCCTGTGGCTCATTTGGGTACTCAGTTTCCACCTGTGTCCTCTTGTTCGCGTACCACCCGTGTTAAACAGTTTATCCTTATCTATCCTGTCAATTCCTCTCAGAATTTTGTAGGTAGTGATCATGTCTCCCCTTATTCTTCTTTCTTCCAGTATCGTGAGGTGCATTTCCCGCAGCCTTTCCTCATAACTCATGTCTCTTAGTTCTGGGACTAGCCTAGTGGCATTCCTCTGACCTTTTTCAAGTTTCTCCTTGTGCTTGACAAGGTGCGGGCTCCATGCTGGAGCCGCATACTCCAGAATTGGTCTTACATATGTGGTATATAAGGTTCTGAATGATTCCTTACACAGGTTCCTGAAGGCTGTTCTGATGTTAACCAGCCTCGCATATGCCGCAGACGTTATTCTTTTTATGTGGGTTTCAGGAGACAGGTTTGGTGTGATATTAACTCCTAGATCTTTCTCTCTGTTCGTTTCATGAAGGACTTCATCTCCCATTCAGTATCCTGTTCCTGGCCTCCTGTTTCCACTGCCTAGTTTCATTACCTTACATTTACTCCGGTTGAAACTTAGAAGCCATTTGTTGGACCATTCATTCAGTCTGTCTAGGTCATCTTGTAGCCTCATACTATCTTCCTCCGTCTTAATCCTCCTCACAATTTTTGCATCGTCAGCAAACAATGAGAGAAATGATTTTATACCATCTGGAAGATCATTTGCATATATAAGAAACAGTATGGGTCCAAGGACTGAACCCTGCGGGACTCCACTGGTGACGTCTTGCCAATCTGAGACCTCGACCCCTCACAGTGACTCGCTGTCTTCTGTTACTTAGGTACTCCCTTATCCAATGGAGTACCTTCCCTTTCTCTCCTGCCTGCATCTCTAGCTTTCGCACTAGTCTCTGGTGTGGAACTGTGTCAAAGGCTTTCTGGCAATCTAAAAATATGAAGTCTGCCCACCCCTCTCTTTCTTGTTTGATGCTTGTTGCCCAATCGTAGAATTCAATTAATCCTGTGAGGCATGACTTGCCATCGCTGAAACCATGTTGGTGTGTCACAAAGTTGCTTAGCTCCAGATGTTCCACTAGCTTTTTTCGCACAATTTTCTCCATTAACTTGCATGGTATGCAGGTTAGGGACACTGGCCTGTAGTTCAGAGCTTCCTGTCTATCTCCCTTCTTGTATATCTGGACAACGTTCGTTGTCTTCCAAATATTTGGCAGTTCACCTGCTACCAGTGATTTGTTATACACAATGGAGAGTGGCAGGCACAGTGCTTATACTCCTTCCTTTAGTATCCATGGCAATATTCCATCCGGGCCTATAGCCTGTGTCACATCCAACTCTAGCAAAAGCTTCCTTACATCTCCACTGGTAATTTCAAATTCCTCTAGTGGTGCCTGGTTAACTATTCTTTCTCTTATCTCTGGAACTTCTCCCTGCTCCAATGTGAAGCCTTCCTGGAATTTCCTATTGAGTTCCTCGCACACTTCTTTTTCGTTTGTAGTGAATCTGTCTGCCCCTATCCTCAGTTTCATTACCTGTTCCTTCACTGTTGGCTTTCTCCTGATGTGGCTGTGTAGCAATTTGGGTTGAGTCTTTGCCTTGCTTGCTATGTCGTTTTCATATTGCCCTTCTGCCTCTCTTCTCACCTTGACGTATTCATTTCTGGCTCTCTGGTAACCTTCTCTGCTCTCAGGTGTCATGTTATTTTTATAGTTTCTCCATGATCTTTTACTTTGTTGTTTAGCTAGCTTACATCTCTGATTAAACTATGGGTTTCTCATCTGCATTTCATTTTTTTACTTTTTGGGCCGGGATAAACTTTTCTGCTGCCTCCTTACATTTCAGTTTGATGTATTCCATCATGTCCTGAGCCGTCTTTTCCGTTAGTTCTGTTTCCCATGTTATATCCATTAGGAATTTTCTCATCTCCTCATAGTTTCCCTTATGGAATACTAGCATCTTGATTTCAGTTCCCTTTTATCGAGTACTTTAACCCTTCTTCGATAGATACTCAAATATCATCACACTGTGATCGCTCATTCCTACTGGAGCCGCGAAGTCAATTTTTCTTATGTCGAAGTCATTCAGAGTGAATACTAGGTCGAGTCTCGCTGGTTCATCGTTTCCCTCTCACCCTTGTGGGTTCTTTGACATGCTGGTTTAAAAAGTTTCTTGTTGCCACCTCCAGTAGATTAGTTCTCCATGTTTCCTCTCCTCCATGCGGATCCTTGTTCTCTCAGTCTATCCTTCCGTGAATGAAGTCAACCATGATGAGCAGATGGGATCGAAATCTACAGGCAGCATAGGTTGCCCTCTCAATTATATTCTTAACTGCCATGTTGTTTCTGTCATACTCTTGCCTGGGTCTTCTGTCATTTGGTGGAGGGTTATATAACACTGCTACTACTACTCTTGGTCCTCTGATCGTCATGGTGCCTGTTATGTAGTCTCTACACCCTTCACAGCCTGGGACAACCATGTCCTTGAAACTCCATTCCTTTCTCATGAGAAGGGCCACTCCACCTCCTCCCCCTACCCTCCCTCTCTTTCCTTATTACAGTGTATTCCTGGGGGAACACCACATTTGTTATGATTCCTGAGAGTTTTGTTTCCGTGAGTATAATTACATCTGGATTTACTTCTTGTGCACTTTCCATAAGTTCACTTGCCTTGTTTGTAATCCCATCAGTGTTTGAGTACATCACCTTGAAGTTGACTCTTTTCTGTCCATCCTCAGTTTCTGTTGATTCCACTGGAGTCCGTAAACATGTAGGGTCTAGGATGGGGATGGGGATGGGGAAGGGTGGGCCCTGGGTGGTTAGGGAGGGTAAGGGGGACCTGGGGCCAGATTCACGAAGGCACTTACGCAAGCCCTTACGAACGTGTACATCTTTCCTCAATCTTTGAAGACTTTGCTTACATATATTAAACAGTTGACAAGCGGGAAAACTTCCCATTCAACTGTTGTTATTGTTATAAACAGCCTTCTGGTGCTTCGGAGCTCATTATCTGTTTAATAATTGGAAACAAAGCCGCCATAGATTGAGAAAAGATGTACAGGTTCGTAAGTGTTTGCGTAAGTGCTTTCGTGAATCTGGCCCCTGGATTGTAAGGGGCCTTAGAAGATCTGGTTTGTAGAGGGTAGGGGCGAAGGGAGAGATTGGAGGGGTGGGGGAGAAGGGAGGGCTTGGGGGTGGGGAAAAGTGGGGGGGCTAGGGTAGGTAGGGGAGGGGGGGCAGGCTTGGGGGTGGGGGAGAAAGGAGGGTTTGGGGGACAGGGAAGGAAGGATAGCTTTGGGGGGAGGGGGAGAAAGGAGGGCTTGTGGAGGCAGGAGAGGAGGAAGGGCGGGGGGGGGGTGAGGGTGAAGGGAGGGCTTAGTGGGGGGGGGAAGAAGGGAGGGCTTAGGGGGTTGTGGAGAGGGAAGGGGAGGGGTTAGTGGGGTGGGGGAGAAGGGAGGGCTTAGAGTGGTGGGGGGAGCATAGGGGCTGGGGCAGGTAGAGTTTCTATTGGGTGGGAGGTGGGTGTGATCCTCCTCCCACTGGGACTGTGAAACTGCTTGTGGAGGGTTCCCCACTCCCTTCTGGGGTTGAAGGGGTTCCAGGCTGTGGTTCCCTGTTTCCTGTCTCTCTCTTTGTACTCCTTCCTCGCTGCTGCTGCCCTAGATCTCTCTTCCCTGGTCATATCCCTCTGCAGGAATACCTTCTTGAACTTCTGTACATTGAATAGGCTGCTCTTCTTTACTAGAATTTCTTCTTTTGTGTCCTCGCTTTTGAAAACCACTTTTATCAATCGATTTTGTCCTTGTTGTACTGGCCAAGCCTGAAAACCTTTTCTAGAATCTGTGCTTCCCTCTCCATCTGTATACCCCATTCAAGGATCTCTCTGACTGTGGCTTTGTCCATATCTCTCCTCACCACTGGACTGGCCCCAATTTGGTATTTTATACGTACTACAACTACTGCTCTTTTCCTCTCTAAAAGTCAGCTAGTGCATCTTGCTGCTTCCTGAGAAGTAGCAACTTTCATTGCAATTTCCTGTACTGCAGAGACAGCTTCTGGGGTTCTTCTAGGTATGTCTGCATTTGACATACACACAAATGCAAATGACAAATGTGTGTGTGTGTATGTGTGTGTGTGTGTGTGTGTGTGTACTCACCTAATTGTGCTTGCGGGGGTTGAGCTCTGGCTCTTTGGTCCCGCCTCTCAACCGTCAATCAACTGGTGTACAGATTCCTGAGCCTATTGGGCTCTATCATATCTACATTTGAAACTGTGAATGGAGTCAGCCTCCACCACATCACTTCCTAATGCATTCCATTTGCTAACTACTCTGACACTGAAAAAGTTCTTTCTAACGTCTCTGTGGCTCATTTGGGTACTCAGCTTCCACCTGTGTCCCCTTGTTCGCGTCCCACCAGTGTTGAAAAGTTCGTCCTTGTTTACCCGGTCGATTCCCCTGAGGATTTTGTAGGTTGTGATCATGTCCCCCCTTACTCTTCTGTCTTCCAGTGTCGTGAGGTGCATTTCCCGCAGCCTTTCCTCATAACTCATGCCTCTTAGTTCTGGGACTAGTCTAGTAGCATACCTTTGGACTTTTTCCAGCTTCGTCTTGTGCTTGACAAGGTACGGGCTCCATGCTGGGGCCGCATACTCCAGGATTGGTCTTACATATGTGGTGTACAAGATTCTGAATGATTCCTTACACAGGTTCCTGAACGCCGTTCTGATGTTAGCCAGCCTCGCATATGCCGCAGACGTTATTCTCTTTATGTGGGCTTCAGGAGACAGGTTTGGTGTGATATCAACTCCTAGATCTTTCTCTCTGTCTGTTTCATTAAGTACTTCATCTCCTATTCTGTATCCTGTGCCTGGCCTCCTGTTTCCACTGCCTAGTTTCATTACTTTGCATTTACTCGGGTTGAACTTCAACAGCCATTTGTTGGACCATTCACTCAGTCTATCCAGGTCATCTTGTAGCCTCCTACTATCATCCTCTGTTTCAATCCTCCTCATAATTTTTGCATCGTCGGCAAACATTGAGAGGAACGAATCTATACCCTCTGGGAGATCATTTACATATACCAGAAACAGTATAGGTCCGAGGACTGACCCCTGCGGGACTCCACTTGTGACGTCTCGCCAATCTGAGACTTCACCCCTCACACAGACTCGTTGTCTCCTGTTGCTTAGGTATTCCTCTATCCACCGGAGTACCTTCCCTCTCACTCCAGCCTGCATCTCCAACTTTCGCACTAGCCTCTTGTGTGGCACTGTATCAAAGGCTTTCTGACAATCCAAAAATATGCAGTCTGCCCACCCTTCTCTTTCTTGCCTTATTTTTGTTGCCTGGTCGTAGAATTCAAGTAACCCTGTGAGGCAGGACCTGCCATCCCTGAACCCATGTTGATGCTGTGTTACAAAGTTCCTTCGCTCCAGATGCTCCACTAGTTTTTTTCGCACAATCTTCTCCATCAGCTTGCATGGTATGCAGGTTAGGGACACTGGCCTGTAGTTCAGTGCCTCCTGTCTATCCCCTTTCTTGTATATCGGGACTACGTTAGCTGCTTTCCAAATATCTGGCAGTTCCCCTGTTGCCAGTGATTTGTTATACACTATGGAGAGTGGTAGGCTCAGTTCTCTTGCTCCTTCCTTTAGAACCCAAGGGGAGATTCCATCTGGGCCTATAGCCTTCGTCACGTCCAACTCTAGTAAACACTTCCTTACTTCCCCACTGGTAATCTCAAACTCTTCCAGTGGTTCCTGGTTAGCTATTCCCTCACTTACCTCTGGAATTTCTCCTTGTTCTAAGGTGAAGACCTCCTGGAATTTCTTATTCAATTCCTCACACACTTCCTTGTCATTTGTAGTGAATCCTTCCGCCCCTATCCTTAATCTCATAACCTGTTCCTTTACTGTTGTTTTTCTCCTAATGTGGCTATGCAACAATTTAGGCTGAGTCTTTGCCTTGCTTGCGATGTCATTTTCGTATTGTCTTTCTGCCTCTCTTCTCATCCTGACATATTCATTCCTGGCATTCTGGTATCTTTCTCTGCTCTCCAGTGTCCTGTTATTCCTATAGTTTCTCCATGCCCTTTTACTTTGCTGCTTAGCTAGCCTACATCTTTGATTAAACCATGGGTTTCTCATCTTCATTTCTCTGTTTTCCTTTTGGACTGGGACAAACTTGTTTGCTGCGTCCTTGCACTTCTGCGTGATGTAATCCATCATATCTTGGGCCGTCTTTCCCCTGAGCTCTGTTTCCCATGCTATATCTGTTAGGAATTTTCTTATCCCCTCATAGTTTCCCTTTCGGTATGCTAACCTTTTGGTTTCGGTATCCCTCCTCGAGTTCAATAACCCTTCTTCAATCAAGTACTCAAACACCAGTACACTGTGGTCGCTCATTCCTACTGGGTCCTCAAAACCGATTTCTCTTATGTCGGAGTCGTTCAGAGTGAAGACTAGGTCGAGTCTCGCTGGTTCGTCATTGCCTCTCATCCTTGTGGGTTCTCCGACATGCTGCGTTAAAAAGTTGCTTGTCACCACCTCCAATAGTTTGGCTCTCCACGTATCCTCGCCTCCATGCGGTTCCTTGTTCTCCCAGTCAATCTTTCCGTGATTGAAGTCGCCCATGATGAGCAGGTGGGATCTATTTCTACAGGCAGCAGAGGCTGCCCTCTCAATTATAGTGTTAACTGCCTTGTTGTTGTTTTCATACTCTTGACTGGGTCTCCTGTCATTTGGTGGAGGGTTGTATATTACTGCTACTACTATTCTTGGTCCTCCCATTGTTATGGTGCCTGCTATGTAGTCTCTGAACTCCTCACAGCCCGGGATGGCCATCTCCTTAAAACTCCATTCCCTTCTCATGAGTAGGGCCACTCCGCCTCCTCCTCTACCTTCCCTCTCTTTCCTTATTACTGTATACTCCTAATGTAATGTGTGTATGTGTGTGTGTGTGTGTGTGTGTGTGTGTGTGTTTACTAGTTGTGTTTTTGCGGGGGTTGAGCTTTGCTCTTTCGGCCCGCCTCTCAACTGTCAATCAACTGTTTTACTAACTACTTTTTTTTTTCCACACCACACACACACACACCAGGAAGCAGCCCGTGACAGCTGACTAACTCCCAGGTACCTATTTACTGCTAGGTAACAGGGGCACTTAGGGTGAAAGAAACTTTGCCCATTTGTTTCTGCCTCGTGCGGGAATCGAACCCGCGCCACAGAATTACGAGTCCTGCGCGCTATCCACCAGGCTACGAGGCCCCCCCCCCTCGTAGCCTGGTGACATGTGTGTGTGTGTGTGTTCATTGTAACTTAGGTCACGCAGGACATATGCCTCGGGATACAGACTGCCAGAACACACAGCATGCTTACTCAGCAAATACGGTTTTTTTGGGGGAGGGGATGCCTGTGGGCAGAGGGTGCTGGAGGTAGGTGTACGCTTCTCCTATCACGCTAAGATCACATCTGTCACCCTAACACTGCCTCTTCTGTCACACTCAGATCACCGTGTCACTCTCTTCTTGGGATAAAACTCAGTGTTGAGAATTGGAATTACCATCTTCCTGCCCTAACGACACATGACGTAACATAACGTGAGCCAGAGTAACATAACGTAACATGGGCCAATGTAACATAACGTAACGTGAGCCAACATAACCTAACGTGAGCCAACATAACCTAACGTGAGCCAACATAACCTAACGTGAGCCAACATAACCTAACGTGAGCCAACGTGACCTAACGTGAGCCAACGTAAGGTAACGTGAGCCAACATAAGGTAACGTGAGCCAACGTGACCTAACGTGAGCCAACGTAAGGTAACGTGAGCCAACATAAGGTAACGTGAGCCAACGTAACGTAACGTAAGCTAACGTAACGTAACATGAGCCAACGTAAGGTAACGTGAGCCAACGTAACGTAACGTAACCTCAGGTATGAAGCCCAAGCATGGGCTGACCGCCTCCCCCACAACAGGTGGTGTGTGTATAGAGCGCTCAATAACTACTCTGTCGGTCATTTAATGCGGGGTTTACATATCTGTACAAATATACGTAGTTAATTAATGGAGTAAATCACTTCTCCTGTCATACGGCTTTCCCCTCTGATGTGTGTGTTTTTTAGGGGGGGTTTGTTTGTTTATTTGATGATGGAGCAGACAATTTTATTTCCCAAGCGGGTAATAGTAAAACAAATTGGCGTTATGGATTGCATCAGTGTTTTTTATCGTGTACCTTTCTCCATTTATAAACTAAAAGTTCTTTATTTTTTGTTTTAAATATATATATAACCATTCACATCTCGAATACCATTATATTATCAGTACAGTATATTAAAGTCACCCCTTATGTCTATCAATACAAAGGGATATATATATATATATATATAAACTGAAAACTCACACCCCAGAAGTGACTTGAACCCATACTATCAGGAGAACGCTGCAACTGGTGTACAGGACTCCTTAACCACGCGACCATCACGACCGGACAAAAGATGACAGTAGCCGAGGCTAATTCCCCATCATCTCGCCGGCACTCTGATGGGCATAGTATTTTGGGCACATGGGCATGGTATTTTATCAAATCACCTCATTCTTTGGGGCACACGTGAGGAACACAAATGGGAACAAGCCTGAATGGTCCCCAGGCATATATGCCACTGAAAACTCACACCCCAGAAGTGACTATAACTGAAAACTTCAATTCGAATTGAAAAATTGAAAACGAAGGTAAACAGATTGATCGAAACATTGAACGTCAAGAAATCCGGACTCCACCTGCCAAAAGTAGTTGGGGAATACAAACCTGGGTATGTCTATGTAAATGTCAAGACCCAGAAGCCTGGAAACCCACTTCGGCCAATCATCAGACAGATACCCACACTCACATACAAACTGGCTAAGTGACTCAACGGGTTGCTGACTCCTTACGCACCCTGTGCTTTCAGCTTGAATTCTCCCAAGGAATTTGTAGACTTATTGCTGGGAGCACAGGCCACGGGGATAAGAGCCTCTTTAGATGTGGAGTCACTATTTACCAATGAACCTGTGGACGAAACAATCGGGATGATAGCAGACAGAGTGCATCGTGACCCGGCTTGCACTCCTCTTGACATGCCAGAGCACATACTGAGGAAACTACTCCAAGCCTGCACTAAAGAGACACCCTTCTTGAGCCCGGATGGGCACATGTATAAGCAAGTAGATGGGGTCGCCATGGGTTCTCCCCTAGGTGTCCTGTTTGCAAACTTCTACATGGGCACCTTTCAGCAGAGGGTCTTAGTTAACATGGACTTGAGACACGCCATATACTGCAGGTATATTGACGACATTTTTATGTAGGTACCAGATGCCAGATCTCTGCAGCAGCTGAAGGAGGCATTTGAGCGAAATTCTGTGTTGAGTTTCACGTACGAGATGGAGAATAATGTGAAGCTGACCTTTCTGGATGTAACAGTGACGGAAAGGAGCGGAGGCTTGAATACTACAGTCTACACCAAGAAAACAAACATAGCAATGTTCCTCAATGCCAATAATGACTGCCCAGACAGGTACAAGAGAAGTGTTGTCAATGCTTACGTCGACCGTGCTCTCAGCCACAGCTCAGGATGGAAAGAAGTCGATGAAGAACTCTGTAGGGTAAAGCAGGTCCTAGTCAACAACGGGTTCTCTAACGGTTTCGTTGAAGACATCATAAAAAGAAAAGTGAAATGCCATGCAACCTCTGAAGAGTCAACCAACTCAACACTTGTACGCCCTATTAGACTATTTTACGGGAACTTCTTTTCGACGGCTCATAAAACGGAGGAAAGGGCCCTGAAAGATATTGTTGAAATGAACGTCATCCCTACAGACAAAAATCAGAAAATACAATTGATAATTTATTATAAAACCAAAAAAATGGCCAATCTTCTCATGAAAAACTCCCGACACAAAGCAGAACGAGTTGAAGGAGACCAATGTCGTCTATGCCTTTTAATGCTCACTTGGGGACTGTAAGCCCGAAAGAACTCAGTATGTAGGCAAGACAACAACGTCTCTTTCCAGGCGACTAACAATGCATAAGCAACAGGGCGCCATCAAGGAACTACAAGCCCAAAAAGACCACAAGCAGGCCCACTGGGATAGCCCCATAATGGAAAAGACTGCCACAACAATGCTTGAAAAGCAGATGCCTTCTGGTAGATGCTGATAACAAAGCCCGCCTCCTAGCGGTAACAGCACCCTATGCCAGGGATTTTTTATTTGCTGTGTCCAATGCAGCCCTGGGAACTCGCCTCAGTTATGATGCTCTCCGCATTGGATTTGCCCTTCGCCTTGCCGCCCCCATCCTCCCCGAACATAGGTGCATCTGTGGAACTGCAATGACAGACCTATATTGTCTTCATGGTCTGGTATGTCGTTAATTAGAGGGTAATATTGCATGACATGAAGAAGTCAACGACATCATCAAGAGGAGCCTCGCCACAGCCCGCTGCCCAGCTCAAAGAGAACCACACTTATAAAGACCCAACAAACCTCTGAAGTGCCCAGACAGGGTCACCTTGCTTCCTTGGAAGGATGGTAAGCAAGTAGTGTGGGCCTACACGTGCGCTACCACACTGGCCAGTACCTACCTCTAGCACAAGTGAAGGGGGGTAGGCCATCGCTTCTTCTTTCAGGGAAATGCAGAAGCCATCAAATACAGAGGTCTGGCACACTGCTACAGCTTTGTTTTGATCGGTTCGGAGACCCTCGGTTGGTTCGTGGGGAAAATGTGCATTGAAGTTCCTAAAGGAATTAGGTGAGAAATTGATCATTGTTACAAAGGACCAGAGAGTGAAAAGCTTCTTGTTCCAGCACCTCAGGGTCGCTATTCAGAGGGAAAATGCCTGTTGCATCTTGGGCACGAGCCCTGCTTTGGAGGAATTCGAAGAGATGTTTGACTTACAGCAATGATCGAATCTGTCCGTGGCATTTATTAATGTATCTCGTTGGTGCGTTTTTAATTTTTTACTTGTATTGCTTGTGTTGTGTATGTGTTAAGGCCACATTTTGTTATCATGTAATCTTGTGCAATAAAGTTCCCTATATATATATATAGGGAACTAGATTAAGCTAGCTAGAATAAGGTCTGCCTTGCCTGGACCCCATGTCATTAGGGCCGAGAACAGCACCCTCCTTGGAGCCCCCCTCGGGTTTAACGCCATTGAGGAGATCCTTGACAAGAAAATCACACACCTTAGGAGGATGGAAGACAGAATAGGTGACATCGATGCCCACGATGCTTTTTATCTCCTCACCAAATGCCTATCCCTTCCGAGGCTAACCTACTTTCCGAGGTGCGACCCATCTTACGACAACCGAAAGCATGAAGAGTATGACCTCTTACTGAAGACCATGCTGGAAAAAGTTGTTAACCTCTCTCTCAACGAATGCCAGTGGAAACAAGCCACTCTTCCTGTTAGGCTCGGTGGCTTGCGTGTCTGCACCGCCACCCAAATTGCTGTCCCAGCTTTCCTGTCTTCCTCCTCAGCATCAGATGACCTGGTTAAGGAAATTCTACCCGACACCCTGAGTGATGTAGCGGGGATACAGGACCCCCACTACACGGAATGCGACACGAAATGGGGTGCCATGGCAGACCCAGCACTCAGACCAGCCATGCCGAAAACCAAGAAACAATCCAGTTGGGACAGCCCCATTGTAGACAAAGAAGCTACAGCTTTGCTGGAGGCAGCAACAACCCCCAGTGATCGTGCACGCCTCACAGCTGTGCAGGCTTCCCATGCAGGGGGACTTCCTTATGGCAGTCCCTATGTCTGCGACAGGCACACGTCTTAATCTGCAGGAGCTCCGTATTGAAGTCGCTCAGCGCCTTGCTGCCCCTATCCACACTGTTCATAGGTATATTTGCGGTGAGACAGAAGCTGACGAATATGGATTGCATGGCCTGCACTGTGGAAAATCTGGTGGTTGGCAAACAAGACACGACGAAATCAATGACATCATTAAAAGAAGCCTTGCCTCTGCTCAGTGTCCAGTGGAGAGAGAGCCCTGCAACCTACTGAACCGTGACTCTGTTAGCTTTGCCGGCCGACCAGACGGAATCACACTGCGTCCGTGGAAGGGTGGCAGGCAGTTGGCATGGGACTATACTTGCGTATCCACCCTGGCAACCACATACATCATCCTCTCTGCCGGCACAGCAGGAGCCGCGGCGACACACAGAGAAAGACACAAGTCAGCCAAGTACAGGCAATTAGATCATGGTACAACTTCGTTCCAATAGGGTGTGAGACCCTTGGACTATGGGGGAGAGAGTGTAAGAAGGTTTCTTAAGGATCTTGGTTTCAAGCTCATTGACACCACAAGAGACCCTAGAGCGGCAAGTTTTCTCTTTCAGCGCCTCAGTGTCGCGATCCAGAGGGGGGAATGCCCGCTGCATCCTCGGTTCCTGCCTGGCGTCGGAGGAGTTCGAGGAAATCTACAGCCTCTAGGAAACGAACTTTTTCTTGTGCACTCTTAATGTTCATTTTTTGTATAAAATTAGATATGTAACTGAATAACCTTGCATAATAAAGTGTACACCATAAAAAAGGGGGTGGTAGGAGAAGGGAACACTCTTACGTATTCAGAGTTATATGGCAAGTTTTTCGCTGAATGCTCTGTGTTCCCTTCTCTGAAGCTGTGGGTCCCTATAATTGCACCAGAATCATCACAACAATCATCCCAATTGTTTCATCCAATCAGCGGATGATAGCGGACAGAGTGTATCGTGATCCGGTCTGTACTCCTCTTGACATACCAGAAAACATTCTAAGGAAACTACTCCAAGCTTGTACTAAAGAGGCACCCTTCTTGAGCCCGGATGGGCACATGTATAAGCAAGTAGATGGGGTCGCCATGGGTTCTCCCCTAGGTGTCCTGTTTGCGAACTTCTACATGGGTACCATCGAACAAAAGGTCTTAGTCGACATGAACTTGAAACCGGCCATATACTGCAGGTATATTGACGACATTTTTACGCAGGTACCTGATGTCAGACATCTGCAGGAGCTGAAGGAGGCATTTGAACGGAATTCTGTGTTGCGTTTCACTTACGAGATGGAGGAGGATGGGAAGCTGCCCTTTCTAGATGGAACAGTCATGGAAAGGGCGGAGGTTTCCACACTGCAGTCTACACTAAGGAAACAAACATAGGAATGTGCCTCAATGCCAACAGTGACTGCCCAGACAGGTACAAGAGGAGTGTCGTTAACGCTTATGTCGACCGTGTTCTCAGCCACGGCTCAGGATGGAAGCAAGTCGATGAAGAACTCTATAGGGTAAGGCAGGTCCTAGTCAACAACGGCTTCTCCAGTGGTTTCGTTGAAGACATCGTAAGAAGGAAGGTGAAACGCCATGCAACCTCTGAAGAGACAACTAACACAATACCTGAACCCCCTATTAAACTATTTTACAGGAACTTCTTTTCCACAGCTCATAAAACGGAGGAAAGGGTCCTGAAAGATATTGTTAATAGAAACGTTATCCCTACAGACAAAAATCAGAAGATACAATTGACGATTTACTATAAAACCAAGAAAACTGCCAACCTACTCATGAGAAACTCTTCAGACACAAAGCAGAACGCTTTGAAAGAGACCAATGTCGTCTATGCCTTCAAATGCCCACTTGGGGACTGTAAGCCTCAAAGAACTCAGTACATAGGCAAGACAACAACATCTCTTTCCAGGCGATTAATGATGCATAAGCAACAGGGCTCCATTAAGGAACATATAATCTCTTCCCACAACCAGACCATCACCAGAGAAGTCTTAACAAAAAACACGGAAATCATCGATTGATAAAGCGATAGTAAGCGGCTTGATATCTGCGAGGCACTACACATTAAGAAGTCAACACCAGCAATCAACAGCCAATTAATGCACAACTATATTCTACCCACTTCAAGAATCTGCACCAATATAGAAGCATCAAGAAATATGGGCCAATAGGCCCTTTACATTTACTTCCATTCTTCCCCTTTAACTTTACCCAATATTACCCAATATTTCGTGTTCTATCTTGTGTTGAAAGTTTGTTTTCACCTCATCCAAAACTGTTGTAACATATCACCTCACCCAAATGCAGGCATATAAAATGAAAAGCCTTTTGAATTATAGCATAGTAAGAAATCTGTTTTAGTGTTTGCAGGTTATAGTTGTGTGTGTGTAAACTAAAGTCTTTGAAAATATAATAAGTTATTACGAAACGCGTTCAAGTGTCACGTCAGACTAGAAATAAAAATGAATTTTGGAGAACTGATTTTTCAATTACCATCGACAGTGAAAAGAACCATAAGAAATATTGAGAAAATTCGTGTTAGAATTATTAATCTTACTTTTTCGGTCATATTTAATAATATATGTCTACAGGAAAGACTGCTACCAAAATATACTAATATATATATATATATATATATATATATATATATATATATATATATATATATATATATATATATATATATATATAATATAACATGTTCATGCACATATACATACATATACCCATTCATATTGTGCATGAATAATATATATATACATACACTGAATACATGTATCATACACACATGTATAACTTCATCCATACATGAAACGCACTATTAACTAACATTTTATATTTGTTATCTGATTAAGGCATTTTGCATCACACTAAAAATGTCAAAATATGCAGAGGCGGACAGTTAAGTTAGGAAGAGGTGGACAGGGGCCCCATACCTCACATTCCTCGGTGTCTGGCTCCTCTCCCCCTCTCTCTCTCTCTCTCTCTCTCTCTCTCTCTCTCTCTCTCTCTCTCTCTCTCTCTCTCTCTCTCTCTCTCTCTCTCTCTCTCTCTCTCTCTCTCTCTCTCTCTCTCTCTCTCTCTCTCTCTCTCTCTCTCTCTCTCTCTCTCTCTCTCTCTCTCTCTCTCTCTCTCTCTCTCTCTCTCTCTCTCTCTCTCTCTCTCTCTCTCTCTCTCTCTCTCTCTCTCTCTCTCTCTTCCCTATCTCCCCGCTTTCCTTCCCCCATCTTGCTCCCAACTCTCCCTCAACTCCCACTTTCTCTCTCTCTTTCCAATCTACCTTCCTATTTCTTAATCCCTGTTGTTCTACACAGTTCCTTCCCCTCTCTCTGTCCCTCTCCCTCCCTACTCTCCCTCCTCCCCCTCTCTCCATCTCAGTTTTTCCATCCCTTCTTCCCTACACTCTCCCTACCCACTCTCCCTTCTAACTCTTCCCACTCTCCTTCTTAAATTTCCCTCGCCACTCTCCCTTCCAGCTCCTTTCACTCTCACCCCTCCTCTCTCGGTCCCTCTTTCTCTCCATCTCTCCATTTCTCTTCTTTCCGTTTCTTGTCATCCTTATTTCACCCACTCTTCCTCCTACCTCTCCCTCCCCGACCTCACTCTCCCTCTCTTCATATCTCTTCTTCTCCATTCTCCCTCTTCCCATTCCTCCTCCACACACTCCCCCCCCCCCTTTTCCCACTCTCCTTCCTCCCCTCTCTCTCTCTCTCTCGCCACTCTCCCTCCCTCCCATCCCCTCTCATGTTCACAGGTGTGCCATATTAAAGTATCTAGCCCCTTAATCCTCTTTAATTCCTTCTCCTGCTATTCCATATTTTATTCCTTTTTGTTTATCTTTTTACTTCTAATTATAGTTTCTTCTTAATTATTTTTTCCTCCCCTTCTTACTTATCTAGTCTTCTCCTTCTCACTGATTCTTACCTCTTTCCCTGTCTTCTCTCGCTTGTTCTTAGCTCTCACCCTCTCATTGATTCCCCCCTTTCCTCTCTGCTCCTATCTCCATCCACACTATCTCCCCCTCCCCTCCCAAACCTTCCCTTCTTGTCTACCCTACCTTCCCTTCCTTCTGGCTTCCCCTCTCCAGCTCCCTCCCTCCTTCCTTCCCATCTCCAGCCTCCCTATTTTTGGGGTGATGGATGAGTCAAGAGGATGACGGAGGCAGACATCGCCCTCGCCCGCAGATGTCTATGGGGCGACGGGAAAGGTTTTGAAATTGCAAGTACAATGTGAGTCATGATAGCTGTCTGCCTTGCTGACACCATGGTATGATAGTAGGCGGGCTGTCTGCCTTGCTGACACCATGGTATGATAGTAGGCGGGCTGTCTGCCTTGCTGTCACCATGTTATGATAGCAGGCGGGCTGTCCGCCTTGCTGACACCATGTTATGATAGCAGGCGGGCTGTCTGCCTTGCTGACACCATGTTATGATAGCAGGCGGGCTGTCCGCCTTGCTGACACCATGTTATGATAGCAGGCGGGCTGTCTACCTTGCTGACACCATGTTATGATAGTAGGCAGGCTGTCTGCCTTGCTGACACCATGTTATGATAGCAGGTGGGTTGTCTGCCTTGCTGACACCATGTTATGATAGCAGGCGGGCTGTCTGCCTTGCTGACACCATGTTATGATAGCAGGCGGGCTGTCTGCCTTGCTGACACCATGCAACCCGTTCTCGCACTTTCTTATAGTCAATATTGACTTATTAAATACGTGCATATGTGACATATTAATTTATTGTGAATATTTAAATTTACCTTGAAAAGCTTCATAGAAAACACCGACCTTACCTAACCTTCTTAGTATGTTAAGATAAGTATCTTATTGCTTCGTAATTACAATTATTACTTAACCTATTATAGTTATACAATTATTACTTAACCTATTATATTTATAGGTTAAGTAGTAATTGTAATTACGAAGCAATAAGATACTTATCTTAACATACTAAGAAGGTTAGGTAAGGTCGGTGTTTTCTATGAAGCTTTTCAAGGTAAACTTAAATATTCACAATAAATTAATATGTCACATATGCTCGTATTTAATAAGTCAATATTGACTATAAGAAAGTGCGAGAACGGGTTGGAGAGTGGGGCGTCTCATCTTGGGCCTTTAGCTGAAGGAGTGGGGCGTCTCATCTTGGAGTAATCTTTGTAACATTTTGGGTCTTGTAACATTTGGATGGTGTTCCACACCCTGGAGGCTTGGTGCTGCAGTCTGATGTTTAGTGACTGTGTGTTCAGGAGTTCATGGAGCTCTTGGATTCTCTGATCATATGATGGACGGTGTTTACTGCTCTCCTTAGCGCTTTATGTAACACTGCATGTAGGTTTTGCATGTTAGTTTTCTTTAAGATCTGTAGTGGTACTGGGGGATATTATAGATGTGGCTGGACTAGAGCCTTGTATAGGTGGATCCGTATGTTCCAACTGAGGCTCCGGAATCGCCTCAATTTTCCCTGGGCTGTTTTGCTTTTTTAATTCTTTCCTTTACTTAAATTTTTATACCTGTTTTATTGATCATGAGTCCCAGTATTCTGCTTATATCCGCTTATTGGATCGGGATGTTCTCAAAGATAATTGGTTCTGGATTTCATTTTGCAATGTGTATTATCGGGAATTTTTGTATATTTGTGCTTATTTTCCCAATGCTTTTCAAAGATCTTTATCAATTCGATTTCTACCTTGTTGGCTAGTAGAGACTTTGATGATTCTGGCTGACATATTATTTGTGTGACATCATCAGCAAATGTGATGTATTCTCCGTGTTCGGGTTGAGGCAGGTCAGCAATATATATATATATATATATATATATATATATATATATATATATATATATATATAAATATATATATATATATATATATATATATATATATATATATATATGTCGTACCTAGTAGCCAGAACGCACTTCTCAGCCTACTATGCAAGGCCCGATTTGCCTAATAAGCCAAGTTTTCATGAATTAATGTTTTTTCGACTACCTAACCTAACTTTTTCTGTTACCTAACCTAACCTAACCTATAAAGATAGGTTAGGTTAGGTAGGGTTGGTTAGGTTCGGTCATATATCTACTTTAATTTTAACTCCAATAAAAAAAAAATTGACCTCATACATAATGAAATGGGTAGCTTATCATTTCGTAAGAAAAAAATTAGAGAAAATATATTAATTCAGGAAAATTTGGCTTATTAGGCAAATCGGGCCTTGCATAGTAGGCTGAGAAGTGCGTTCTGGCTACTAGGTACGACATATATATATATATATATATATATATATATATATATATATATATATATATATATATATATATATATATATATATATATATTATTAAATATGACCTAAAAAGTAAGATTAATAATTCTAACGCGAAATTTCTCAATCTTTCGTACATTTCTTTTCACTGCTGGTGGTAATTCAAAAATCAATTCTCCAAAATTCATTTTTATTTCTAGTCTGACGCGACACTTGAGTGCGTTTCGTAAAACTTATAACATTTTCAAAGACTTTAGTTTGCACATACACAACTGAATAGAACTTACACATCTCCGATCTCCGACAAATCGAAGATGTGTAAGTTCTATTCAGTTGTGTATGTGTAAACTAAAGTCTTTGAAAATGTAATAAGTTTTACGAAACGCGCTCAAGTGTCGCGTCAGATTAGAAATAAAAATTAATTTTGGAGAATTGATTTTTGAATTACCACCAGCAGTGAAAAGAAATGTACGAAAGATTGAGAAAATTCGTGTTAGAATTATTAATCTTACCTTTTCGGTCATATTTAATAATATATGTCTACAGGAAAGACTGCTACCAAAATATACTAATATTAAAACGCACGACCCAGCAGCAAGGAATCAAGCCTTCACTATAAAATATCGCCAGGATCTGATTCGTGATCAGATATACAAGGCAGAGAATGAAATCAAAGACAACAAAACGCAACTACTTCATGCTACAAACGAGTGGAGAAATTGCAACATCGGCGAAAGTATCCGTACCCGCATTGAACAACACCTCGACATCCTCACAGACCGACATCACCACAGCACTGAAACAAGGATTATCAAGAAACTAACAACGTTATATGGAGGACCTATGGCAATTCCACGACCAAAAGATGGCTTCCTGAACCTTGCAGGAATTAACCTCACTGAGGACCAAGTCACTCTCCTAAATCTGGGCATAAACTGTCACGTTATGTCCAGACCAAGTGAGATGGCCCGGAAAGTGGAGTTGGAAATTCTGTTGGACGACATATTCGACCTCGAGACACAAAAGAAGGTCACTACCAAAGATACCTTACAAGCAGAACTTATTGCGGAAGGAGGAAAGAATCGAGGCAATTACAGAAGCACCATACTGTCCCCCGAGCTAAAGCGGCAGCTAAAAGCCTTCGTGAGAACAAGGAGATAGTTGTCAGGAGAGGTGACAAGTCGCCAATATACGTCATTCTTAAAAAAGACGAATATCAGGCGAAAATGAACCTCATACTCTCTGACCAAACAAAATTCCAAAGGGTAACGAAGGACACTACAGCCGAATTGAAAGCAAAGGTCAACAAACTGATCGAAACTGTGAACGCCAAGAAATCAGGACTCCACCTGCCAAAAATTATTGGGGAATATAAACCTGGATATGCGTATGGCAATGTCAAGACACACAAGCCTGGAAACCCACTTCGGCCAATCATTAGCCAGATACCCACACCCACGTACAGACTGGCGAAGCGACTCAACGGCCTGCTGACTCCTTATGTTCCTTGCGCCTTCAGCCTGAAGTCTCCAAAGGAATTTGTTGACTTACTGCGGGGCACACGGGCCACAGGGATAAGAGCCTCGTTGGACGTAGAATCACTGTTCACCAACGTACCTGTGGACGAGGCAATCGGGATGATAGCCGACAGAGTGTATCGTGATCCAGCTTGTACTCCTCTTGACATACCAGAAAATATTCTAAGGAAACTACTCCAAGCTTGTACTAAAGAGGCACCCTTCTTGAGCCCGGATGGGCACATATATAAGCAAGTAGATAGGGTCGCCATGGGTTCTCCCCTAGGTGTCCTGTTTGCAAACTTCTACATGGGTACCATCGAGCAAAAAGTCTTAGTCGACATGAACTTGAAACCAGCCATATACTGCAAGTATGTTGACGATATTTTTACACAGGTACCTGATGTCAGACATCTGCAGGAGCTGAAGGAGGCATTTGAGCAGAGTTCCGTGCTGCGTTTCACTTACGAGATGGAAAAGGATGGGAAGCTGCCCTTTCTAGATGTAACAGTCATGGAAAAGAGCGGAGGTTTCCACACTGCAGTCTACACTAAGGAAACGAACATAGGAATGTGCCTAAATGCCAACAGCGACTGCCCAGACAGGTACAAGAGGAGTGTTGTTAACGCATATGTCGACTGTGCTCTCAGCCACAGCTCAGAATGGAAGCAAGTCGACGAAGAACTCTGTAGGGTAAGGCAGGTCCTAGTCAACAACGGCTTCTCCAATGGTTTCGTCGAAGACATCATAAGAAGGAAAGTGAAACGCCATGCAACCTCTGAAGAGACAACTAACACAACACCTATACCCCCTATTAGACTATTTTACAGGAACGTCTTTTCCACAGCTCATAAAACAGAGGAAAGGGTCCTGAAAGATATTGTTAATAGAAACGTTATCCCTACTACAGACAAAAATCAGAGGATACAACTGACGATTTACTATAAAACCAGAAAAACGGCCAGCCTACTCATGAGAAACTCTCCAGACACAAAGCAAAACGCTTTAAAAGAGACCAACGTCGTCTATGCCTTCAAATGCCCTCTTGGGGACTGTAAGCTCCAAAAAACCCAGTATATAGGCAAGACAACAACATCTCTTTCTAGGCGTTTAACGATGCATAAGCAACAGGGCTCCATTAAGGAACATATAATCTCTTCCCACAACCAAACCATCGCCAGAGAAATCCTAGTAAACAACACAGAAATCATCGATAGATACAGCGACAGCAGACGGCTTGACGTTTGCGAGGCACTACACATTAAGAAGTCAACACCAGCAATCAACAGCCAATTAATGCACAACTATATTCTACCCACCTCAAGACTCCGCTCCAATATAGAAGCATCAAGAAATATGGACGAATAGGCTTTCTACAATCACTTCCATTCAATACCCATTGTTTCGTGTTCTGTCTTGTGTTGATGAATTTAATACCCTATTAATACCACCTCACCCCATCCACCTCACTCAAATGTAGATATAAACAAATCGGAGATGTGTAAGTTCTATTCAGTTGTGTATGTGTAAACTAAAGTCTTTGAAAATGTAATAAGTTTTACGAAACGCGCTCAAGTTTTCACCAGCAGTGAAAAGAAATGTACGAAAGATTGAGAAAATTCGTGTTAGAATTATTAATCTTACTTTTTCGGTCATATTTAATAATATATGTCTACAGGAAAGACTGCTACCAAAATATACTAATATATATATATATATATATATATATATATATATATATATATATATATATATATATATATATATGTCGTACCTAGTAGCCAGAACGCACTTCTCAGCCTACTATGTAAGGCCTGATTTGCCTAATAAGCCAAGTTTTCATGAATTTTATTGTTTTTCGACTACCTAACCTACCTAACCTAACCTAACCTAACTTTTTAGGCTACCTAACCTAACCTAACCAATAAAAATAGGTTAGGTTAGGTTAGGTAGGGTTGGTTAGGTTCCGTCGTATATCTACGTTAATTTTAACTCCAATAAAAAAAAATTACCTCATACGTAATGAAATGGGTAGCTTTATCATTTCATAAGAAAAAAATTAGAGAACGTATATTAATTCAGGAAAACTTGGCTTATTAGGCAAATCAGGCCTTGCATAGTAGGCTGAGAAGTGCGTTCTGGCTACTAGGTACGACATATATATATATATATATATATATATATATATATATATATATATATATATATATATATATATATATATATATATATATATATATATATATATATATATATATATATATATATATATATGTCGTACCTAATAGCCAGAACGCACTTATCAGCCTACTATGCAAGGCCCGATTTGCCTAATAAGCCAAGTTTTCATGAATTAATGTTTTTTCGACTACCTAACCTACCTAACCTAACCTAACCTAACTTTTTCTGCTACCTAACCGAACCTAACCTATGAAGATAGGTTAGGTTAGGTTAGGTAGGGTTGGTTAGGTTCGGTCATATATCTACGTTAATTTTAACTCCATTAAAAAAAATTTACCTCATACATAATGAAATGGGTAGCTTTATCATTTCATAATAAAAAAATTAGAGAAAATATATTAATTCATGAAAACTTGGCTTATTAGGCAAATTGGGCCTATTAGGTACGACATATATATATATATATATATATATATATATATATATATATATATATATATATGTCGTACCTAGTAGCCAGAACTCACTTTTTGGCCTACTATTCAAGGCCCGATTTGCCTAATAAGCCAAGTTTTCCTGAATTAATATATTTTTTCTAATTTTTTTCTTATGAAATGATAAAGCTACCCATTTCATTATGTATGAGGTCAATTTTTTTTTATTGGAGTTAAAATTAACGTAGATATATGACCGAACCTAACCAACCCTACCTAACCTAACCTAACCTATCTTTATAGGTTAGGTTTGGTTAGGTAGCCGAAAAAGTTAGGTTAGGTTAGGTTAGGTAGGTTAGGTAGTCGAAAAACAATTAATTCATGAAAACTTGGCTTATTAGGCAAATCGGGCCTTGAATAGTAGACCAAAAAGTGAGTTCTGGCTACTAGGTACGACATATATATATATATATATATATATATATATATATATATATATATATATATATATATATGTCGTACCTAGTAGCCAGAACTCACTTCTCAGCCTACTATGCAAGGCCAAATTTGCCTGGTAAGCCAAGTTTTCATGAATTAATTGTTTTTCGACTACCTAACCTAACCTAACCTAACTTTTTCGGCTACCTAACCTAACCTAACCTATAAAGATAGGTTAGGTTAGGTTAGGAAGGGTTGGTTAGGTTTGGTCATATATCTACGTTAATTTTAACTCCAATAAAAAAAAATTGACATCATACATAATGAAATGGGTAACTTTATCATTTCATAAGAAAAAAATTAGAGAAAATATATTAATTGAGAAAAACTTGGCTTATTAGGCAAATTTGGTTTTGCATATTAGGCTGAGAAGTGCACTCTGGCTACTAGGTACGACATATATATATATGTCGTACCTAGTAGCCAGAACGCACTTTTCAGCCTCTATGCAAGGCCCAATTTGCCTAATAAGCCAAGTTTTCATGAATTAATTGTTTTTCGACTACATAACCTACCTAACTATTTCAGCTACCTAACCTAACCTAACCTATAAAGATAGGTTAGGTTAGGTAGGGTTGGTTAGGCTCGGTCATATATCTACTTTAATTTTAACTCCAATATAAAAAAAATGACCTCATACATAATGAAATGGGTAGCTTTATCATTTCGTAAGAAAAAAATTGGAGAAAATATATTAATTCATGAAAACTTGGCGTATTAGGCAAATCGGGCCTTGCATAGTAGGCTGAGAAGTGCGTTCTGGCTACTAGGTACGACATATATATATATATATATATATATATATATATATATATATATATATATATATATATATATATATATATATATATATATAAATAATTAGATTTACTGCTCTAGATTATATTCATTTTTAAATATATCGTTTTTATGTATTTATTCCTGGAATTCGTATTGCTATTGTTTTCTGTTAAAAAAAAAACCAGAACGTGTATTGTTTTTACCGGTAAAATTAAACAAACAACAAATCATATCTGGAAAAAGAACTGTAAAACACCAAGAGAACAAAACCCAACTGGGCTTCAGAGTGGAGTAAATCCCGCCGCTGAAATTTCGTCGTTACCTGAGCCGGATTTAAGCCCCATCCATTATGGGTGCATGATGGGGCCTCGCTTTTGTTCATCCGGGTCGTGTGTTGTTGCGCCATGCATGGGGGAGGGAGGGGTTGTTGGTAGGGGGGGGAGAAGGGGGGAGGCAGAAGAGAGGGCTGGGGGGGGGAGTGGGATGGTGTTGGAGGTAAGGATTGTAGGGAAGGGGGAGATGTTGCGTGGAGGAAATGGGAGAGATAATTGGGGAGGGGTTGCTATGTTTGGGGAAGAGGTGTGGGGTTGAGGGAAGGGGTTAGAATATGGGAGGAAGGAGGGGAAGAGAATTAAGATACTGGCATTACATTAGTTACTTGTTCATCTGCGTGCGTGTGTGTAAATATATATATATATATATATATATATATATATATATATATATATATATATATATATATATATATATATATGGGGGGGTACCACCTCTGGTGCAATTATAGGGACCCACAGCCTCAGAGAAGGGAACACAGAGCATTCTGGGAAAAACTTGCCATTTAACTCTGAATACGTAAGAGTGTTTGCTTCTCCTATATTTTGTCACAGTAAAATCTCTAGCAAGAGATTCAGCCACTCCATTACCATTATTCTACTCATTCACGTCTATGCAATCAAGAACTGCAGCCAAAACAACAACAACAACTACTTCCAGACGTGTAGACAGTACTACCAGTCTCCTCCCTTCACGGCCCGTCTCCCCACCTCGCACCGGCTCCCAAACTGGTCGCTGGGTCCCAAACTGGTCGCTGGGGTCCCAAACTGGTCGCTGGGGTCCCAAACTGGTCGCTGGGTCCCAAACTGGTCGCTGGGGTCCCAAACTGGTCGCTGGGGTCCCAAACTGGTCGCTGGGGTCCCAAACTGGTCGCTGGGGTCCCAAACTGGTCGCTGGGGTCCCAAACTGGTCGCTGGGGTCCCAAACAAGCAGTTAAAGTGAGCTGGTTCATAGTTAAAGAAGACATCAGCGCCCTCTTCCCAGGAGGAGGAGCTGCCAATCACCGGGAAGCGGCCAAGTCACGTAAATACAGAGACCTTGAGCACCACTACAATTTTGTCCCCATTGCCTCAGAGACACTTGGTGCCTGGGGTAAAAGTGCTGCTAGCTTTTTGAAGGAGTTGGGGTCTAAGCTAATCGAAACAACTAGAGACCCTAGAGCTGCCAGTTTTCTTTTTCAGCGCCTTAGTGTGGCAATCCAGAGAGGAAATGCTCACTGCATCCATGGTTCCTGCCCGCCATCTGAGGAGCTGGAGGAGCTGTTCAACTTGTGACAAGCAGCCTTGTACCCTGCATGTAATCAATATTATAACTTTTTTTGTGTAATAACATTTTAAATTTTCAAATAAAGTTATATATATATATATATATATATATATATATATATATATATATATATATATATATATATATATATATATATATATATATATATATATATATATACGAACACTCTTACGTATTCAGAGTTAAATGGCAAATTTTTCCCAGAATGCTCTGTGTTCCCTTCTCTGATGCTGTGGGTCCCTATAATTGCACCAATGGTGGTACCCCCCTATATATATATATATATATATATATATATATATATATATATATATATATTATTAAAAATGACCGAAAAAGTAAGATTAATAATTCTAACACGAATTTTCTCAATATTTCTTATGTTTCTTTTCACTGTCGATGGTAATTGAAAAATCAATTCTCCAAAATTCATTTTTATTTCTAGTCTGACGCGACGCTTGAACGTGTTTCGTAATAACTTATTACATTTTCAAAGACTTTACTTTACACACACACACAACTATAACCTGCAAACACTAAACAGAGTTCTACTATGCTATAATTTAAACAGCTTTCATCTTATATACCCGCATTTGGGTGAGGTGATATGTTACAACAGTTTTGGATGAGGTGAACAAAACTTTCAACACAAGACAGAACACGAAACAATGGGTATTGAAGGTAAGAATGGAAGTAATTGCAGAGGGCCTATTGGCCCATATTTCTTGATGCTTCTATATTGGTGCGGAGTCTTGATGTGGGTAGAATATAGTTGTGCATTAATTGGCTGTTGATTGCTGGTGTTGACTTCCTGATGTGTAGTGCCTCGCAGATGTCAAGCCGCCTGCTATCGCTGTATCTATCGATGATTTCCGTGTTTTTTGTTAAGACTTCTCTGGTGATGGTCTGGTTGTGGAAAGAGATAATATGTTCCTTAATGGAGCCCTGTTGCTTATGCATCGTTAATCGCCTGGAAAGAGATGTTGCTGTCTTGCCTATATACTGAGTTCTTTGAGGCTTACAGTCCCCAAGTGGGCATTTGAAGGCATAGACGACGTTGGTCTCTTAAAGCGTTCCGCTTTGTGTCTGGAGAGTTTCTCATGAGTAGGTTGGCCGTTTTTTTATTTTATAGTAAATCGTCAATTGTATCTTCTGATTTTGGTCTGTAGGGATAACGTTCCTATTAACAATATCTTTCAGGACCCTTTCCTCCGTTTTATGAGCTGTGGAAAAGAAGTTCCTGTAAAATAGTCTAATAGGGGGTAGAGGTGTTGTGTTAGTTGTCTCTTCAGAGGTTGCATGGCATTTAACCTTCCTTCTTATGATGTCTTCAACGAAACCATCGGAGAAGCCGTTGTTGACTAGGACCTGCCTTACCCTACAGAGTTCTTCATCGACTTGCTTCCATCCTGAGCTGTGGCTGAGAGCACGGTCGACATATGCGTTAACAACACTCCTCTTGTACCTATCTGGGCAGTCGCTGTTGACATTGAGGCACATTCCTATGTTTGTTTCCTTAGTGTAGACTGCAGTGTGGAAACCTCCGCTCCTTTCCATGACTGTTACATCTAGAAAGGGCAGCTTCCCATCCTTCTCCATCTCGTAAGTGAAACGCAACACAGAATTCCGCTCAAATGCCTCCTTCAGCTCCTGCAGATGTTTGACATCAGGTACCTGTGTAAAAATGTTGTCAACATACCTGCAGTATATGGCCGGTTTCAAGTTCATGTCGACTAAGACCTTTTGTTCGATGGTACCCATGTAGAAGTTCGCAAACAGAACACCTAGGGGAGAACCCATGGCGACCCCATCTACTTGCTTATACATGTGCCCATCCGGGCTCAAGAAGTCCCATCCGGGACTTGCATTATATATATATATATATATATATATATATATATATATATATATATATATATATATATATATATATATATATATATATATATATGTATATATATATATATATATATATATATATATATATATATATATATATATATATATATATATATATATATATATATATATATATATGTCGTACCTAGTAGCCAGAACGCACTTCTCAGCCTACTATGCAAGGCGGTTGTACCTATATGCCACGAGGGTTGTTCATTGTTGTACCATGCTTTCTACTTATGTGCAACTTAGTTTCTTGGTATATGTACTGTTTGCAACTACTTGCATTATTAAAACACCAACGTGACCTGGGAACTAACCTTTGTTGCTTCACCCCATATGCTGGCCAACATACACGCCGAACATTCCAAGGTGATATCACAAGTTCAGAGATTTCCAAGCTCAGTTCTTCAAAGACATTTAAATTTTCCACCCTACCAGACGTGTCTCCTTTTTTCCCTTTCCTGCTCGTTTCTCGTTTCTCAGAGTTCAACTGCAGTTTTGTTTTGTTTCATAAATGCATACACACCCACACACACACACACACACACACACACACACACACACACACACACACACACACACACACACACACACACACACACACACACACGCACACACACGCACACACACACACGCACACACACGCACACACACACACGCACACACACACACACACACACACACACACACACACACACACACACACGCACGCACACACACACACACACACACACACACACACACACACACACACTCGCTGGAAAGTAGAAGAGTTAGGGAGGGACATGATCACCACATTCAAAATTCTCAAGGGAATCGACAGGGTAGATAAAGACAGGCTATTTAACACAAGGGGCACACGCACTAGGGGACACAGGTGGAAACTGAGTGCCCAAATGAGCCACAGAGATATTAGAAAGAACTTTTTTAGTGTCAGAGTGGTTGACAAATGGAATGCATTAGGAAGTGATGTGGTGGAGGCTGACTCCATACACAGTTTCAAGTGTAGATATGATAGAGCCCAATAGGCTCAGTAACCTGTACAGCTGTTGAATGACGGTTGAGAGGCGGGACCAAAGAGCCAGAGCTCAACCCCCTCAAACACAATTAGGTGAGTACACACACATTTAATAGACAGTGTCAAGAAGCAAAAATGGCCAGCAGGCGGGAGTGGAGGAAGTACAGAAGACAAAGGACAGAGGACAACAGGATCAGATACAACAGAGCTAGGAACAATTACATTAACATAAGACGAACATCGGTGAAAAAGAAATGTCGGAAGAACATTGGAAATGTCGAAGAAAAATGTCGGTGAACGACCGAGTGACAAGACAAAGGAACACAGAAGGGGTATATACTAAAAGAGACAAGGAAATCTGCGAGGCACTGAATGCCAGTTTCCATGGAGTGTTAACTACTGAGCCTGAACAGCTCCCATTGTTAGAAGAGATTACCCTAGATGAAAGACTATCAGATATAGAGGTGACAGCAGAGGAGGTAATGAAACAGTTGACAACACTGGATACAACTAAAGCAGTTGGACCAGACAAAGTATCACCATGGATACTAAAAGAAGCAGCGCAGGCCCTCAGCGTGCCTCTGGCAATGATCTTTAATGAGTCACTTATGTCGGGAGAATTGCCCAGTTGCTGGAAGGCAAATGTCGTGCCGATCTTCAAGAAAGGTGATAGGGAGGAGGCACTTAACTATAGACCTGTATCACTGACAAGCATCCCCTGTAAAATACTGGAAAGAATAATTAGGCTACGACTGGTTGCACACCTGGAGAACATTAGATTTGTGAACAAACATCAACATGGGTTCTGGACAGGGAAATCGTGCCTAACAAACCTTCTGGAATTCTATGATAAAATAACGAGGATAAGACAGGACAGAGATGGTTGGGCAGACTGCATATTTCTGGACTGCCAAAAAGCCTTTGATACAGTACCGCACATGAGACTGCTGTTCAAGCTCGAGAGGCCGGCGGGGGTGGGGGAAAGGTCCTAGCATGGATATGGAACTACCTAACAGGAAGGAGCCAAAGAGTTACAGTAAGGGGCGAGAAGTCGGACTGGCGAACAGTAACAAGTGGAGTACCACAAGGATCGGTGCTGGGACCAATTCTATTTCTTGTATATGTTAACGACATGTTTACAGGCGTAGAGTCTTACATGTCAATGTTTGCGGATGACGCAAAGTTGACGAGAAGAGTTGTGACAGCTGAGGATTGCAGGATCCTCCAAGAGGACCTGGACAGGTTGCAGAGATGGTCAGAGAAATGGCTACTGGAATTCAACACGAGCAAATGTAAAGTTATGAAAATGGGACTAGGAGATAGGAGACCAAAGGGACAGTACACAATGAAGGGGAACAGCCTACCTGTGACGACGCGCGAAAGAGACCTGGGTGTGGACGTAACACCTAATCTATCTCTTGAGGCACATATAAATAGGATAACGACAGCAGCGTACTCTACACTGGCAAAAGTTAGAACATCATTCAGAAACCTAAGTAAGGAGGCATTTAGGGCGCTTTACACTGCCTACGTGAGGCCAGTCTTAGAATATGCCGCCTCATCATGGAGTCCCCATCTGAAGAAGCGTATAAGGAAACTGGAAAAGGTTCAGAAGTTTGCACGAGACTCGTCCCAGAGTTACGAGGGATGGGGTATGAGGAGCACCTGAAGAAACTGTGCCTTACGACACTAGAAAGAAGAAGGGAGAGGGGGGACATGATAGGAACGTATAATACTCAGAGGGATTGACAGAGTGGACATAGACGAAATGTTCACACGGAATAGTAACAGAACGAGGGGACATGGATGGAAGCTTGAAACTCAGATGAGTCACAGAGATGTTAGGAAGTTTTCTTTTAGCATGAGAGTAGTGGGAAAATGGAATACACTTTAGGAACAGGTTGTGGAAGCAAATACTATTCATAATTTTAAAACCAGGTATGATAGGGAAATGGGACAGGAGTCATTGCTGTAAACAACCGATGCTCGAAAGGCGGGATCCAAGAGTCAATGCTCGATCCTGCAGACACAACTAGGTGAGTACACACACACACACACACACTTATATCGTGATGTTTACTCTGGTAGGCAACGGACGACGCTCGTCCCAATCCCAGTAAGACACTGAAGTTGTTACCTTATGGTACATGGATCATTGGTGCTCTAGTGTCCATATGTTCATGGGTTGCTCTAGTATTTATATGTTCTTGGGCTACTCTAGTGTGTATAGTTATTCTTGGAGTTCTCTAGTGTGTATATGTTCCTGGGTTCCCCTATTGTTCCGTAATCCCCGGTCTCCACCTTCCCTTCAGATATATGCCCCCTTTCATATGCCCTCCTCCTCCTCCTCCTTCCCTCTCTTCCAACATCTCCCTCTCCGCCTGTCACCCACTGTCTTCAAACTTCCCTTCCTTATATTTCCTTCTATCGCACTCCAACCTTTCTTACTCTCACGAAAAACGTGTAACGATTATTTTTATTAACACATTTAAGTACATGTGCATTTGTGCAGCTGACACAAATAACTATATGAAGGGGGAGTAAAGTGTGTATCAAGAACTAGCTACGTGATGATAGCTAGTAACTCCCCGTCAGACAGGATCGTTAGTCATAGAGGGCCAGGCATGTGATAAGTAGTCTGCACTGCAAACTGTGGGTGTAGTATGTGGATATCCTCAAGAACACGAGGGTTAATAAATTGCAAAGCTCCAGGTACCTCATGCCCACGGGTCTTAATGGTCTAATAACTGGGCATTCAGTGATGTAGTGCGGGAGGTTATTCCGTAGTTCCTGCTCACAGAGTTTGCAACTGGAGTGCTCAGGATTGGGAGATCCGTCACCTGTAGCCACCTACCACAGGTAACGGTAACCCACCCTGATCCTGGCAACCACTGTGTCGCACAGTCTGGTGGACGTTCGACGTTTTGTGCTGCCCATAGATATAGGTTTCAGATCTGAACAAATCATAGCTTTTTATACTAGTACTTTCAGGTCGTTAGGAGTCAGTAATTTCTTTCCTATCAGACCTGAGTGTTTGTACCAATACAGTTTTGACAGCAGAGATGGGGATACCTAGATCTAATTCAACTTCATCTTTGTTGCACGCTAATTTGGCTGCAATGTCTGTCTCATTATGATGGGTTATACTTATGTGTGAAGGTATCCATACAAAGGAGATTCGAGACCTTTACTCTGTGCAGCAATCAGGTCATTTATAATTGCTAGTATGAGTGAGGTTCTTGCTGTCGATCTTCCAGAAGAAGTTTTCGATTGCTTGAAGAGCAGACTTTGAAACAAAATATTATTCCTCCTCCAATGTTTTTTAATGTGCTGGTAGCTAGTTGAATGCTGCTTGTTCTGCTTGTGTGGAGGTCAGCCAGTTGTTTAACCTGACATTGACAGTCTTTGTGCAAATATTATTTCTATAAAACCTACATGCTGCTCCAGTCCGTCCAGTAGAGGATTGGACTGAGCCGTCGGTGTAGACACAGTGCTCGTAAGGTCTTAAATTCTCGATGGAGGAGGCAATTGTTTCGAGTGTGACAGCTTTGAGAAGAGCAAGATTCTCATTACCTTTCTTGGTGACAGGTGTGTATGATACTTGAATGGTGGCGTACAGATAAAGAGGAATATCAGTTAGGTAGATTCACTCAAAAAGGAATGTTGAGTTTAATGAGATTGTAAGCATTGTTGCTCAGCAAATTATCATAAAAGGAGTGAGTTGGTATGTCGGCACCAGTCAATAGGATGTTAACAGCACTAAATAATTTGTCTCTGAGCAATGCAGGAGATGTAGGATCTCTCATGACTTTAAGACAAAAGGTAGTGTTGACTTGCATTATTCTCTCTAGTATGGTTGGAAGCTTTAGTTCTTCCCTCATGTTGATGATTCTTGTGCATCTTGGGGCACCAAGAACTATCCTCATGGCCTCATTCTGTACTACTTCAAGTTTGTCCAACACAGAGGCAGAGAAGTTAATTAAGTACAAAGCATTACAATCAACGAGAGATCTAACAAACATCATATAGAATAGTCTAGCATATTTAATATTGATACCAATATTCTTACCAGTAAGTGTTCTCAATGGTTTTAGTCTTGCTTTTAACCTACGGTGTAGATCATTTACAATGTCACTGTTAATACCAACTCCAAGGTATTTGTGCTGCCCACACGTTTCAATGTTCTGGTTGTTGACCTTGAAAGCTATAGGGACATGAGTTTTCTCTTGAGGATGCAGAACTCTGGATTTAGTTATAGAGATAACAAGACCACATTCAATGCTTTTAGCAGCGAGTGAATCAAGTTGAGCTTGCAGTCTAGTTTGGGAATTTGCAACAATGCATATGTCATCGGCATAACAGCTGACGGCTTCGTCAGGTAGTGTGGAAATATCAATTGTTAATTTGTGCATCAGAACATTGAACAGTGTAGGACTTAGCACTCCACCCTGGGGTGTACCCAACTCAAAGGGTGCACAAAGTTTACTTTTGACTCCCTTGAAAAGAACTGAAGCGGTTCTGTTACTCAGGTAACCCCTGAGCCATGTCAACAGTCTTCCCTTAACTCCAAAAGAGGCTAGTTGTTCTAGGATTATTTCTCTGTTTGCTGTATCAAAAGCAGTTTGGAGATCAATAAATGCTGCCTGAGAGTTTGGTCCCTCTCTGATAAAATATTCAGCGAGGCAAGTTTGTGTGCTTCTTCCAGGAAGGAAACCATACAGGTTAGGGGCAAGGTGGGGCTTGATTTGAAACATTAGTCTGTCAACTATAATTCTTTCAAGAATTTTACACATGCACGACGTCAGAGAAATGGGTCTGAATTTTTGTAAATTAGGCTTGGTTATAGGTATTATGAATCCCTGTGTCCAGCGGTCAGGTAAAACACCCTGCCTTAGACTTTGATTAAACATTTCTAGCAAAGGGCTATTTGGCAGCTCAGCAAGTACTCTCATGGTGTTGTATGTGATGCCATCCTCTCCAGGAGAGGTAGCCTTACCTTTCTTGAGTGCATTTTTAATTTCAAAGTGGGTTATGCCATAGTTATCATCAGGCCCTATTTCACTACAGGCAATTTCAATATTGAAGTTACGATTTATTTTAGTACTAGCCAGATGGTTTTGTACATCTAGGGGCAGGCTGCTTATACTGGCAGGGCTTGCATATTGCTGAAGCAGCATGTCGACATAGTCTACAGGTGAATGGTGATCAAGTAGACGACTGCTAGGACGAGAAATCTTTTTAATTTTATTCCACATTTGGCATGAGGATGTTGCATGATTGATGCCTTGCAGAAACTGTTCCCAGTGCTGGTTATACACATGTGCCTTTAGCTCTCTAAACTCTCTGCTGGCCTTAAGAATTATGTTGAGGGTGTCAGCTGTTTTATGTGTTTTATACTGCTCAGCGAGGAATAGAACTCTGTCATGCAGGGGCTTAAGGCGTGAGTCAGTGAAACACCTCTGTCCCTTCCTCACTGGTTTGGGTCTTGTGGATTTTACTACATTGTCATAAAAAGCGGTTACTTCAGTGACCAGGTCCTCATATAATGCGTTGACAGTAGTAAAACTATGAGTGTTATACCATTCAGAAATGCGGAATTTGAAGTGCATGTGTAAATTTTCAGGGATATTAATTTTTTGGCAAAGTTTAGGGGTTTGACATTATTGATAGTGTATGAACTGAATATGACAAAGTGATCACTAACTAATTCATGAACAATTGATCCTCCGACAGCATTATCAATGAGACCGTGACCAATGACATAATCAAGCCTGCCACCCCTGAGGTGTGTGACGTTAGAGGAGTCAAAGTTGAACAAGGACAAGTTATTATCTCTTAAGTATTTTACAAAGACTCTGCCATTTCTGTTTGTTTTGGTGTCACCCAGGCTAGTGTGTCTAGCATTAAAATCACCCATTACAATGGTTTGAGAGCTGCTGGTGATTTTTGGAAGAGAAGCTTCCACCATTTGATCGCACCTTACATATACATTAACTTAAGTTAATAAACCCGGTCGCTGTAGCAATCTGAAACTGCTGGTAATATGAGTCGTCACTTTTGTTGTTTTTAACATGTTTACACACTAGGTTACTTTTAACACAGGTACCGAGGCACTGGAACTGCTGAATACGTCGACGGGCAATATAAGCAATATTTCAACATTGACTTCATGAAAATCGTACGGGAGGTGAATGTTATATTTTTTTGTTTACAAAAGTTTGTTTTTCTCTAATACAGTTATGCCTGGTGGTCTCTGGCTGTTATTTTATCATCAGGATGATCCAGTTTAAAGCAAACAAAATTATTTGAATTTAGTGGATAATTTAGCGAGCGAATAATAATGGAATTCGACTCTACAATTCATTAATATTTCGCGCGTGCACCAATACGGCGTCCTGCTTACAGGATCCGTCACTCCCAGGACGAAGCAGTACACCAGGGAGAGTGCGGGAGCCAAATGCTCTTGGCAGAAATAATATTGTTGGAGAGGTCGTTTTGTACGGAGAGGAGGGTGGGGGGGGGGGGGGGAGGGGTTGTTTTGCTGGTCAGATGTTGTGTAGTCAGATGAGCCGCCAGACACATGGGGGTTTTTTTTGTCGGTCTTATTGACAGTCTTAATTATGTTGGTTTTCAAAATGAATTTTTTTCTTTATGCTGGAAAATGAGAGCGAGAATGTTTTACTATTTATTTTATTTTATTTATTTATATATACAAGAGTTCTTACATGTTTGTACAGACACTAGCACGCATTGCGTGTCGGGCAAGAACGTGTGTGTGTGTGTGTGTGTGTGTGTGTGTGTGTGTGTGTGTGTGTGTGTGTGTGTGTGTGTGTGTGTGTGTGTGTGTGTGTGTGTTTCAAACAAACAAATGTATGTGTGTTTGTTAAGCAATGTGTAGCAGAGAGAGAGAGATAGACAAACAGATAGACAGACACAGGAAAAACCCGCTGCATCAGCCCCAACCACCGCAAGCCGGAGTCAAGACCCAGAAATATGTCAGAGTACACAAATAAATCTCTCTCCCTCTTCAACCGTATGCAAATTGTCTCCTCAACATGTGCATCAGGAATCTGAGCCCAGCTTCCCGAGGCTGTGTCAGGTGTATTGTGAGAGAGAGAGAGAGAGAGAGAGAGAGAGAGAGAGAGAGAGAGAGAGAGAGAGCGAGAGAGAGGTAGAGAGAAAGAAAAAAAAGAGAAAAGAAGAGATATAGAGAGATGAGGGAAATTTTAAGGTTTACAAAATCTCATTCAAGAACAGTTAAAGAGAATTAACAAATGATGAAGTGATGTATTCCCTGACTGCTTCAGAGCCAAATATATTTACGCTAAATTCAAATTGTAATTAAATTGTTCTAAAATTCTCTGCATCTAGAGTATTTAAATATATCTAAGAAAAAAATGAAGAGTGAAGGAGGCTACGTGTTCTTTAAAGGAATAAAAAACACCTTTCATTGTGACATAACAATTATGGATGAAGACAGCGACTCTCTCCATTTTCCCTTAACAATAACAGGTGATTCTGTGCTGAAGAGCCAACAGTACGGGGCGCCCGACCCCCTCTGGGAGTTTGCAACACCTGCTGATGTAGATCTGACTAAATGTAAACTCTGTCAGCAGAACTATTCGCATACTTTGCGTCATTATATAACGGAATGTGAACAAATTGCAGAATTCAGAGAACACCATCAATAGAGTCCAAGAAATGTGTAAGTACTTCATTTATAATGATGTTCTGTCAGAAATCTTAGCGAAGTATCCAAAATTTGCTGACTGTAGGTGCAGCCTGCACATGACTGTAAAGCTGCCGCCCAGTTGGGTGGGTGTGCAGCAAGACTAGTAACTGTGTGACTCACCATAGATGTAAAGTGCCTTGTACAGTGACTGTTGTGAGCCTCATATTGAATGACTTGTGATTTAAAAAGATTATTGATATGAATTTGTGTAAATTACTGTGTATATATATATATATATATATATATATATATATATATATATATATATATATATATATATATATATATATATATATATATATATATATATATAAGTATATTTGGGTAGCAGTCTTTCCTGTAGACATATATTATTAAATATGACCGAAAAAGTAAGATTAATAATTCTAACACGAATTTTCTCAATCTTTCGTACATTTCTTTTCACTGTTGGAGGAGATCCAGCCTGTACTCCTCTTGACATACCAGAAAATATCCTAAGGAAACTACTCCAAGCTTGTACTAAAGAGGCACCCTTCTTGAGCCCGGATGGGCACATGTATAAGCAAGTAGATGGGGTCGCCATGGGTTCTCCCCTAGGTGTTCTGTTTGCAAACTTCTACATGGGCACCATCGAGCAAAAAGTCTTAGTCGACATGAACTTGAAACCGGCCATATACTGCAGGTATGTTGACGACATTTTTACACAGGTTCCTGATGTCAGACATCTGCAGGAGCTGAAGGAGGCATTTGAGCGGAGTTCCGTGCTGCGTTTCACTTACGAGATGGAAATGGATGGGAAGCTGCCCATTCTAGATGTAACAGTCATGGAAAAGAGCGGAGGTTTCCACACTGCAGTCTACACTAAGGAAACGAACATAGGAATGTGCCTAAATGCCAAAAGCGACTGCCCAGATAGGTACAAGAGGAGTGTTGTTAACGCATATGTCGACCGTGCTCTCAGCCACAGCTCAGAATGGAAGCAAGTCGACGAAGAACTCTGTAGGGTAAGGCAGGTCCTAGTCAACAACGGCTTCTCCAATGGTTTCGTCGAAGACATCATAAGAAGGAATGTGAAACGCCATGCAACCTCTGAAGAGACAACCAACTCAACACCTATACCCCCTATTAGACTATTTTACAGGAACTTCTTTTCCACAGCTCATAAAACGGAGGAAAGGGTCCTGAAAGATATTGTTAATAGAAACGTTATCCCTACAGACAAAAATCAGAGGATACAACTGACGATTTACTATAAAACCAGAAAAACGGCCAGCCTACTCATGAGAAACTCTCCAGACACAAAACAGAACGCTTTAAAAGAGACCAACGTCGTCTATTCCTTCAAATGCCCTCTTGGGGACTGTAAGCTCCAAAAAACCCAGTATATAGGCAAGACAACAACATCTCTTTCTAGGCGTTTAACGATGCATAAGCAACAGGGCTCCATTAAGGAACATATAATCTCTTCCCACAACCAAATCATCGCCAGAGAAATCCTAGTAAACAACACAGAAATCATCGATAGATACAGCGATAGCAGGCGGCTTGACGTTTGCGAGGCTCTACACATCAAGAAGTCAACACCAGCAATCAACAGCCAATTAATGCACAACTATATTCTACCCACCTCAAGACTCCGCTCCTATATAGAAGCATCAAGAAATATGGACCAATAGGCTTTCTACAATCACTTCTATTCAATACTCATTGTTTCGTGTTCTGTCTTGTGTTGATGAAATTAATACCTTATTAAATACCACCTCACCCCATCCACCTCACTCAAATGTAGATATAAACAAATCGGAGATGTGTAAGTTCTATTCAGTTGTATATGTTTAAACTACAGTCTTTGAAAATGTAATAAGTTTTACGAAACGCGCTCAAGTGTCGCGTCAGACTAGAAATAAAAATGAATTTTGGAGAATTGATTTTTGAATTACCTCCAACAGTGAAAAGAAATGTACGAAAGATTGAGAAAATTCGTGTTAGAATTATTAATCTTACTTTTTCGGTCATATTTAATAATATATGTCTACAGGAAAGACTGCTACCAAAGTATATATATATATATATATATATATATATATATATATATATATATATATATATATATATATATATATATATATATATATATATATATATATATATATATATATATATATATATTGGTGTATACTGGCAGCAGGTTTTCTTTCAAACATGTTTCATTGAATATGACCGCATATTCTGTATTTATTATTTTCTGGTTTAGGGCTTCTATCCCTCTAACTATTTTCTTAGCATCAGGGCTTAATTGAAATAGGAGTTCTCCAAAACTCATTTTCGTACTTTTAAGGTGAAGAAAAGAAGTGATTTACTATAGAGTGTATTACACTAATTTGTATAATTTGCACGACGTTTCGAACCTCCATGGTTCATTCTCAAGTGAACAGATCTTACAATACTAGTTGATTTTATACCCGCATTAGGTCAGGAGAAAATACAATGAAGGTGAAAACATGGGGGGATACATAAGGGATAAACATAGGGGCTGCAGAAGGCTTATTGGCCCATACGAGGCATCTCCTATCTAAACACAAAGATTAATCCAGTGTAATTGGCCTGTTATGTTGGACATTGTCTTCTGTGTTGGCATCGATATGTTCTTGTCTTGTCCTTACTCTCATGGTGGGTAGAGTAAATAGTTCCGTGATTTGGGTGTTCATGGTAGTGTAATACCAGTGTAATAGTGTTACATCACAGTGTAATACACTCTATAGTAAATCACTTCTTTTCTTCACCTTAAAAGTACGAAAATGAGTTTTGGAGAACTCCTATTTCAATTAAGCCCTGATGCTAAGAAAATAGTTAGAGGGATAGAAGCCCTAAACCAGAACATAATAAATACAGAATATGCGGTCATATTCAATGAAACATATATATATATATATATATATATATATATATATATATATATATATATTAGTATATTTTGGTAGCAGTCTTTCCTGTAGACATATATTATTAAATATGACCGAAAAAGTAAGATTAATAATTCTAACACGAATTTTCTCAATCTTTCGTACATTACGCTTCACTGTTGGAGGTAAATCAAAAATCACTTCTCCAAAATTCATTTTTATTTCTAGTCTGACGCGACACGGGCGCGTTTCGTAAAACTTATTACATTTTCAAAGACTTCACAAATACACAACTGATTAGAACTTACGTTCTAATCGTAAGTTCTAATCAGTTGTGTATTTGTGAAGTCTTTGAAAATGTAATAAGTTTTACGAAACGCGCCCGTGTCGCGTCAGACTAGAAATAAAAATGAATTTTGGAGAAGTGATTTTTGATTTACCTCCAACAGTGAAGCGTAATGTACGAAAGATTGAGAAAATTCGTGTTAGAATTATTAATCTTACTTTTTCGGTCATATTTAATAATATATATATATATATATATATATATATATATATATATATATATATATATATATATATATATATATATATATATATATATATATATATATATATATATAAGTTTGTGAGGGTACCACCTCTGGTGCCAATGTGGGGACCCATAGCCTCGGAGAAGAAAATAAAAAGTATTCAGAGGAGACCTTGTGGTTTCTCACTGAACACTAATATTATCTTCTCCTACCACCCCCATTCTTTTGTATGTACACATATATATTTACTTTATTTGAACTTTGTTACAAAAAAGGAGTTACATATGGGTTACAAAGATGGTTGTCATAGGTTGTCGAGTTCCTCCAGCTCCTCAGATGGCGGGCAGGAACCCTGGATGCAGTGCGCATTTCCCCTCTGTATCGCCACACTGAGGCGCTGGAAAAGAAAGCTTGCAGCTCTCGTGTCCCTTGTTGTTTCAATGAGCCTAGAACCCAGTTCCTTCAAAAAACTGGTAGCACTTTTACCCCAGGCGCCGAGCATCTCAGAAGCAATGGGGACAAAATTGTAGTGGTGATCCAGTTCTCTATACTTACGGGATTTGGCTGCTTCCCTGTGGGTGGCAGCGCCACCTGGTTGTGCAACACTGAGGTTAATGTAGGTGTTAGCCAGGGTTGATACGCACGTGTAGTCCCATACCAACTGCTTGCCATTCTTCCAGGGGTTCACTGTGATACCATCCGGGCGACCAATAAGAGCATCAGAGTTACGGGGCGTTAGGTAACGGGGCTCTCTTTCAGCTAGGCATCCAGCTGTGGTGAGGCTCCTCTTGATGATGTCGTTAACTTCACTGTGCCTCGAGTGCCATCCCCCTGTGCTTTGGCAGAGTAGGCCATGGTGACCGTACCTGTCAGCCACCACCTCGCCGCAAATACACCTATATCTGGTGTGGATTGGGGCAGCAAGGCGGAGGGCCACAGCAATTCGGAGGGCGTGTGGTGTGAGACGCGTGCCAGTTGCCGACATTGGGGTTGCTAACAGGAAATCCCCTGCATGTGGTGCTGCTACTGCTGTGAGGCGAGCAATGTCGTGTTGTGTTGTTGCAGCACCCAGGCACTCTGCAGCAACTTGGTCTACAATGGGACCATCCCAGCTGGATTGCTTGTGGGATTTTGGGGATGGTGGTTGAGGTGATTGGCCTGCACGAGAGGCCCACTCTGTGGCACAGCGTGTAAAATTGGGATCATGTACACCTGCCAGCTGATGTAAGTGGGCAGGTAGAATTTCCTTCACAAGGTCGTCGGATGCTGATAAGGAGGACAGGAAGGCTGGAACAGCGATTTGCGTTGCTGTTCGAACTCCGAGGCCCCCAAGTCTTACGGGAAGAGAGGCTTGTTTCCACTGTAGGTCATCGAGAGAGAGGTTAAGGGCTTTTTCTAGCATTGATTTCAGTAACCGGTCATACTCACCTAGTTTTTGGCTACTGTAAGATGGTGAACACCTCAGAAAGTAGGTTAACCTGGGGAGGGACAGACATCTGGTGATGAGGTAGAGTGCATCATGAGCATCAATATCCTCAATCCTCCCATCCATCCTCTTAAGGTCGGCGATTTTCTTATCAAGGACCTCATCGATGGCTTTCAACCCCAGGGGAGCTCCTAGGAGTGTGCTGTCTTCAGGTTTAGTTTTGTGGATATTTGGCAGAAGACCCTCTATTCTCTCTACGATGCCCTGGTTGGAACATATTATTTCACATTTAGAAGGGTTCAGGGTGAGGCCTAAAACTGCACCTTGCTCCTGGATTTTTCTGATGTCCTCCAGGAGGGAGTCTTGGGAACCAGCTAGGGTACCATCATCCAAGAACCAGATGTTAAGCTCGCTGGACAGGACCTCTGTGACTTGTTTGATGACTAAGCAGAAAAGGAAAGGAGCGAGGGGGTCACCCTGTTGGACGCCTTCTCGCGAGTCAATTTCATGTTCGCCAAAAAGTAGCTTAAGATCCATACTGTAGCATGAATGTACAAAAGGGTAGAGGGAAGGGAAATGACTATGAACCGCACGGAGTACAGCATCCCTCCGCACCAAATTGAAGGCATTTTTGAAATCTAGCTTGATAAGGGCCTTTTCGTCTGTGATGTTGGCGATGAAGGCTCGAGCTGCATGGGCTGCCGCCTCACACCCTTGTGGAATGCCAAACCCGAGCTGTTTTGGCTTCAGCATGTTGGCCGCTGCATCACTAACTGTTCTTGCAGCTGCCTTTGCGACGAGACGCCGGAGAGAATTGCCCACAGCTATTGGCCTGATCCCTCCATCCTTTTTCTTTAGAGTACAGAGAGATGCTCCAAAAAAGATAGGTCTTATGGACGCTGGTATGTTGCCAGCTAGACATGTGTTGGTGAATCTGGTTAGTTCCACCAAGAGGTTCTTTGCAATGTCACCCAGTGCAGGGTTGAGCATTTGCTTGAGGTGGTTGGGTTTTAGTCCTGTGAACCCACCTGCTGATCCTGTAGGGAAGGACATGGCTGCTTTATGGAACACAGATTCAGCCACCCAGAGAGGTTCTGCTCCGGTAGCCCCCACTTGTACAATGTCGTCCTCACGCGGAGCCCTGGGTGGGTGTTTCTCCCTTAGGGCTTGAGCTGCTGCGGCATCTCTGTCGGCAATTGAGTCCTCACTGGTGATGACTCGTATTGCGCCAATAGTGTTTCCTTCTTCTATTTTCTTGGTGACTGATGTTCTGATTTTTGATGTCTCGGATATGGCACTGTTGCTCTTCCTGCCGTGGGTGTTTCTCGCGCGAGTGGGAAGGCGCACCTGGTTGTCCTCCCTGGGAAAATCATTTATAGCTTTGATGACTGAGGCAGCTAAGGTTTTGTCTCTCCTTGCAGGGGTGGCTAGACATATGTTGCCAAACATTAGGAGGTTGTGCCATGCTTGGGTCGTTCCAGGAGAGTCGTTGACCTTTCTCAGGAGGGCAGATAATTTGGCTGCTGCATGGGGGCGGGCTGCTTTAGGGATGTGTTGCAAGGTTCTGGCCGATGTTGCTTTGATAGCTTCTAATAAATTTTCTGTGGGAATGAAGGTCTGGGAGGTGTTTTGCCTTACGGGCGGTGTGGGCTGTTGATTGGTGTTCTCCCTGGGAGCGCGTCCAGAACCCAAACACCTGGCTCCGTTGTGGTAATGAATGCGCACATTATCGTCACTCAACCGGATATAGCATACCCGGTCACACGTCTGACATCTACCTTGTCTACCCCTGTTTGATGGCTCATCTTGGCTTGGAGAAGCCTGGCTATCTGTTGGGAGCTGCGACATGGGCGGGCGCTGGGCTGGCGCTGGGCGGGCGCTGGGCGGGAAGGTGGACGGCGGGTGGAGACTGGAGGGTGGGCGGCGGTTGGAGGCTGGGGGGGTGATCAGCTGGCCGTGGCACTTACTACTCAGGTGAGTGATAATACATATACCACCTCTATACAAAGTGTGGGTATACACCCACTACACCATATGTGGGTATACATTGGGTGGGTGGGTAGCGTAGACACACATGGGAGCCTCCCGGCTTCTATGGGCGGGTGGCAAGGTGGCCTCGTGGGTGGGGAGGCGACATGGTGGGGTGGGTAGGAGGTGGAAGAGCAGGTACTTCCCGGCCTGGGCGCTGGGTGGGGGCGGGGGTCAGGGCGACACTAACCTACAACACCTATATATATATATATATATATATATATATATATATATATATATATATATATATATATATATATATATATATATATATATATTTATATATATATATATGTGTATATATATATATATATATATATATATATATATATATATATATATATATATATATATATATATATATTTATATATATATATATATATATATATATATATATATATATATATATATAAATTTATATATATATATATATATATATATATATATATATATATATATATATATATATATATATATATATATATATGCAAACAAGCCTGAATGGTCCCCAGGACAATATGCAACTGAAAATTATGAGGTGATTTGGTAAAATGCTATGCCCAAGATTACTATCCGAGTGCCGGCGGTGGGGTGGTTCAAATAGCCTCGGCTATCACCTCATTTTGTCCGGTCGTGATGGTCAAGTGGATTAAGGCGTCTTGTACATACCAGTTGCGTTGCTTCTGGGAGTATGGGTTCGAGTCACTTCTGGGGTGTGAGTTTTCAGTTGCATATTGTCCTGGGGACCATTCAGGCTTGTTTGCATTTGTGTTCCTCACGTGTGCCCCAAAGAATGAGGTGATTTGGTAAAATGCTATGCCCAAGATTACTATCCGAGTGCCGGCGGTGGGGTGGTTCAAATAGCCTCGGCTATCACCTCATTTTGTCCGGTCGTGATGGTCAAGTGGATTAAGGCGTCTTGTACATACCAGTTGCGTTGCTTCTGGGAGTATGGGTTCGAGTCACTTCTGGGGTGTGAGTTTTCAGTTATATATATATATATATATATATATATATATATTATTAAATATGACCGAAAAAGTAAGATTAATAATTCTAACACGAATTTTCTCAATCTTTCGTACATTACGCTTCACTGTTGGAGGGGGAACTCTCCAGACACAAAACAGAACACTTTAAAAGAGACTAATGTCGTCTATGCCTTCAAATGCCCACTTGGGGACTGTAAGCTCCAAAAAACCCAGTATATAGGCAAGACAACAACATCTCTTTCTAGGCGTTTAACGATGCATAAGCAACAGGGCTCCATTAAGGAACATATAATCTCTTCCCATAACCAAACCATCGCCAGAGAAATCCTAGTAAACAACACAGAAATCATCGATAGATACAGCGATAGCAGGCGGCTTGACGTTTGCGAGGCACTACACATCAAGAAGTCAACACCAGCAATCAACAGCCAATTATTGCACAACTATATTCTACCCACCTCAAGACTCCGCTCCAATATAGAAACATCAAGAAATATGGACCAATAGGCTTTCTACAAACACTTCTATTCAATACCCATTGTTTCTGTTCTGTCTTGTGTTGATACTTTTAATACCCTATTAATATCCCCTCCTGTTCTGTCTTGTGTTAATGCCACATCACCCTTCCCACCTCACTCAAATGTAGATATAAAATCAGAGATACGTTCTAATCAGTTGTGTATTTGTGAAGTCTTTGAAAATGTAATAAGTTTTACGAAACGCGCCCGTGTCGCGTCAGACTAGAAATAAAAATGAATTTTGGAGAAGTGATTTTTGATTTACCTCCAACAGTGAAGCGTAATGTACGAAAGATTGAGAAAATTCGTGTTAGAATTATTAATCTTACTTTTTCGGTCATATTTAATAATATATGTCTACAGGAAAGACTGCTACCAAAATATACTAATATATATATATATATATATACACATGCGTATGTAACATTACAAATTGTGTAACTAGCTTCAAAAGATTGTCACTTGCTTACCTAAACGAACTCTGGGGTTCAGTTCCTGAACCCATTATGTGCCTCTGTAACCCTTTCCACCACCGCCCACGGGATGGGTATGGGGGTGCACAATAAAGAAAGAAATTGAATCGTCCCATTAGTTGAATCAGCCTCCCTCCCTCCTTCCAAGCCTCGCATTTTACATCCCTAAAAATCATCACCAAAAATCACATCTTTTAAGTCCCTAAATGACGATTTGTTGTGACTAATGTATTTACAGTCCCGCGAAAATTGGATTTTTTTTATTTAACTTTATTGGTATATATGAGAGTTTGGAATGTTTTAAAATGGGTTGTTGAGCGGGGGAGGGAAGGATTGATCTTTTGATTACAGGTGGGAGAGGTGGGTGGTGGCGTGGGATGTGGGAGGAAGGGGGAGTGCTTGGTGTCGGGGGAGGGGGAGAGATGGGGGAGGGGCAGGAGAGGGGGATAGGGGTGACAACGTGAGGAGCACTGATGTCCAGTTTCTTGCGTAGTGAGAATATCCACTTCAGGGTGGGAGAGGTAAAGGGAACGAATGGGAGGGGAGAGAATAATGACAAGAGAGAGAGAGAGAGAGCGGGAGGGAGAGGGAGAGATCATGAAATTACACTTATAATAGAACTCAAATTAGAACACTACACCAACAGTCATATGACAATGTCATTCTCCTACACCTGCAACACCTACACCTGCAACACCTTCACCTGCAACATCTACACCTGCAACACCTACACCTGCAACACCTTCACCTACAACACCTTCACCTGCAACACCTACACCTGCAACACCTTCACCTGCAACACCTACACCTGCAACACCTTCACCTACAACACCTTCCCCAGCAACACCTTCACCTGCAACACCTTCACCTGCAACACCTCCACCTGCAACACCTACACCTGCAACACCTACACCTGCAACATCTACACCTGCAACACCTACACCTGCAACACCTACACCTGCAACACCTGCACCTGCAACACCTACACCTGCAACACCTACAACACCTACACCTGCAACACCTCCACCTGCAACACCTACACCTGCAACACCTACACCTGCAACACCTGCACCTGCAACACCTACACCTGCAACACCTACAACACCTACACCTGCAACACCTCCACCTGCAACACCTTCACCTGCAACACCTACACCTGCAACATCTACAACACCTACACCTGCAACATCTACAACACCTACACCTGCAACACCTTCACCTGCAACACCTTCACCTACAACACCTACAACACCTGCACCTGCAACACCTACACCTGCAACACCTTCACCTGCAACACCTACACCTGCAACATCTACACCTGCAACACCTACACCTGCAACACCTACACCTGCAACACCTGCACCTCCAACACCTACACCTGCAACACCTACAACACCTACACCTGCAACACCTCCACCTGCAACACCTTCACCTGCAACACCTACACCTGCAACACCTACAACACCTACACCTGCAACACCTTCACCTGCAACACCTTCACCTACAACACCTACAACACCTGCACCTGCAACACCTACACCTGCAACACCTTCACCTGCAACACCTACACCTGCAACACCTACACCTGCAACACCTACAACACCTTCACCTGCAACACCTACACCTGCAACACCTACAACACCTACACCTGCAACACCTACACCTGCTACACCTACAACACCTACACCTGCAACACCTTCACCTGCAACACCTTTACCTACAACACCTGCAACACCTACACCTGCAACACCTTCACCTGCAACACCTACACCTGCAACACCTACAACACCTACACCTGCAACACCTTCACCTGCAACACCTACACCTGCAACACCTACAACACCTACACCTGCAACACCTACACCTGCAACACCTTCACCTGCAACACCTACAACACCTTCACCTGCAACACCTACACCTGCAACACCTTCACCTGCAACACCTACACCTGCAACACCTACACCTGCAACACCTAAACCTGCAACACCTACACCTGCAACACCTGCACCTGCAACACCTACACCTGCAACACCTACACCTGCAACACCTCCACCTGCAACACCTTCACCTGCAACACCTACACCTGCAACACCTACACCTGCAACACCTACACCTGCAACACCTACACCTGTAACACCTCCACCTGCAACACCTACACCTGCAACACCTCCACCTGCAACACCTCCACCTGCAACACCTACACCTGCAACACCTACACCTGCAACACCTACACCTGCAACACCTTCACCTGCAGCACCTACACCTGCAACACCTACACCTGCAACACCTACACCTGCAACACCTACACCTGCAACACCTACACCTGCAACACCTTCACCTGCAACACCTACACCTGCAACACCTACACCTGCAACACCTTCACCTGCAACACCTTCACCTGCAACACCTACACCTGCAACACCTACACCTGCAACACCTACACCTGCAACACCTACACCTGCAACACCTACACCTGCAACACCTACACCTGCAACACCCACACTTGTATCTCAAATCTTCCAACACTTACACCTGCAACACCTACACTTGCAACTGTACTCTTCCAACACAACTGTATACTGTTGGAAAAGTATATCCGCTACATACACTGTACACCTACATCCGCTACACACCCATACCCGCTACACACTGTACACCTACACCCGCTACCCACCCATACCCGCTACACACTGTACACCTACATCCGCTACACACCCATACCCGCTACACACTGTACACCTACACCCGCTACACACTATATACCTACACCCGCTACAAACTATACACCTACACCCGCTACACACTGTACACCTACACCCGCTACACACTGTACACCTACACCCGCTACACACTATGCACCTACACCCGCTACACACTATATACGTACACCCGCTACACACTGTACACCTACACCCGCTACACACCTACACGCGCTACACACTGTACACCTACACCCGCTACACGTATATACCTACACCCGCTACAAACTATACACCTACACCCGCTACACACTGTACACCTACACCCGCTACACACCTACACCCGCTACACACCTACACCCGCTACACACTATATACCTACACCCGCTACACACTGTACACCTACACCCGCTACACACTGTACACCTACACCCGTTACACATCTACACCCGCTACACACTATACACTTACACCCGCTACACACTGTACACCTACATCCGCTACACACTATATACCTACACCCGCTACACACTATACACCTACACCCGCTACACACACTATACACCTACACCCGCTACACACTATACAAATACACCCGCTACACACTATGCACCTACACCCGCTACACACTGTACACCTACACGCGCTACACACTGTACACCTACATCCGCTACACACTATATACCTACACCCGCTACACACTATACACCTACACCCGATACACACCTACACTCGCTACACACTATACACCTACACCCGATACATACCTACACTCGCTACACACCTACACCTACTCCACACTGTACACCTACACCCGCTACACACTATATACCTACACCCGCTACACACTATACACCTACACCCGCTACACACTGTACACCTTCACCCGCTACACACCTACACCCGCTACACACTGTACGCCTACACCCGCTACACAATGTACACCTAGCTACAACCGCTTCACACTATACACCTACACCCGCTACACACACAATATACACCTACACCCGCTACACACACTATACACCTACATCCGCTACACACACTATACACCTACACCCGCTACACACTGTACACCTACACCCGCTACACACTGTACACCTACACCCGCTACACATTATGCACCTACACCCGCTACACACACTATACACCTACACCCGCTACACACACTATACACCTACATCCACTACACACTCTATACACCTGCACCCGCTACACACTATACACCTACACCCGCTACACACACTATACACCTACACCCGCTACACACTATACAAATACACCCGCTACACACTATACACCTACACCCGCTTCACACTGTACAAATACACCCGCTACACACTGTACACCTACACCCGCTACACACACTATGCACCTACACCCGTTACACACACTATACACCTACACCCGCTACACACTGTACAAATACACCCGCTACACACTGTACAAATACACCCGCTACACACTATACACCTACACCCGCTACACACTGTACAAATACACCCGCTACACACTATACACCTACACCCGCTACACACTGTACAAATACACCCGCTACACACTGTACACCTACACCCGCTACACACTATACACCTACACCCGCTACACATGTACACCTACACCCGCTACACATGTACACCTACACCCGCTACACACTGTACACCTACATCCGCAACACACACTATACACCTACACCCGCTACACACTGTACACCTACACCCGCTACACACTGTACACCTACACCCGCTACACACACTATACACCTACACCCGCTACACACACTATACACCCACACCCGCTACTCACACTATACACCTACACCCGCTACACACTGTACACCTACACCCGCTACACACTGTACACCTACACCCGCTACACACACTATACACCCACACCCGCTACACACATTATGCACCTACACCCGCTACACACACTATACACCTACACCCGCTACACACACTATACACCTACACCCGCTACACACTATACACCTACACCCGCTACACACTGTACAAATACACCCGCTACACACTGTACACCTACACCCGCTACACAATATACACCTACACCCGCTACACACTGTACACCTACACCCGCTACACACACTATACACCTACACCCGCTACACACTGTACACCTACACCCGCTACACACACTATACACCTACACCCGGTACACACACTATACACCTACACCCGGTACACACACTGTACACCTACACCCGCTACACACACTGTACACCTACACCCGCTACACACATTATACACCTACACCCGGTACACACCTACACCCGCTACACATTATGCACCTACACCCGCTACACACTGTACACCTACACCCGCTACACACTGTACACCTACACCCGCTACACACTACACACCTACACCCGCTACACACTATACACCTACACCCGCTACACACACTGTACACCTACACCCGCTACACACTGTACACCTACACCCGCTACACACTATACACCTACACCCGCTACACACTACACACCTACACCCGCTACACACTACACACCTACACCCGCTACACACTACACACCTACACCCGCTACACACTATACACCTACACCCGCTACACACTGTACACCTACACCCGCTACACACTGTACACCAACACCCGCTACACACTGTACACCTACACCCGCTACACACTACACACCTACACCCGCTACACACTACACACCTACACCCGCTACACACTACACACGTACACCCGCTACACACTACACACGTACACCCGCTACACACTGTACACCTACACCCGCTACACACAACACACCTACACCCGCTACACACTACACACCTACACCCGCTACACACTACATACCTACACCCGCTACACACTGTACACCAACACCCGCTACACACTGTACACCTACACCCGCTACACACTACACACCTACACCCGCTACACACTACACACCTACACCCGCTACACACTACTCACCTACACCCGCTACCCACTATACACCTACACCCGCTACACACACTGCACACCTACACCCGCTACACACTCTACACCTACACCCGCTACACACACTATACACCTACACCCGCTACACACACTGCACACCTACACCCGCTACACACTATACACCTACACCCGCTACACACACTGTACTCCTACACCCGCTACACACTCTACACCTACACCCGCTACACACACTATACACCTACACCCGCTACACACTATACACCTACACACCTACACCCGCTACACACCTACACCCGCTACACACAATACACCTACACCCGCTACACACCTACACCCGCTACACACCTACACCCGCTACACACTAGACACCTACACCCGCTACACACCTACACCCGCTACACACAATACACCTACACCCGCTACACACCTACACCCGCTACACACCTACACCCGCTACACACCTACACCCGCTACACACCTACACCCGCTACACACTATACACCTACATCCGCTACACACAATACATCTACACCCGCTACACACAATACACCTACACCCGCTACAGCAACATTACAGCAGACGACAAAAAAACTCACAAATCACCCGTTTATTTCCAAATCTCCACAACGTAAATTAAATGCCTGGCAACGCGCGCTGACTGACTCGGGAATACATTGAGGGAATGACTTTTGGACTGGAATAAGCAGCATAGAATTGACTGAATAGACCAAACCTGCAGAAAGCTCTTGTGTGTGTGTGTGTGTGTGTGTGTGTGTGTGTGTGTGTGTGTGTGTGTGTGTGTGTGTGTGTGTGTGTGTGTGTGTGTGTGTGTGTGTGTGTGTGTGTGTGTTAGTGTGTGTTAGTGTGTGTGTGTGTGTGTGTGTGTGTGTGTGTGTGTGTGTGTGTGTGTGTGTGTGTGTGTGTGTGTGTGTGTGTGTGTGTGTGTGTGTGTGTGTGTGTGTGTGTGTGTGTGTGTGTGTGTTAGTGTGTGTGTATGTGTATGTGTGTGTGTGTGTGTGTGTGTGTGTGTGTGTGTGTGTGTGTGTGTGTGTGTGTGTGTGTGTGTGTGTGTGTGTGTGTGTGTGTGTGTGTGTGTGTACTCACCTATATGTACTCACCTATATGTGCTTGCAGGATCGAGCATTGACTCTTGGATCCCGCCTTTCTAGCTATCGGTTGTTTACAGCAATGACTCCTGTCCCATTTCCCTATCATACCTAGTTTTAAAAGTATGAATAGTATTTGCTTCCACAACCTGTTCCCCAAGTGCATTCCATTTTTCTACTACTCTCACGCTAAAAGAAAACTTCCTAACATCTCTGTGACTCATCTGAGTTTCCAGTTTCCACCCATGTCCCCTCGTTCTGTTATTATTACGTGTGAACATTTCATCTATTTCCACTTTGTCAATTCCCCTGAGTATTTTATATGTCCCTATCATATCTCCTCTCTCCCTTCTTTTCTCTAGTGTCGTAAGGTTCAGTTCCTTCAGCCGCTCTTCATATCCCATCCCTCGTAGCTCTGGGACAAGCCTCGTCGCAAACCTCTGAACCTTCTCCAGTTTCTTTATGTGTTTCTTCAGGTGGGGGCTCCATGATGGCGCGGCATACTCTAAGACGGGTCTCACGTAGGCAGTGTAAAGCGCCCTAAAAGCTTCCTCATTTAGGTTTCTGAATGAAGTTCTAATTTTCGCCAGTGTAGAGTACGCTGCTGTCGTTATCCTATTTATATGTGCCTCAGGAGTTAGATTAGGTGTCACATCCACTCCCAGGTCTCTTTCTCGAATCGTTACAGGTAGGCTGTTCCCCTTCATTGTGTACTGTCCCTTTGGTCTCCTGTCACCTGATCCCATTTCCATAACTTTACATTTACTGGTGTTAAACTCCAGTAGCCATTTCCCTGACCATCTCTGCAGCCTGTTTAAGTCCTCTTGGAGGATCCTACAATCCTCGTCTGTCACAACTCTTCTCATTAATTTTGCGTCATCTGCAAACATTGACATGTATGATTCCACTCCTGTAAACATATCATTTACGTAAATTAGAAAGAGGATTGGTCCCAGCACCGATCCTTGAGGTACTCCACTTGTTACTGTTCGCCAGTCCGACTTTTCGCCCCTTACCATTACCCTCTGGCTCCTTCCTGTTAGGTAGTTCTTCACCCATACTAGGGCCTTTCCGCTTACTCCTGCCTGCCTCTCAAGTTTGTATAGCAGTCTCATGTGCGGTACCGTATCAAAGGCCTTTTGGCAGTCAAGAAATATGCAGTCTGCCCAGCCTTCTCTGTCCTGCCTTATCCTTGTTACTTTATCATAGAATTCTAAAAGGTTTGTTAGGCATGATTTCCCTGTCCAGAACCCATGTTGGTGCTTGTTTACAAACCCAATGCTCTCCAGGTGCTCAACAAGTCTTAGCCTAATTATTCTTTCAAGTATTTTGCAGGGGATGCTTGTCAGTGATACGGGTCTGTAGTTAAGTGCCTCCTCCCTATCACCCTTTTTGAAAATCGGTACGACATTTGCCTCCTTCCAGCAACTGGGCAATTCTCCCGACATAAGTGACTCATTAAAGATCATTGCCAGAGGCACGCTGAGAGCGTGCGCTGCCTCTTTGAGTATCCACGGTGATACTTTGTCTGGTCCAACAGCTTTATTTGCATCCAGTGTTGTCAACTGTTTCATTACATCCTCTGCTGTCACCTCTATATCCGATAGTCTTTCATCTTGGGTAATCTCTTCTAACAATGGGAGCTGCTCAGGCTCGGTTGTGAACACTCCATGGAATTTTGCATTCAGTACCTCGCAGATTTCCTTGTCGCTTTCTGTATATGCCCCTTCTGTTTTCCTCAGTCTTGTCACTTGGTCATTTACCGACATCTTCCTTCTTATATGGCTATGTAGTAATTTTGGTTGCTTTTTCGCTTTGACTGCAATATCGTTCTCATAATTTCTTTCCGACACTCGTCTTATGTTAATGTAATCATTCCTAGCTCTGTTACATCTAATCCTGTTGTCCTCTGTCCTTTGTCTTCTGTACTTCCTCCACTCCCTCCTGCTTCTCACCTTTGCTTCCTGACACTGTCTATTAAACCATGGGTTATTATATTCCCTCCTGCTTTTTTCCTTTATTGTTGGAATAAATCTATCTTCAGCCTCCTTGCATTTCAATATGACTTGGTTCATCATACCTTGCACTGTTTTTCCTCTAAGTTCTTCCTCCCACTGCACTTCTCCCAGGTAGTCCCTTATCCTTCTGTAGTCCCCTTTTCTGTAATCAAGTCTCCTTTCCCGGACCTCTTGTCCTTTGGTCACAATTTTAAGCTCCATCATGTAGTCAAAGACTAGGACACAATGGTCACTAGCTCCTAGTGGTATTTCATGTTCCAACTGCTCGATGTCTTCTACATTCTGAGTGATAATGAGATCTAATAGGCTGGGCGTATCCCCTCCTCTTTCCCTAGTATCTTCTTTCACATGCTGTGTTAGGAAATTCCTGTCAATAACGTCTACCAGCTTCGCTCCCCAGGTCTCCTCCCCGCCATGGGGATTCCTCGTTTCCCAATTTATCTCTCCGTGATTTAGGTCCCCCATGACCAGCAGCTTCGCTCTCATTCTATGCGCTAAAGTTGCTGCCCTCTGCAGTTCATCCATACATGTCTTGTTGCTGTCCTCGTACTCCTGCCTGGGCCTTCTACTGTTTGGTGGGGGATTGTAGAGTATCAAGATTACAATCTTCTTCCCATCCACTGTCAGAGTTCCATGTATGAAGCTTGTGCTTTCATTGGTACCCGGATTTTCCAGCTCATCAAACTTCCATTTCCGCTTTATTAGTAGTGCCACTCCTCCTCCCTGTCTCTGTGTCCTTTCTTTTCTTATCACCTGGTACCCCTCTGGAAAGATTGCATCCGAGATCATGCCATTTATTTTAGTTTCCACTATTGCCACTATGTCTGGGTCTGCCTCACTAACTCTTTCTTTTATCTCTTCTGCTTTATTGGCTACCCCATCAGCATTGGTGTACCAAACCTTGAGACTCTTCTTGGAAACTCGGGTGTCAGAGTTCCCCCTTTCACCAGGGGTCTGGGGGGAACTGGGGGGTGTCTGGGGGGCAAGTGGGGGCTGTGGGGGTGAGTGGGGGGGTGCTAGGGGGGTGCCTGGGAGTGCCTGGTAGGCGAATGGGGTCTGGGCATCTAGGGGGGTAGGAAGGGCATAATGGGTCTGAAAGTTAGGGGTCTGAATAGCATAGGGGGGTTGAGAAATAGAGTGAGACTGAGAGTCAGATAGAGGTTGAGAGGTTGGGGGGAAGAGGGATACTGAGGGCGGAGAGCTGAGATGAGAATGGAGCATGGGTGCTGGGAGTGGAAGAGAGGGTATATTAGTTAGGGGGGAATCGGGGGTAGGTGGGGGTTTTGGGGTAGAAGAGGGGAAGAGGGAGATGGGGGAAGGTGTTAGGGGGTCACAAGGTGAGGGGGTTAAATGTGGGCTGGAGGTGCATAGGAGGGGTGAGGGTTGGGTGGGGTTTGGGGGTGAGTGGAAGAGGGGTGCAGTGGAAGCTGGGATGGAGTAGATGGAATTGAAGTCAATGGGGTAGAAGGGGCAGGGGAGTGGGAAGGGGTATTTGGGGAGGGGGGATGGGAAGGTGGGTTTGGGGAGGGCATGGCTTGACCCACTGGGGTCGCTGACAAGTGTGATGTAGCAGGGGCAGGAGAATCGTTGTGGAGGTGCAAATGTGGAAGGGACAGGGGGGTTGTGGGAGGCTGAGGCAGGGGGGATGTATAGGAGGGCTGAGTTGGGGAGGATGCGACCTGGGAGGTGACCTGGGAGGTGCCCTGGGAGGTGACCTGGGATGTGACCTGGGAGGTGAGACTACCTGAGAGACTATTTCGGTGTCGTTGTTGCCATCTATTTTTGTGGGCTGTTTGCTCATCTTTCGTCATAAACCTCTCTATAAACACATTGTAATGGGTTTCACTTCCTCTGAGTAAATGCTTGCTCCTCATTATGTACTCCACTGCCTCCTCATTGGACAATTGCACCAGAACAGGTCTATTCTTGGTACAATTGTAAGGTCCAACCCGTCGATTGATATCCACCTCGCGTTCTGCCATCTCTGCTCCAATACACCTCAATATCTCGTGCAATTCGTATTTTTCTGTTTCTATTCTCTCTTGTCTTGTTGGTGCCCTAGATTCGAATAATCCATGTATTATAATAGACCGTCTCCTCAGTAATTCATTGTCATGCTGGTAGCCTGTCCCCTGGGGATTCCCCATCCCAACCGCAGTCACTAACCCATCCCCCATTACTCCTCTATCCTTAGCCATGCTGCTAATCCTTCCTAATTCGTTTGTGATACGAGCACATTCCCTCTCCCAGTCCTCTCTTCCCTTCCTAATCTCTTCCTGAACATAGAGCATAAATTCTTGTTTCTGCCTCTCTACCGCATCCTGTATTTGCTGAAATACCTCACTTTTAATCCCCTGGATTAGATCCTCCAACCAATCACTCCTTCTCTCTACAAATTTCCCCTATTAATTTGTCTATAAATCTGTCCTCCTCCTCATCCCTGCTGGTGATTGACCTTGAACCCCTTCTAGTCATTGCAGTAACAATCTAGCCAAAAAGGCGCTCCTCAATACCTTGCACAATCTGCCAACACAATAGGTGAGTGAATCTCCAATCGTCGTCCCACGTGGTGGTAGAAGGGTTCCTGCGAGGTGAGGTCACGCGGTCAAAGGCCGGTGATGTCTGCTGCTTCCACACTGCACAGTATTTCCTCACTATTTTGAATTACGCTAATTAAACTGTTTTTCTTCACTACCTTATGGCTCTGGTCAAAACCCAAGTTTTTTTCATTCACTTGTACATTCACTTATAGTCTTTTTCACTTCGAAGTTGCCTGATTACCCCTCCCACTCCACTAGTGACCCAGGAGCTCCCAACCCACGTCCACCCATCACGATGGTCACAAGACAAGTGTGTGTGTGTGTGTGTGTGTGTGTGTGTGTGTGTGTGTGTGTGTGTGTGTGTATGTGTGTGTGTATGTGTATGTGTGTGTGTGTGTGTGTGTGTGTGTGTGTGTGTGTGTGTGTGTATGTGTGTGTGTGTGTGTGTGTGTGTGTGTGTGTGTGTGTGTGTGTGTGTGTGTGTGAGTGTGTGTGTGTGTGTGTGAGTGAGTGTGTGTGTGTGTGTGTGTGCGTGTATTCACCTAGTTGTACTCACCTAGTTGTGTTTGAAGGGGGTTGAGCTCTGGCCCTTTGGTCCCGCCTCTCAACCGTCAATCAACAGGTGTACAGATTCCTGAGCCTATTGGGCTCTATCATATCTACACTTGAAACTGTGTATGGAGTCAGCCTCCACCACATCACCCCCTAATGCATTCCATTTGTCAACCACTCTGACACTAAAAAATTTCTTTCTAATATCTCTGTGATTCATTTGGGCACTCAGTTTCCACCAGTGTCCCCTTGTGCGTGTTCCCCTTGTGTTAAATAGACTGTCTTTATCTACCCTATCAATTCCCTTCAGAATCTTGCATGTGGTGATCATGTCCCCCCTAACTCTTCTGTCTTCCAGCGAAGTGAGGTTTAATTCCCGTAGTCTCTCCTCGTAGCTCATACCTCTCAGCTCGGGTACTAGTCTGGTAGCAAACCTTTGAACCTTTTCCAGTTTAGTTTCATCCTTGACTAGATATGGACTCCATGCTGGGGCTGCATACTCCAGGATTGGCCTGACATATGTGGTATACAAAGTTCTGAATGATTCTTTACACAAGTTTCTGAATGCCGTTCGTATGTTGGCCAGCCTGGCATATGCCGCTGATGTTATCCGCTTGATATGTGCTGCAGGAGACAGGTCTGGCGTAATATCAACCCCCAAGTCTTTTTCCTTCTCTGACTCCTGAAGAATTTCCTCTCCCAGATGATACCTTGTATCTGGCCTCCTGCTCCCTACACCTATCTTCATTACATTACATTTGGTTGGGTTAAACTCTAACAACCATTTGTTCGACCATTCCTTCAGCTTGTCTAGGTCTTCTTGAAGCCTCAAACAGTCCTCTTCTGTTTTAATCCTTCTCATAATTTTAGCATCGTCTGCAAACATTGAGAGAAATGAATCGATACCCTCTGGGAGATCATTTACATATATCAGAAACAAGATAGGACCGAGTACAGAGCCCTGTGGGACTCCATTGGTGACTTCACGCCAATCGGGGGTCTCACCCCTCACCGTAACTCTCTGCTTCCTATTGCTTAGATACTCCCTTATCCACTGGAGCACCTTACCAGCTACACCTGCCTGTCTCTCCAGCTTATGTACCAGCCTCTTATGCGGTACTGTGTCAAAGGCTTTCCGACAATCCAAGAAAATGCAGTCCGCCCAGCCCTCTCTTTCTTGCTTAATCTTTGTCACCTGATCGTAAAATTCTATCAAGCCTGTAAGGCAAGATTTACCCTCCCTGAACCCATGTTGGCGATTTGTCACGAAGTCCCTTCTCTCCAGATGTGTTACCAGGTTTTTTCTCACGATCTTCTCCATCACCTTGCATGGTATACAAGTCAAGGACACTGGCCTGTAGTTCAGTGCCTCTTACCTGTCGCCCTTTTTGTATACTGGGATCACATTCGCCGTCTTCCATATTTCTGGTAGGTCTCCCGTCTCCAGTGACTTATTATACACTATGGAGAGTGGCAAGCAAAGTGCCTCTGCACACTCTTTCAGTACCCATGGTGAAATCCCATCTGGACCAACAGCCTTTCTAACATCCAGATCCAGCAGGTGTCTCTTGACCTCCTCTCTCGAGATTTCAAACTCTTCCAAGGCCGCCTGGTTTACCTCCCTTTCTCCTAGCACAGTGACCTCACCTTGTTCTATTGTGAAGACCTCCTGGAACCTCTTGTTGAGTTCTTCACACACCTCTCTGTCATTCTCTGTATACCTGTCCTCGCCTGTTCGAAGTTTCAATACCTGTTCTTTCACTGTTGTTTTCCTTCTGATGTGACTGTGGAGTAGCTTTGGTTCGGTCTTGGCTTTGTTTGCTATATCATTTTCAAAACTTTTCTCTGCTTCTCTTCTCACCCTGACGTACTCATTCCTGGTTCTCTGGTATCTCTCTCTGCTTTCTGGTGTTCTGTTATTCCGGAAGTTCCTCCACGCCCTTTTGTTCAGTTTCTTTGCTTCCATACATGCCCTATTATACCATGGATTCTTCTGTTGCTTCTCGGATTTTTCTCTTTGGGCCGGGATGAACCAGTTTACTGCCTCCTGACACTTTTGGGTAACATAGTCCATCATACCCTGTACAGACTTATCTCTGAGGTCTGTGTCCCAAGGTATTTCACTTAGGAAACTTCTCATCTCCTCATAATTCCCCTTTCGGTATGCCAGCCTTTTGATTCCTAGTTCTTTTTGGGGGGAGATAAGTCCTAGCTCTACCAGGTACTCAAAGTTCAATACACTGTGGTCACTCATTCCCAAGGGCGCTTCCATCTTAACTTCCCTTATATCCCACTCATTTAGGATAAATATCAAATCATGCATTGCTGGTTCATCTTCTCCTCTCATTCTTGTTGGTTCTTTGATGTGCTGGCTAAGAAAGTTTCTTGTTGCCACGTCCAGCAGCTTAGCTCTCCATGTTTCTGGTCCTCCATGCGGGTCTCTGTTCTTCCAATCTATCTTCCCATGGTTGAAGTCTCCCATAATTAGTAGTCCAGATCCATTCCTGCTAGCAACAGAAGCTGCTCTTTCTATTATGTTAATGGTGGTCATGTTGTTTCTATCATATTCCTGTCTAGGTCTTCTGTCATTTGGTGGTGGATTATATATGACTACGACTATAACTTTTTTCCCTCCATTTGTTACAGTACCTGCTATGTAGTCACTGAAACCTTCACAGCCCTGAATATCCATCTCCTCAAAATCCCAGCCCTTTCTTATCAGCAGAGCTACACCACCCCCACCTCTTCCTTCCCTCTCTTTCCTCATAACATAATAGGCCTGTGGGAACACTGCATTTGTTATCGTTTTCGTGGTCTTTGTTTCTGTGAGGGCTATTATGTCTGGGTTTTCCTCTAGTACCAGTTCTCCAAGCTCATTTGCTTTATTTGTAATTCCATCTATGTTAGTGTACATCGCTTTGAGGCTCACTTTCTTCTGTCCACTCTCTCAAATCGCCTCCTTGGTGAGTGTTCTGCTGGTGGGGGAGGCTGTTCCATGGGTGTGAGGACCTGTGAGGTGGATAACAGGGTCTCAGAGGATACTGAGATGAGGGGCGGGGGATCCAGTGAAGGGGGAGGGACAGGGAGGGTATGGGGTGAAAGGGGAGGGAGGACAGGAAGGAAAGGGGGGGAGGGAGGATTCGGGAGGAGGGGAGGGGTAGAAGGGTGGGGATTGGGTGTGGGGGGAGGGAGATTTGTCTGAACATTTGAGTGGGGGCAGGGAGGGTTTGGGGTAGGGGGTTTTCTATGCAGAGGAGGGAGGCGGGGTTGTCCTCCCTTCTGGTGTTACTGGGTAGCTGGTTGTGGGTTCCCCCCTCGCCTCTGGGGGTGTTGTGTTGGGAGCTGTGACTTCCTGGTTTTCCCCTCTCGCCCTGCGCCTCTTCCTTGCTTCTGCCGCCACGGCTCTCTCCTCCCTTGTCATGTCTCTCTGGAGGAATACATTTTTGAATTTTCCCACGTTTTTCAGGGAGCTCTTCCTTGATAGGATCTTCTCCTTTGTGTTCTCGTTTGCAAACACTATCTTTATCATTCGGTCTCGGTCTTTGTTGTACCAACCTAGCCTGAAAACCTTCTCAATGCTATGCTCAGCCCCTTCCATGTCTAGTGCCTTTAGTACTTCATTCACTGCTGCTTTGTCCTTGTCATTCCACTCTGTCCTATTAGAGCCTTCCTGCTCTCTAATACCCTGCTCTTTAATTTTTTAAATTTCCTGCTCTTCTGTGTGTGTGTGTGTGTGTGTGTGTGTGTGTGTGTACTCACCTAGTTGTGTTTGCGGGGGTTGAGCTCTGGCTCTTTGGTCCCGCCTCTTAACAGTCAATCAACAGGTGTACAGATTCATGAGCCTATCGGGCTCTGTCATATCTACACTTGAAACTGTGTATGGAGTCAGCCTCCACCACATCACTTCCTAATGCATTCCATTTGTCAACCACTCTGACACTAAAAAAGTTCTTTCTAATATCTCTGTGGCTCATTTGGGCACTCAGTTTCCACCTGTGTCCCCTTGTGCGTGTTCCCCTTGTATTAAATAGACTGTCTTTATCTACCCTATCAATCCCCTTCAGAATCTTGAATGTGGTGATCATGTCCCCCCTAACTCTTCTGTCTTCCAGCGAAGTGAGGTTTAATTCCCGTAGTCTCTCCTCGTAGCTCATACCGCTCAGCTCGGGTACTAGTCTGGTGGCAAACCTTTGAACCTTTTCCAGTTTAGTCTTATCCTTGACTAGATATGGACTCCATGCTGGGGCTGCATACTCCAGGATTGGCCTGACATATGTGGTATACAAAGTTCTGAATGATTCTTTACACAAGTTTCTGAATGCCGTTCGTATGTTGGCCAGCCTGGCATATGCCGCTGATGTTATCCGCTTGATATGTGCTGCAGGAGACAGGTCTGGCGTGATATCAACCCCCAAGTCTTTTTCCTTCTCTGACTCCTGAAGAATTTCCTCTCCCAGATGATACCTTGTATCTGGCCTCCTGCTCCCTACACCTATCTTCATTACATTACATTTGGTTGGGTTAAACTCTAACAACCATTTGTTCGACCATTCCTTCAGCTTGTCTAGGTCTTCTTGAAGCCTCAAACAGTCCTCTTCTGTTTTAATCCTTCTCATAATTTTAGCATCGTCCGCAAACATTGAGAGAAATGAATCGATACCCTCCGGGAGATCATTTACATATATCAGAAACAAGATAGGACCGAGTACAGAGCCCTGTGGGACTCCACTGGTGACTTCACGCCAATCGGAGGTCTCACCCCTCACCGTAACTCTCTGCTTCCTATTGCTTAGATACTCCCTTATCCACAGGAGCACCTTACCAGCTACACCTGCCTGTCTCTCCAGCTTATGTACCAGCCTCTTATGCGGTACTGTGTCAAAGGCTTTCCGACAATCCAAGAAAATGCAGTCCGCCCAGCCCTCTCTTTCTTGCTTAATCTGTGTCACCTGATCGTAGAATTCTATCAAGCCTGTAAGGCAAGATTTACCCTCCCTGAATCCATGTTGGCGATTTGTCACGAAGTCCCTTCTCTCCAGATGTGTTACCAGGTTTTTTCTCACGATCTTCTCCATCACCTTGCATGGTATACAAGTCAAGGACACTGGCCTGTAGTTCAGTGCCTCTTGTCTGTCGCCCTTTTTGTATATTGGGACCACATTCGCCGTCTTCCATATTTCTGGTAGGTCTCCCGTCTCTAGTGACTTACTATACACTATGGAGAGTGGCAGGCAAAGTGCCTCTGCACACTCTTTCAGTACCCATGGTGAGATCCCATCTGGACCAACAGCCTTTCTAACATCCAGATCCAGCAGGTGTCTCTTGACCTCCTCTCTCGTAATTTCGAACTCCTCCAAGGGCGCATGGTTTACCTCCCTTTCTCCTAGCACAGTGACCTCACCCTGTTATATTGTGAAGACCTCCTGGAACCTCTTGTTGAGTTCCTCACACACCTCTCTGTCATTCTCTGTATACCTGTCCTCGCCTGTTCTAAGTTTCAATACCTGTTCTTTCCCTTTTGTTTTCCTTCTGATGTGACTGTGGAGTAGCTTTGGTTCGGTCTTGGCTTTGTTTGCTATATCATTTTCAAAATTTTTCTCTGCTTCTCTTCTCACCCTGACGTACTCATTCCTGGTTCTCTGGTATCTCTCTCTGCTTTCTGGTGTTCTGTTATTCCGGAAGTTCCTCCACGCCTTTTTGTTCAGTTTCTTCGCTTCCATACATGCCCTATTATACCATATACATGTGTGTGTGTGTGTGTGTGTGTGTGTGTGTGTGTGTGTGTGTATGAGTGTGTGTGTGTGTGTGTGTGAGTGTCTGTTATCATGTCTCTCTCTGTTTTCCAGGGACGTGAGGCTGAACTCCTTTAGCCTTTCCTCGTAGCTCATTCCTCTCAGTTCCGGGACGAGCCTGGTGTCATACCGCTGAATCTTCTCTAGCTTTGTCTTGTGTTTAACTAGGTATGGACTCCAGGCTGGAGCTGCATACTCCAGGATTGGTCTTACATAAGTGGTATACTGGGTCCTGAACGATTCCGTACACAAATTTCTAAAGGTAGTTCTTATGTTGGCCAACCTAGCATATGCCGCTGATGATATTCTTTTGATGTGGGCCTCTGGGGACAGGTTCGGTGTGATATCAACCCCCCCCCCCCCCAGATCTTTCTCTCTATTTGACTCTTGCAGGATTTCACCTCCCAGATGGTATCTTGTGTTCAGCCTCCTGCTCCCTTCGTCTAATTTCATTATTTTACACTTTCCTAAGTTGAACTTTAGCAGCCATTTTCTAGATCATTCCTCCAGTATGTCCAGGTCATCCTGTAGTCTCTGTCTATCTTCATCTGTCTTGATTCTTCTCGTAATTTTTGCATCATCAGCAAACATTGAGAGGAATGAGTCTATACCCTCCGGAAGATCGTTTATATATATTAGAAACAGGATGGGTCCAAGTACTGAGCCCTGTGGGACTCCGCTGGTGACATCTCGCCACTCTGATGTCTTCCCCCTCACCATTACTCGCTGTTTCCTGTTGCTTAAGTACTCCCTTATCCACTGGAGCACCTTCCCTTTTACTCCTGACTGATTCTCCAACTTTTTTAACAGCCTTTTATGGGGTACTGTGTCAAAGGCTTTCTGGCAGTCCAGGAAAATGCAGTCTGCCCACCCTTCTCTTTCCTGCCTAATTTTTGTTGCCTAGTCATAGAATTCTAATAAACCTGTGAGGCACGATTTACCATATGCAGGCGATGAGTCACAATAACGTGGCTGAAGTATGATGACCAGACCACACACTAGAAATTGAAGAGACGACGACGTTTCGGTCCGTCCTGGACCATTCTCAAGTCGAAACGTCGTCGTCTCTTCAATTTCTAGTGTGTGGTCTGGTCATCACGATTTACCATCTCTGAACCCATGTTGGTGGTGTGTTACAAAGCTATTTCCCTCCAGATGCTCTACGAGCCTTTTCCTCACGATCTTCTCCATCACCTTGCATGGTATACAAGTTAAGGAAACTGGCCTGTAATTCAGTGCCTCTTGCCTGTCACCCTTCTTGTATATTGGGACCACGTTAGCTGTCTTCCAACTTTCTGGTAGGTCTCCTGTTTCCAGTGACCTGTTATACACCAGAGTGGCACACTTAGTGCTTCTGCCCCTTCCTTTAGTATCCATGGTGAGATTCTGTCAGGCCCAACAGCCTTTGTCACACCCAGCTCCAACAGACACCTTTTGACCTCATCACTGGTGAGGTCAAATTCCTCCAAGGTTGCTTGGTTTGCCTCCTCCTCATGTGTGTGTGTGTGTGTGTGTGTATGTGTGTGTGTGTGTGTGTGTGTGTGTGTGTGTGTGTACTCACCTATTTGTGCTTGCAGGATCGAGCATTCACTCTTGGATCAATGTGTGTGTGTGTGTGTGTGTGTGTGTGTGTGTGTGTGTGTGTGTGTGTGTGTGTGTGTGTGTGTGTGTGTGTGTGTGTGTGTGTGTGTGTGTGTGCGCGCGCGCGCACTAGTGTGTTTTGTTTATAACTTTGATCTCTAGCTCCTGGTCCACGGTGATCAAACTCTAGGATGTTTAATGTAATTTCTCATCTTGTGTTTCTAATCCTTTTTACGATTAATTAATGTGTGCTGTCTTCGTCTCCTCCGTCTCTCCTACCTCGCTTCATTCTCTTAATTTTTGCATTATTCTCTTCGTACAATATTCTCTTCATTATTTTACATTATTCATTTACTTTTTACAGTATGCGTTTGTTTCATCATCATCTTCATTCATTCCAATGAACATTTTTATCATCGAACCTGCCAATATCCCTTATAATCTTGTATTTCGTTATCATGTCTCCTCTGTTCCTTTTCTACCAACAAGCTCTTGGGAGCTGACAAGCGTTAAACTTGTAATGGTTTTTGCCGAGCCAGAAGCGCCCATACCAGACCAATCGAGGCCAATGCTTATTATTTCCACTGAACGTCTTTATCACAATGCTTTTATTTTTATTAAAACACCGTATTTTTGACGCTGATGACAATGGCGTCGATATATCTGTATACTTACGTGTATATATGTAATATGAACCCCCAAGTATGCCTATAAATACCTGTATATGTACGTGCACATGTACAGCAGGTGGCTAATATGCTAGAGGTAAGGCTAGGTTAATATCGCTGGTGTTGTAAGTCAGTGTAATGGGCCGTGGGTATTGTGGGAGGTAATTGGGTTGTGGTCGTGGGTCGAGGCGGGGGTCGCCCTGTCCACTATACACGCCTGTCCCGGGATTATTACCTGAGCGTAATACTGCCTTGGTTGTTTATTGTCCGCCTGTCTTGAAGGTGGGGTCACAAACAGCATGGGAGAGGGAGAGACAGAGTGGGAGGGAGAGACTGATAGAGAGTGAGAGACACGTGAGAAAGCGTGAGAGTCATATGAGAGAGTAACTGACAAATGAGAAAGTGAGACACAATCTTCACAAAGTCCCCATAAAGCTTAACAAAGCAGCCATGAAGCTTAACAAAGCACCAATAAAGCCTCACAAAGCACCCATAAAGCTTAACAAAGCACCCATAAAGCTTAACAAAGCACCCATAAAGCTTAACAAAGCACCCATAAAGCTTAACAAGCCACCCATAAAGCTGAACAAAGCACCCATAAAGCTTAACAAGCCACCCATAAAGCCTAGCAAAGCACCCATAAAGCCTCACAAAGCACCCATAAAGACTAACAAAGCACCCATAAAGCTTAACAAAGCACCCATAAAGCCGAACAAAGCAACCATAAAGCCTAACAAAGAACCCATAAAGCCTCATAAAGCACCCATAAAGCCTAACAAAGCACCCATAAAGCCTCACAACGCTCCCATAAAGTCTCACAAAGCACCCATAAAGCTTAACAAAGCACCCATAAAGCTTAACAAAGCACCCATAAAGCCTCACAAAGCCCGCATAAAGCCTCACAAAGCACCCATAAAGCCTCACAAAGCACCCATAAAGCCTCACAAAACACCCATAAAGACTAACAAAGCACCCATAAAGCCTCACAAAGCACCCATAAAGCTTAACAAAGCATCCATAAAGCTTAACAAAGCACCCATAAGCCTAACAATGCACCCATAAAGCCTCACAAAGCACCCATAAAGCTTAACAAAGCACCCATAAAGCTTCACGGAGCACCCATAAAGCTTCAGAAAGCACCCATAAAGCTTCAGAAAGCACCCATAAAGCTTAACAGAGCACCCATAAAGCTTCACAGAGCACCCATAAAGCTTCACGGAGCACCCATAAAGCTTCACAGAGCACCCATAAAGCTTCACAAAGCACCCATAAAGCTCAACAAAGCACCCACAAAGCTTCACGGAGCACCCATAAAGCTTCACAGAGCACCCATAAAGCTTCACAAAGCACCAATAAAGCTTCACAAAGCACCCATAGAGCTTCACAAAGCACCCATAAAGCTTCACAAAGCACCCATAAAGCTTCACAAAGGCCCCATAAAGCTTCACAAAGCACCCATAAAGCTTCACACAGCACCCATAAAGCTTCACAAAGCACCCATAAAACTTCACAAAGCACCCATAAAGCTCACAAAGCACCCATGAAGCTTCACAAAGCACCCATAAAGCTTCACAAAGCACCCATAAAGCTTCACAAAGCACCCATAAAGCTTCACAAAGCACTCATAAAGCTTCACAAAGCCCCATAAAGCTTCACAAAGCACACAAAGCTTCACAAAGCACCCATAAAGCTTCACAAAGCACCCATGAAGCTTCACAAAGTCCCCATAGAGCTTCACAAAGCCCCCCTAAAGCTTCACAAACCCCCCATAAAGCTTCAAAAATCACCCAAAAGCTTCACAAATCACCCATAGAGCTTCACAAAGCACCCATAAAGCTTCACAAAGCACCCATAAAGCTTCACAACACACCCATAAAACTTCACAAAGCCCTCATAACGCTTCAAAAATTACCCAAAAAGCTTTACAAAGCCCCCATAAAGCTTCACAAAGCACCCATAAAGCTTAAAAAATCACCCAAAAAGCTTCACAAATCACCCATAAAGCTTCACAAAGCACCCATAAAGCTTCACAAAGCACCCATAAAGCTTCACAGAGCACCCATAAAGCTTCACGGAGCACCCATAAAGCTTCACAGAGCACCCATAAAGCTTCACAAAGCACCCATAAAGCTCAACAAAGCACCCACAAAGCTTCACGGAGCACCCATAAAGCTTCACAGAGCACCCATAAAGCTTCACAAAGCACCAATAAAGCTTCACAAAGCACCCATAGAGCTTCACAAAGCACCCATAAAGCTTCACAAAGCACCCATAAAGCTTCACAAAGGCCCCATAAAGCTTCACAAAGCACCCATAAAGCTTCACACAGCACCCATAAAGCTTCACAAAGCACCCATAAAACTTCACAAAGCACCCATAAAGCTCACAAAGCACCCATGAAGCTTCACAAAGCACCCATAAAGCTTCACAAAGCACCCATAAAGCTTCACAAAGCACCCATAAAGCTTCACAAAGCACCCATAAAGCTTCACAAAGCACTCATAAAGCTTCACAAAGCCCCATAAAGCTTCACAAAGCACACAAAGCTTCACAAAGCACCCATAAAGCTTCACAAAGCACCCATGAAGCTTCACAAAGTCCCCATAGAGCTTCACAAAGCCCCCCTAAAGCTTCACAAAGCACCCATAAAGCTTCAAAAATCACCCAAAAGCTTCACAAATCACCCATAAAGCTTCACAAAGCACCCATAAAGCTTCACAAAGCCCCCATAAAGCTTCACAACACACCCATAAAGCTTAAAAAATTACCCAAAAAGCTTCACAAAGCACCCATAAAGCTTCACAAAGCACCCATAAAGCTTCACAACACACCCATAAAACTTCACAAAGCCTCATAACGCTTCAAAAATTACCCAAAAAGCTTTACAAAGCCCCCATAAAGCTTCACAAAGCACCCATAAAGCTTAGAAAATCACCCAAAAAGCTTCACAGAGCACCCATAAAGCTTCACAAAGCACCCATAAAGCTTCACAAAGCACCCATAAAGCTTCACACAGCACCCATAAAACTTCACAAAGCCCCCATAAAGCTTCAAAAATCACCTAAAACGTTTCACAAGCACCCATAAAGCTTCACAAAGCACCCATAAAGCTTCACAAAGCACCCATAAAACCTCACAAAGCACCCATAAAGCTTCACAAAGCACCCATAAAGCTTCGTAAAGCACCCATAAAGCTTCACACAGCACCCATAAAACTTCACAAAGCCCCCATAAAGCTTCAAAAATCACCTTAAAAGTTTCACAAAGCACCCATAAAGCTTCACAAAGCACCCATAAAGCTTCACAAAGCACCCATAAAACCTCACAAAGCACCCATAAAGCTTCACAAAGCACCCATAAAGCTTCACAAAGCACCCATAAAGCTTCACAAAACACCCATAAAGCTTCACAAAGCACCCATAAAGCTTCACAAAGCACCCATAAAGCTTCACAAAACACCCATAAAGCTTCACAAAGTACCCATAAAGCTTCACAAAGCACCCATAAAGCTTCACAGTGCTCCCCTAGGTCATCAAGTTGCACACCCAAATTTGCATATTGCATCCGACGTCCCAAATCTTGCATAGAGGCTCCGAGGAACATCAGATTCACTCATTGGAGTAACAGGTTCTTAATTACTCCTGGCGCAGCAAATGGTTATATATATTACTTTAAACAATAACTTAATCACTGGACTACATACTGCATTATATGCAAAAAAAAGAACGAGAACATAAGACAGCAAAAGTCAGGAGACAGTAGAGAACCAGGACAAAATACGACACTTTATGGGACATATTCACAGACTTGGACAAAAATATGGATAAGTGACAGTGTTCCTTTTGTGGGAACCGACCTGTGAGATTTATATTTATTTAATTTATATGAATTTATATTTACGTTAATTTATATACTTCGATAGCAATTTGTATGATAATGAGTGGACTGTATTTCTGCAATAATCTCAATCTCACAAATCGATCCTCTACACATTAGGGGGGGTTTATTAGTTTATATATATATGCAGCCAATCAAACTACAGAATTAGACTACATTCATTGAAGAGGTTCCTTATCTTATAGTACAGCAGGTTAGTCCACCAGGTATAACTAGGGTGTAGACACCAAATTATCCTCTTTGAGGTAGCTTCCATATCACCCAGTAACTGGTGCACAAATCTTGCTTCCTCGTCTTGACCTGTCAAAAGTGCGCTAGCTGTGAAGCCAGAATCCTATATATGACAAGTATATCAGAGAAAATACTGTACATGGAACATTAAAGACCTGGCTTAATTACCTTTAGTTTGAGGCTTCCACGTGCTCTAACCGGCTCACCCTATATAATGACATTAATGGCCACAAATGAAGATACATGGGTTTCGGAAAGAACACTTAACTTGAATTTGTAGACAGCGTGTTGAAAATGGTACACCTTTGGTTTCCATAACACTACGTCCAAGTAAAATTAACAGGAGCCGAATTTGCTCCCGTGTGAGCCTCTGGTCTCGTACAAAACAATGGCTGTTTAACACTCCATACTATTGACGTTACTGGCCGACATTGTCCAGATATGATAGGAGCCGAATTTGCACCACACGTCTCGGAGGTGACACAACAATGGCTGCCCTCCTTCCTCACTCTGACGCCTGGCTTACATTGTCCACATGTCAGAAAGTGATAGAAGGGTCACATTTACTCTACTTTAATAGTGATAATTAAGTTAATTTATATAAGATGTTTTATGATGGTAAAGTCCAAAGACTAATGTATTTAAGAATAATTCCCAGCAGAATAGCTGGTGAATTATAATAGTATGTGGTGATGATATCCCGTTTTCTTTAGACGGTAATTCCACTACAAGTTACGTTTTCTATGGTTAACTTGTTTATACAACACAGCTATTATCTGTATGATATTAAATGGTGTCGGATTTTCCGACATAATTCCCCAGGGGGCTGCTCACGGGTCGAAGTCCTATTTAGAACAGACGAACACCGATACTCCTCCCTCGAATTATTTGATTAATTTGATGTTAGTAGTTAGTAATCACACATTTGTGTGTCTGTTCGTACAGGACGGATGTCCCGTACTAGAGTTGCAGGGGTTAGAAGTCTAATGCGATTTCATTTCCCTGTCAACTCTTGAAAGGCTAATATTCAAGCCTTATTACATATTATTTAACCCAGAAGACTGGATGTGATCAAGTACTACAGTCAAGTATGATTCAGGGACTGCAGTGAGATCAGTGACATTAGATATAACTTGAAGTTTGTTCAGGTAACTAGTCACTGATATATAAACACTGAGGCCCATGGAATACATCTTGATTAAATAATAAATGTATCAAATCAGTCATCAGATTTATTGGGGTTTAATTCAGTTAATTGATTCAGAAGATTGAATAGCTCATCATTAAAGTAAAGTATGGTTCTGAGACTGCAGTGGGTTCAGTGACATTGGTCGCAGTGACTTGTAGCTGTTTTAGGCTACTGTTCACTGATTTGCCACTGAGGCCTCATGAACTCATCTTCAGCTTTAAATGATGATACTAACATCAACCTCTGTTACTATAGTCAGCTGTAATCTCCTTAGTATAATGCTACTGGAGAAATATAATCAGCTGACAAATTTAGATTTCTACTGGTATTGTTTATCTGCAGGCATAGGTCTCAGGCTTGATACTGGACCTGAGAGTAATTTACCTCCTGCAGAGTTTAACATGGTTATACCCTGATATTTAGTAGGGCTACCGATGAATCGATGACAATAGTCTGTCCCTACAAGGAGACCGAAGTCAGTGAGGTGATCAGACTTAATATTATCTGCCAATTTTATTCCTCTATTTCTCAGGAATTTGGCTGTTGCTCTCAGACCTTGAACTTGTAGGTCTACTGGTATTTTGTCCACCACAATGGCTTGTACTCGACAGACGTACCTGCCTAAACGTACTGATGGTTGTACCACCTGGTAGACTTGAGGTCCTGCATCTGTTACAAACCCTGAGATGTTGAATGACGTCTGGGCTACAGGCCTTAATTGTAATTCATCTGCCAACTTTTTAGTGATATATGTTCTCTGGGATCCTTGGTCAAACAACCCACGGGTATGGACCTTGGCCCTCTTATTCAGGATGGTAATTTGGGCAGTAGGCAAAGTCGTATTACCTTTAGACTTTGCCGATTGGACACTGTTTGTTTGTTGCACCTTGCAGTACTGTACTGTGGTGGGAATGCTATCTTCCACCTTGGGGTTTGGAGACGTTGTTTTGGTGTCTCTGCACAATGCTGCATGGTGCTGACCTTTGTTACACCTATTACAGGTGTGTAATTGGGTATCACAGTCCTTGATGTTATGTTTCCTGAGGCACCTCGTGCAATGTTGCAAATCTTTGAGTCGCTCAACACGGGCGTCACTATCAGGAAAATTAGGGCAGTGGTACATTGAATGTTTCTCATTGCAGAACAAACATGTTCCATAGCTTCCAGTACCCTTTGGTGTCACGTTCTTGGGTGACACAGTAACAATAGGCTTGGAGGGTCCCACTGCATATTCGCCCACACTGCCACTGTTCCACTTTGGTGTTGAATTATATTGTCTAGATTGATTTGGAGTACCTTTGGTACTCTGTGGTTTACTATTATTGGTTTCTGAGGGTTTACTTGGTGGTTTTAATTTGTCATGTGTTCGTAATTGATGAACTACTGACTTTAAACCTTCAGATATTTCATTCATGGATAAGATGCTTTTATTGTAATGAGCACTCATTTGTCTCAATATGTCCCTAGGTATTTTCTCCTGGACAATTATTTTCAAGACCCACTCAGCCCCGTTTGTATCTGCTGTCAGGCTGAGGGCATTGATCAATGATTCTATCTCCAGCTTGAAGACTTGGAGTGAATCAGCTGAAGCCTCCGGTGGGTGTAAATGCAACAGCTCATGAACTAAATGTGATGTTCTTACTTCTGGATCAGCATAATTATCCTTGAGGAGTTTTACTGCCAGATCATAGCCGTCATTAGTTAATCTCAGATGGGATACTACTGTTTTAGCCTCACCTGATAATTGGCCTTGCAAATAAGAGAATTTACTACTCTTTGGTAAAGATTGTTTTGAGTCTACAAGGTCAACGAATTTGTTCCAAAATTCGTCCCAATCTTCCTCATCTTTTCCTGAGAAAGTGGGTAAATTAATTGGAGGGAGTCGAGCTTCTGCTTGACTCGTATTAGATACAACTGTTGTTGTTGTTGCTGTTGCCTTGTTCTGGGCAATTAATTTGACATAAGGCTGTAACGTGGCCTGAGTGTGATCTTCATAATTCGCTAGATCAACCATAATGTCGTCTATTTCTGTTTCTGATAAATTAGTGTTGGCAAGTTCAGCCACATATGTTGCTATTTGACATTTGATTTGCTCAAATTTACCTGCAGCTGCTTGATAATAGCTTTCCAGGTCAGCATAATCAACTGGTGATTGTTGTGACAAATCTTCACATTTCTTGATCTGTCTTGTTAAGTGGCCTTTAAGACCTGCAAGGGTTCTTTTCATTCTTCCTGTATTATCCATACTGGCTAGTTGGTGAAGCCTTTTGGGACTTGTACTTGGGCTGCTCATAATACTGAACAAGCACTGATGGAAGCCTAGGGTAAATTCTGCACTCACTAGGCAATAATCCTACCTCTACTAGAGGTTAGCACTTAAAATTAATACACATTATATATATACAATCATACACACTAATGATTTGAGTGATAAACCAGTGTCACTGGAAGTACCTTTAGGTTAGCTCTTCTATATCACCCTAGGATGGTAGAGACACTAATTAATCACTCAAAGGTGTAATGATCATAAGTAAATTATTATATATACACAACTCAACTCGAGTTGATAAAAATTACACCCAAAACAGGGTCTGGACCATTCATTAATGGTGTTAGGTTATCAATATAGTACAACTGACTATGGTAATAATGGGACTAGGATGAACGATAATAGTTCAACTAGTCATATCCTACCCTGTTGTGGGTTGGCAAATAGTAAATATTATACTGTGATCACTAGTGCAATATATATTAAATAATTCTCTATTTTGGAGAAATAATATACACAATTATTGATAATAGCCTCTTAATTGCTTCTATGAAACTTCTAATATTATCTAGAAGTATTAAATATTATTAGTGACCTCGCGAAATTTACTCCACAAAATTCGTAGATAATCTCTCGCGAAATGTAACACCACGAAATCCGTGAACAATCTTGGGAGGACACAGCCACTAATTTGGCTGGCTTCTATATTAGCACTGTCATTTCACAGAATAACACGCCACCAAATATCTGTGGGTGTACATGAAACCGCTGATGAGGCAGATCTGAACTGAGGGAGGCTCCTGAGCTCCCTCGAGGCTACGCTTCCGTCTTTGACTGGCTGGCCTTTGTTTAAATAACACTGCACTAGTATATTTAATGAATCCACTGGTTAACTGGTTCATCTGGTACTAAGATGACCAAATGTGGGTTCAAAGAATCAAATAATCCGTCATCCGGTTCGAAGATGACCAAATAATGTGGGAACCGACCTGTGAGATTTATATTTATTTAATTTATATGAATTTATATTTACGTTAATTTATATACTTCGATAGCAATTTGTATGATAATGAGTGGACTGTATTTCTGCAATAATCTCAATCTCACAAATCGATCCTCTACACATTAGGGGGGGTTTATTAGTTTATATATATATGCAGCCAATCAAACTACAGAATTAGACTACATTCATTGAAGAGGTTCCTTATCTTATAGTACAGCAGGTTAGTCCACCAGGTATAACTAGGGTGTAGACACCAAATTATCCTCTTTGAGGTAGCTTCCATATCACCCAGTAACTGGTGCACAAATCTTGCTTCCTCGTCTTGACCTGTCAAAAGTGCGCTAGCTGTGAAGCCAGAATCCTATATATGACAAGTATATCAGAGAAAATACTGTACATGGAACATTAAAGACCTGGCTTAATTACCTTTAGTTTGAGGCTTCCACGTGCTCTAACCGGCTCACCCTATATAATGACATTAATGGCCACAAATGAAGATACATGGGTTTCGGAAAGAACACTTAACTTGAATTTGTAGACAGCGTGTTGAAAATGGTACACCTTTGGTTTCCATAACACTACGTCCAAGTAAAATTAACAGGAGCCGAATTTGCTCCCGTGTGAGCCTCTGGTCTCGTACAAAACAATGGCTGTTTAACACTCCATACTATTGACGTTACTGGCCGACATTGTCCAGATATGATAGGAGCCGAATTTGCACCACACGTCTCGGAGGTGACACAACAATGGCTGCCCTCCTTCCTCACTCTGACGCCTGGCTTACATTGTCCACATGTCAGAAAGTGATAGAAGGGTCACATTTACTCTACTTTAATAGTGATAATTAAGTTAATTTATATAAGATGTTTTATGATGGTAAAGTCCAAAGACTAATGTATTTAAGAATAATTCCCAGCAGAATAGCTGGTGAATTATAATAGTATGTGGTGATGATATCCCGTTTTCTTTAGACGGTAATTCCACTACAAGTTACGTTTTCTATGGTTAACTTGTTTATACAACACAGCTATTATCTGTATGATATTAAATGGTGTCGGATTTTCCGACATAATTCCCCAGGGGGCTGCTCACGGGTCGAAGTCCTATTTAGAACAGACGAACACCGATACTCCTCCCTCGAATTATTTGATTAATTTGATGTTAGTAGTTAGTAATCACACATTTGTGTGTCTGTTCGTACAGGACGGATGTCCCGTACTAGAGTTGCAGGGGTTAGAAGTCTAATGCGATTTCATTTCCCTGTCAACTCTTGAAAGGCTAATATTCAAGCCTTATTACATATTATTTAACCCAGAAGACTGGATGTGATCAAGTACTACAGTCAAGTATGATTCAGGGACTGCAGTGAGATCAGTGACATTAGATATAACTTGAAGTTTGTTCAGGTAACTAGTCACTGATATATAAACACTGAGGCCCATGGAATACATCTTGATTAAATAATAAATGTATCAAATCAGTCATCAGATTTATTGGGGTTTAATTCAGTTAATTGATTCAGAAGATTGAATAGCTCATCATTAAAGTAAAGTATGGTTCTGAGACTGCAGTGGGTTCAGTGACATTGGTCGCAGTGACTTGTAGCTGTTTTAGGCTACTGTTCACTGATTTGCCACTGAGGCCTCATGAACTCATCTTCAGCTTTAAATGATGATACTAACATCAACCTCTGTTACTATAGTCAGCTGTAATCTCCTTAGTATAATGCTACTGGAGAAATATAATCAGCTGACAAATTTAGATTTCTACTGGTATTGTTTATCTGCAGGCATAGGTCTCAGGCTTGATACTGGACCTGAGAGTAATTTACCTCCTGCAGAGTTTAACATGGTTATACCCTGATATTTAGTAGGGCTACCGATGAATCGATGACAATAGTCTGTCCCTACAAGGAGACCGAAGTCAGTGAGGTGATCAGACTTAATATTATCTGCCAATTTTATTCCTCTATTTCTCAGGAATTTGGCTGTTGCTCTCAGACCTTGAACTTGTAGGTCTACTGGTATTTTGTCCACCACAATGGCTTGTACTCGACAGACGTACCTGCCTAAACGTACTGATGGTTGTACCACCTGGTAGACTTGAGGTCCTGCATCTGTTACAAACCCTGAGATGTTGAATGACGTCTGGGCTACAGGCCTTAATTGTAATTCATCTGCCAACTTTTTAGTGATATATGTTCTCTGGGATCCTTGGTCAAACAACCCACGGGTATGGACCTTGGCCCTCTTATTCAGGATGGTAATTTGGGCAGTAGGCAAAGTCGTATTACCTTTAGACTTTGCCGATTGGACACTGTTTGTTTGTTGCACCTTGCAGTACTGTACTGTGGTGGGAATGCTATCTTCCACCTTGGGGTTTGGAGACGTTGTTTTGGTGTCTCTGCACAATGCTGCATGGTGCTGACCTTTGTTACACCTATTACAGGTGTGTAATTGGGTATCACAGTCCTTGATGTTATGTTTCCTGAGGCACCTCGTGCAATGTTGCAAATCTTTGAGTCGCTCAACACGGGCGTCACTATCAGGAAAATTAGGGCAGTGGTACATTGAATGTTTCTCATTGCAGAACAAACATGTTCCATAGCTTCCAGTACCCTTTGGTGTCACGTTCTTGGGTGACACAGTAACAATAGGCTTGGAGGGTCCCACTGCATATTCGCCCACACTGCCACTGTTCCACTTTGGTGTTGAATTATATTGTCTAGATTGATTTGGAGTACCTTTGGTACTCTGTGGTTTACTATTATTGGTTTCTGAGGGTTTACTTGGTGGTTTTAATTTGTCATGTGTTCGTAATTGATGAACTACTGACTTTAAACCTTCAGATATTTCATTCATGGATAAGATGCTTTTATTGTAATGAGCACTCATTTGTCTCAATATGTCCCTAGGTATTTTCTCCTGGACAATTATTTTCAAGACCCACTCAGCCCCGTTTGTATCTGCTGTCAGGCTGAGGGCATTGATCAATGATTCTATCTCCAGCTTGAAGACTTGGAGTGAATCAGCTGAAGCCTCCGGTGGGTGTAAATGCAACAGCTCATGAACTAAATGTGATGTTCTTACTTCTGGATCAGCATAATTATCCTTGAGGAGTTTTACTGCCAGATCATAGCCGTCATTAGTTAATCTCAGATGGGATACTACTGTTTTAGCCTCACCTGATAATTGGCCTTGCAAATAAGAGAATTTACTACTCTTTGGTAAAGATTGTTTTGAGTCTACAAGGTCAACGAATTTGTTCCAAAATTCGTCCCAATCTTCCTCATCTTTTCCTGAGAAAGTGGGTAAATTAATTGGAGGGAGTCGAGCTTCTGCTTGACTCGTATTAGATACAACTGTTGTTGTTGTTGCTGTTGCCTTGTTCTGGGCAATTAATTTGACATAAGGCTGTAACGTGGCCTGAGTGTGATCTTCATAATTCGCTAGATCAACCATAATGTCGTCTATTTCTGTTTCTGATAAATTAGTGTTGGCAAGTTCAGCCACATATGTTGCTATTTGACATTTGATTTGCTCAAATTTACCTGCAGCTGCTTGATAATAGCTTTCCAGGTCAGCATAATCAACTGGTGATTGTTGTGACAAATCTTCACATTTCTTGATCTGTCTTGTTAAGTGGCCTTTAAGACCTGCAAGGGTTCTTTTCATTCTTCCTGTATTATCCATACTGGCTAGTTGGTGAAGCCTTTTGGGACTTGTACTTGGGCTGCTCATAATACTGAACAAGCACTGATGGAAGCCTAGGGTAAATTCTGCACTCACTAGGCAATAATCCTACCTCTACTAGAGGTTAGCACTTAAAATTAATACACATTATATATATACAATCATACACACTAATGATTTGAGTGATAAACCAGTGTCACTGGAAGTACCTTTAGGTTAGCTCTTCTATATCACCCTAGGATGGTAGAGACACTAATTAATCACTCAAAGGTGTAATGATCATAAGTAAATTATTATATATACACAACTCAACTCGAGTTGATAAAAATTACACCCAAAACAGGGTCTGGACCATTCATTAATGGTGTTAGGTTATCAATATAGTACAACTGACTATGGTAATAATGGGACTAGGATGAACGATAATAGTTCAACTAGTCATATCCTACCCTGTTGTGGGTTGGCAAATAGTAAATATTATACTGTGATCACTAGTGCAATATATATTAAATAATTCTCTATTTTGGAGAAATAATATACACAATTATTGATAATAGCCTCTTAATTGCTTCTATGAAACTTCTAATATTATCTAGAAGTATTAAATATTATTAGTGACCTCGCGAAATTTACTCCACAAAATTCGTAGATAATCTCTCGCGAAATGTAACACCACGAAATCCGTGAACAATCTTGGGAGGACACAGCCACTAATTTGGCTGGCTTCTATATTAGCACTGTCATTTCACAGAATAACACGCCACCAAATATCTGTGGGTGTACATGAAACCGCTGATGAGGCAGATCTGAACTGAGGGAGGCTCCTGAGCTCCCTCGAGGCTACGCTTCCGTCTTTGACTGGCTGGCCTTTGTTTAAATAACACTGCACTAGTATATTTAATGAATCCACTGGTTAACTGGTTCATCTGGTACTAAGATGACCAAATGTGGGTTCAAAGAATCAAATAATCCGTCATCCGGTTCGAAGATGACCAAATAATGTGGGAACCGACCTGTGAGATTTATATTTATTTAATTTATATGAATTTATATTTACGTTAATTTATATACTTCGATAGCAATTTGTATGATAATGAGTGGACTGTATTTCTGCAATAATCTCAATCTCACAAATCGATCCTCTACACATTAGGGGGGGTTTATTAGTTTATATATATATGCAGCCAATCAAACTACAGAATTAGACTACATTCATTGAAGAGGTTCCTTATCTTATAGTACAGCAGGTTAGTCCACCAGGTATAACTAGGGTGTAGACACCAAATTATCCTCTTTGAGGTAGCTTCCATATCACCCAGTAACTGGTGCACAAATCTTGCTTCCTCGTCTTGACCTGTCAAAAGTGCGCTAGCTGTGAAGCCAGAATCCTATATATGACAAGTATATCAGAGAAAATACTGTACATGGAACATTAAAGACCTGGCTTAATTACCTTTAGTTTGAGGCTTCCACGTGCTCTAACCGGCTCACCCTATATAATGACATTAATGGCCACAAATGAAGATACATGGGTTTCGGAAAGAACACTTAACTTGAATTTGTAGACAGCGTGTTGAAAATGGTACACCTTTGGTTTCCATAACACTACGTCCAAGTAAAATTAACAGGAGCCGAATTTGCTCCCGTGTGAGCCTCTGGTCTCGTACAAAACAATGGCTGTTTAACACTCCATACTATTGACGTTACTGGCCGACATTGTCCAGATATGATAGGAGCCGAATTTGCACCACACGTCTCGGAGGTGACACAACAATGGCTGCCCTCCTTCCTCACTCTGACGCCTGGCTTACATTGTCCACATGTCAGAAAGTGATAGAAGGGTCACATTTACTCTACTTTAATAGTGATAATTAAGTTAATTTATATAAGATGTTTTATGATGGTAAAGTCCAAAGACTAATGTATTTAAGAATAATTCCCAGCAGAATAGCTGGTGAATTATAATAGTATGTGGTGATGATATCCCGTTTTCTTTAGACGGTAATTCCACTACAAGTTACGTTTTCTATGGTTAACTTGTTTATACAACACAGCTATTATCTGTATGATATTAAATGGTGTCGGATTTTCCGACACCTTTTAATGCTAATTGTTAATAAAGAAGAGACAGTGGATACCGCGAGTACATTTGACAGTTGATTACTGGCAATAAGAGAGACTGTTGCCAACTCTGCTATTACCTCTGCACCATCTGCTAGTATTACACAAATAATAATACCAACCAGTGTAAATAGCCACACTTGCATAGATTAAATCATAAATATATTTAAGTCTTAATGCAATAATCTTTTTTGTTCAAACATTTCGTTTGAACAAGTGAACTTATTTTAATATAAGGTACAAAAAAGTATAATTAATTATACATTTTTCCCAAATATTTGGGTACAAACGAGTGTATCAGATCAAAGTGGTTCTGTACACACGTGCCTCCATAAACTGTTGGCAAATATAGACTGTTTTAAGCTTAAACGAGCACCTATTATATATAGAAAACACTGATACAAGCTTAAGCACTTATTAGATATAGAAAACACTGATATTAGCTTAGACAAGCCCCTATTAAATATATAAAACACTGATATAAGCTAAGACAAGCACCTGTCGGGAAGATAATTTTTTTTAGGCTTGCATTAATCGGCAAATAAAGATTACTTGTATGGTACCTGTGGCCCGTAGCCGCCTGCAGCCTGTGGCCCGTAGCCGGCTGCAGCCTGTGGCCCGTAGCCGGCTGCACCCTGTGGCCCGTAGCCGCATGCAGCCTGTGGCCCGTAGCCGGCTGCACCCTGTGGCCCGTAGCCAGCTGCAGCCTGTGGCCCGTAGCCGGCTGCACCCTGTGGCCCGTAGCCAGCTGCAGCCTGTGGCCCGTAGCCGGCTGCACCCTGTGGCCCGTAGCCAGCTGCAGCCTGTGGCCCGTAGCCGCCTGCACCCTGTGGCCCGTAGCCAGCTGCAGCCTGTGGCCCGTAGCCGGCTGCACCCTGTGGCCCGTAGCCAGCTGCAGCCTGTGGCCCGTAGCCGGCTGCACCCTGTGGCCCGTAGCCAGCTGCAGCCTGTGGCCCGTAGCCGCCTGCAGCCTGTGGCCCGTAGCCAGCTGCAGCCTGTGGCCCGTAGCCGGCTGCACCCTGTGGCCCGTAGCCGCCTGCACCCTGTGGCCTGTAGCCAGCTGCAGCCTGTGGCCCGTAGCCGCCTGCACCCTGTGGCCCGTAGCCAGCTGCAGCCTGTGGCCCGTAGCCGGCTGCACCCTGTGGCCCGTAGCCGCCTGCAGCCTGTGGCCCGTAGCCGCCTGCAGCCTGTGGCCCGTAGCCGGCTGCACCCTGTGGCCCGTAGCCGGCTGCACCCTGTGGCCCGTTGCCGGCTGCAGCCTGTGGCCCGTTGCCGGCTGCACCCTGTGGCCCGTAGCCGCCTGCAGCCTGTGGCCCGTAGCCTGCTGCAGCCTGTGGCCCGTAGCCTGCTGCAGCCTGTGGGCCGTAGCCGGCTGCAGCCTGTGGTCCGTAGCCTGCTGCAGGCTGTGGGCCGTAGCCGGCTGCAGCCTGTGGCCCGTAGCCTGCTGCAGCCTGTGGGCCGTAGCCGGCTGCAGCCTGTGGGCCGTAGCCTGCTGCAGCCTGTGGCCCGTAGCCGGCTGCAGCCTGTGGGCCGTAGCCGGCTGCAGCCTGTGGGCCGTAGCCGGGTGCAGCCTGTGGCCCGTAGCCTGCTGCAGCCTGTGGCCCGTAGCCGGCTGCAGCCTGTGGGCCGTAGCCTGCTGCAGCCTGTGGCCCGTAGCCTACTGCACCCTGTGGCCCGTAGCCGGCTGCAGCCTGTGGGCCGTAGCCGGCTGCAGCCTGTGGCCCGTAGCCGGCTGCAGCCTGTGGGCCGTAGCCGGCTGCAGCCTGTGGCCCGTAGCCGGCTGCAGCCTGTGGGCCGTAGCCGGCTGCAGCCTGTGGCCTGTAGCCTGCTGCAGCCTGTGGCCCGTAGCCGGCTGCAGCCTGTGGCCCGTAGCCGGCTGCAGCCTGTGGGCCGTAGCCGGCTGCAGCCTGTGGGCCGTAGCCGCCTGCAGCCTGTGGCCCGTAGCCTGCTGCAGCCTGTGGCCCGTAGCCGGCTGCAGCCTGTGGCCCGTAGCCTGCTGCAGCCTGTGGCCCGTAGCCGGCTGCAGCCTGTGGGCCGTAGCCGGCTGCACCCTGTGGCCCGTAGCCTGCTGCAGCCTGTGGCCCGTAGCCTGCTGCAGCCTGTGGCCCGTAGCCGGCTGCAGCCTGTGGGCCGTAGCCGGTTGCAGCCTGTGGGCCGTAGCCGGCTGCTGCCTGTGGGCCGTAGCCTGCTGCAGCCTGTGGCCCGTAAACTCTGGTTGTAGCTTTATAGTCCGTAGTCTTTAGCTCCATGCATTTAGCTAACGTCAATTTTGAGGTGCATCTGCCTAACCCAGAACGCACGATCATAGAAGACCATTTATTAAATCCATCGCTCATTTGCTCGAGGAATCGGTGTTATTAGCTTCACTGAATCAATGGAACTCCGACGCTGAAGTCGGCAGCGTCCAAAATACGACTCAATAAATGTGAGGACAGGCTTTATAGTCAGAATGAAAAGAGCCAACCAAAACAGGGTCGACAAAACGGTGCCGAGACTGTGTTGAGACTCTTGCGACTCCCATCCACCAACCAGAGCAAACATGTTTGCTCACGCACGTATTTACTCGTATATCTTGGCAAATCCGAGCGCTGAAGGGTTATACAGAGTGGCTTTCGGTGTTTAAGACCCGGCTGTGGACGTTTACAAAGCCTTAGGGAAAACGAGAATATTGTTTCTCAGAGAAAATGATAATAGGGTTTTTAGGGGTAGCTTTCATGGTCGTTAATTTTCCCTCTGGATAGGTTTATCTTGTCCACAATGAAGAGGTTATTTTATATGTACTTATATAATTGAATTGCCTATTATATTTATTTGTAAATGGGACTCATAACTTATCCCTCAACTGTCTCCAGACAGTTTAAAAACAAAATTGTTTTGTTAAAAAAAAAATAGATTACAATTAACTATCATCATCAGTAATTTTACCTCATTTCCTTGTTTTGATTGCATAAAAATATTCAGTAATTGTAGCTAGCTTGTTCGTGATTTACTGTTTTTCTACCTGTTTGTCCAAGGCTGGAAGGCAGACGCTTGGGGCTAATCTAACCCAACTTTGCTTTGCAGGGGGAATCTTGTGCGGTTCTGGGCCGTCATGGATGGCCTGTCACTCAATCGCACCCTTCCTCAGAGTGCAATTTTCATGTGTGAATGTGCTACATCTACGGATATGCTTTCCGTAGGCTTTTAGTATCACTGCTACCTTATTCACTCTTGTGTTGATGATATCCTCATAATGCACCCAGAGTCTGCCAGTGCAGCCTACTTATTACATGCCTCTGTATCACTAACCATCCTGTGTGATGGGGATTTTAGCGTCACGTAGCTAGCTTGCGCAAATGTACATGTACCAAAATGTGTTAGTAAAAAAAAATTGCACTAGCATGTGTCACGGGGGGTGGGCTGGAGCTCTGCTAGCAAGGGGACTGCAAGGGGCTCAGGAGACAGAGTACTCAGTCTCTCTGAATCATGTGACTCACCAGAGTCACTTGGTCCCACAGGAGAGGACCATGTATTACCCACCACCGCAGGTCTTCGCTCCCACCACTGAGGTGCCACTGATTCACCCTGGGAGCCCTTCAGTCAACCACGGAGAAACTGCTATTAACATTTCCGGCCTAGACCCACGGAGGAGGGAAGGAAGACTCAGGCTTACCGTTAACAACACTCTCCCTGAGTCTTGCCTGTCAGACAAAAAGTTGCAGGAATTCCTTTCCCACCTGCGTTTCTCTTATCTTAACAAGGTCGCCTGCTGGGTTGATAATTCTACACCCCAGCAATGCAGTTCAGTGGGTGTATACTATATTGCCTGTTGCCAAAGTGTTGCTACTCCTACAGGATTGACACAAGACCGCCAGCTTAGGGTACACTTTCATAAATGTCTATGTCGCCCTATCACTCTCCAGCCACTAAGAAAGTTCTATATTAAAACTTACTGTTCACTGGGTGGGGCTATAATATCCCTCGAGTATGCTCATAGAGATAACATGGAGGCACACTTAAACACAATGGTAAAAATATGTGATATTTACTGACATAAGCTACATGATCATATATACAAGTAATAAAGATACAGGAATACATATAAAGAATAAATGATCTTGAGATCGTTGGTAACTCTTCACACACGATCTCTGGCAACTCCATCAGCTGGGCAGATTCAAAGGGGTCTCACACCCTCTCACAGAGGGGGGGGGGGTGCTTCACCAACGTCGGCCACCGCCTCTCCACCTGCCTCATCGTCCACACACACTGTTCTCTTCGACAGTCCTGGACACAAGCTGCCCTGCAGCCTATCCTAATATTAATGCACCAATGTTATACTGAAACATGCATAGATAAATATCTTGGCCTATCTAGCCTACTCAACAAGGTGTAATGGGAGGGAAAATTAATCTACGGTCACTATTCCTGGCTCACGACGCCTGTCCCTCGATGGTGTGAGGTACCCCACTCTTCTTGAGCCGCTCCTTGACGATCCAGTAAGGTGTTGCAAGTCTTCAGGTGTCGTGAAGCCGTCGCGTCGTCGCCGTGCCACTCCCACAGATTCAGATATCAAAATCCTGGTCCAACCAGTGGTCACTGAGCTAATCACTGTGTACACACACTCTCGTTCCTTCCACAAGGCGTTGCTCCTTGTCTTAGGAACGGTGTCGTGTCGTTCCTCTAACGTTCTCAGTGGGTATGACCCGATCATACCAGGCCTGCCCGCCACACCATCCAGACCCTCAAGGGTTAGGTACCTGGTTGATGGGGTTCTGGGAGTTCTTCTACTCCCCAAGCCCGGCCCGAGGCCAGGCTCGACTTGTGAGAGTTTGGTCCACCAGGCTGTTGCTTGGAGCGGCCCGCAGGGCCACATACCCACCACAGCTCGGCTGATCCGGAAGTTCTCTTAGAAAACCGTCCAGTTTTCTCTTCAAGATGTCCACGGTTGTTCCGGCAATATTTCTTATCGTCGCTGGGAGGACGTTGAACAACCACGGACCTCTGATGTTTATACAGTGCTCTCTGATTGTGTCTATGGCACCTCTGCTCTTTACTGGTTCAATCTTGCATTTTCTTCCATATCGTTCACTCCAGTACGTTGTTATTTTACTGTGTAGATTTGGGACCTGACCCTCCAGTATTTTCCATGTGTATATTATTTGGTATCTCTCTCGTCTCCTTTCTAGAGAGTACATTTGGAGAGCTTTGAGACGATCCCAATAATTTAGGTGTTTTACCTCGTCTATGCGTGCCGTATATGTTTTCTGTATTCCCTCTATTTCAGCAATCTCTCCTGCTCTGAAGGGGGAAGTAAGTACTGAGCAGTACTCGAGACGGGACAACACAAGTGACTTGAAGAGTACAACCATTGTGATGGGATCCCTGGATTTGAAAGTTCTTGTAATCCATCTGATCATTTTTCTGGCTGACGCGATATTTGCTTGGTTATACTCCCTAAACGTTAGATCGTCGGACATCATTATTCCCAAATCCTTGACATGCTGTTTTTCTACTATGGGAAGATTCGATTGTGTTTTGTACCCTGTATTATGTTTCAGATCCTCATTTTTGCCGTACCTGAAATTTATCACTGTTAAACATCATGTTATTTTCTGCTGCCCAATCGAAAACTTTGTTGACATCTGCTTGTAGTTTTTCAACGTCTTCAGCAGAGGTAATTTTCATGCTGATTTTTGTGTCATCTGCAAAGGACGACACAAAGTTGTGACGTGTATTTTTGTCTATATCAGATATGAGAATAAGGAACAGTAGCGGTGCAAGGACTGTTGTGGGGAAACTCCAGGCAGCTAGTCTCTTTTTTTAAATTGAATTTAATATGATAAAGTTATGTCTTATTTATTTTTCTTAGTAAGTAAGAATTAATTGAGTGAACTGTATATACTTGTAAACTGCCTGAAATTATCTCCCACACTAATGGGAGGGACAATTGGTAGCCTAAACCACCTTGATATGGCTCCTTAAACTACCAATTGTTTACCTTTTATTATTATAATATTATACCACATGTGGTGGTTCACTTATCATCATACCACATATGGTGGTCTAAGCTACTAGTAATAATTACTAATTATGACTACTAATACTGATATAAATGGCTTAGCTGTGCCAGTAGTGGGGGCCTGCTAAGGCATTTTGTTGTTGCATCCAGATTGGGTGTGGCTCTGTGCCTCCTTGTGCCACGTAATGGCGGCTGGTTGGAAGGACAAGGCTTGGCAAACAAGTAGTTAATAATGTGTATGAACCAACTGTCTGCATAGATTCTTGCTGCTCCTCTCACAATTTACCTGTATGGAATGCAAGGAATTAATCAAAGTTCCCTAAACATATCAATTACAGGTATGACATGAAGTGTGAGGACTGTAATGGAGTACACGTACATTGTGTTTTGTTTTCTCATGTATTATGACCGACTTATATATAAATGAAAATATGTGCACACTATAATTTCAATTACAATACTTGATAAGCCGGATACGGTCGTTGTTGTGATGTTGATAGGCTGTGTTGCTGGTTGTTGACACATAATTGTGGTGTCTAGTTGTTTCACCAGCCCTGGAGCCAAGTACAGCGTATGGCTGTTTTGTTATGGTTCTGGAGCGGGAGCGTTGCTCTCAGTGAAGCCAACGCCCTGATGCTGGTTCATCTCTCAAAGTAATTTTACATTAACAAGGGAACCTAGCTACCTTACGGTGTTAATAATTATATTCAGTCTTATTGATTACTTTTTTGTTAAATCTAGATACAGAACTATTCTATAAACAATACTTAATAATGTAAATATACGATGACATCCATGACATCACGGAGTCGATGACGTCACGGAGTCTCCCATTTTCCATTCTGAAGGGATTACAGACTAAGGGAGACTGTATTATATGTATGTGTGTATGTGTGTGTCGGATTCCCGTAATAATTCAGGGGGGGGGGAAAAAATACGGGTCGAAGTCCCAGTAAGGACTGCGATCACTTTATTCTTCTCCTTCAGAATTATAGTGCTGCTTTAATTTGAGTTTACATTGTTGAGCAGCAGTCCGTTGGGGACATTTGTCCCGTACTGGCATATCGGGTGCTGGAAGTCGTTGCACGTCTTCTTTCCTGGCCAGTTCTAAAGGTACTAATTTCTCTAAAGTTTTGAGAGTAGTGTTGCCTCGGCATTTTACTTTCACTATTCTCAAGATGCCCTGGCTGTCTGGATGAACAGAGACTATTTGACCTATAGGCCACTCTGAGTGTGGTCCATCACTATCCACCAGAACTATGTCATCAGGGTTCAAGTTAATTCTGTTATAGGGATTGTTTGCCCCGTAATGATACTCCCTGAGAGCTGTAAGGTATTCACAAGTCCATACGTCATTCCACCGACTTATCACCCTTGAAAGATGTTTGAAACGTTGAACCAAATCACTTTCTTTGACATATGAAGGATCCTCTGGTTCCTCGTCCGTAAGGGACACAAATGTTTTGAGAGGTCTCCCATACATCAGATGAGGTGGACTTAATGGTTCACGCTACAAAACATCATCAGAGAGGTAGGTAAGTGGTCGGAAATTAACTCGTTCTTCTATCTCTATGATTACTGTTTGAAGCTCCTGTAGGTCAATCCTTTGGCGGTGTAGGGTTTTCCGTAGAGAAGGTTTCACCATACCAATCATGCGTTCATAGAAGCCTCCGTGCTCTGGGAGGTATGAATTTCCAATGGCACTGCCGTTGTGTTAGGGCCGTGCGTACCTTTGGGTGTGTCCAGATTTTCCTCAGACATGCTTCTCCTGCCACCAAGTTTGACCCATTGTCTGAAATCATTAACTTAGGACAAAATCTATGTGAAGCAAACCTGCGGAAAGCCTGTAAGAATGCTTCGGCACTCATATCGGGAGTCACTTCTAGATGGACTGCCCTTGTTGTGGCACAAGTAAAAAGACAGATATAGGCCTTTACTGGTTTCTTGTCTTTAGTGCCTGTCAGTGTTAGTGCTCCTGTGAAATCTACTCATGTTGTCTCAAAAGGATGAATATGTACAACTCGTTCCTTCGGAAGTGGAGGAGGGCCAGGATATGGACACACTCTGGCATCGTATCTCCGGCAAACAACACAGGATTTGATTATTGCTTTTACTGTCTGTCTACCTTGGGGTAGCCAGTACTGTTGTCTTAAGTCCGTGAGAGTATCTAATACCCCACTATGCAGAGTGCAGTATTTGTGTATATGTAACACAATTAGTTTGCTTACTATGTGGTGACGAGGGAGCAATATTTGATTTTTTGCTTCCAGATCTATGTCAGCATGCTGTAAGCGTCCTCAGCATCTTATTAAGTTATAATTATCAGTGTCTAACCAGAGACCCAGATCATGTTGTAACTTCTTAGGAACATTGTTAATTTCTGTCCCGAATGTGTCGGTCTGAGCTCTTTTGACCCAGTACCTAAGGGCACTAGGGAATTTATGCTTGATTCCTATTTTCTTTAGAAAATCAAACACTACTTGGGTGACACCTATAAGTTTGTTCAGTTCAGAGTACCGAGCAGGATCAATTACCAAAGTCCGAGGTAGTTCCGGGTTCTCAGTGGGAACAGTGACATTGGTCACAATGACTTGTGGCTTTTGTTCAGGCCACTGGTCGCTGATTAGCCACTGAGGTCCATTGAACCACATCTCTGCCTTTGTTAATTGGCGTAAAGTCAGGCCTCTGGAGAGATAGTCAGCTGGATTCTCTTTAGTAGGTATATATCTTAGTTTATACCCTGCTGACAACTCTCGTATTTCCTTAACGCGGTTACTCACGTAAGGATTTTTACTGTTATTGTTTTTAACCCACTGTAGCACTGCCTCATTATCTGACCATACTACTGTTTCTTTAAAGTGGATGTGGCTTAAGGCCTTGATCAGATAATGAGCCAATCTTACACCTAGCAGTAAGGCTGTTAATTCCAGTTGTGGCAGTGATCTTTTCTTTAAAGGTGCCACTCTGGCCTTTGATGTCACCAAATTGGCTTGCCCATTTGAGACCAGGTAAGCTACTGTACCATAAGCCTTTCCTGAGGCATCACAAAATACATGCAGCTTAATTGGTTCCTTTTCATTTACTACTGTGTTTCTAGGGAACTTGACAGACTGTAGGATTCTTAAATCTTTCACTAACCCTTGCCATTTTTCTTGTAGGGCAGGTGTTAGAAGATCATCCCAGCCTCTCTTTTGTTGCCAATATTCCTGAATTATCTTCTTCCCATTAATTAGTATTGGACTTAATAAGCCTAATGGGTCGAAGGGTTTGCTGACTTGTGATAGCAATTTTCTTATGTTAAGTTAGTGGTATCTGTCTCCACTGACTTGATTGTCAGCTGATCGGTTGTTGTGTTCCATTGGACACCTAGCACCTTTGTCATCTCGGGTACTTGGTAGTCGGGAAATTCAATTGCGATCAGTTGTTTTAATTTGTCATTGTTAGAGACCCAAGACTGGAGAGGCATATTGGCTCCCATTAATTCTCGATTGGCCTCATGGTATATGTCCAACAGTTTACTTTCACTGTTGGTTGTTCCTTGAAAATTATCCACATACAGGTTTTCGCTAATTTCCATCTTGTTCGGGCTATTGGACTTCTTCAAGTGCGTATCCAAGGTAGCTTGAAGCAGAAATGGAGAGGACGTGGCCCCGAACAAAATAGACGCAAACCGATAAGTGATTATTTCACAGTTCAGATCGTTAGGATCCTTAATCCATAGGAACTTTGTGTAGTTCCGGTCTTCTTCTTGAAGACCTACCCTAAGGAAAGCCTTACTAATGTCGGCCGTATATGCATAAGTCCCTATACGAAACTTTAACAGCACGTCATAAAGCCTTTGTGTTAGGCTAGGGCCAGTTTGAAGTCAGTCATTTAATGAAACACTATTCTGCCCCATCTTAGCACTGCAGTTAAATACTATCCGTAGTGGGGTAGTAGCAGAATTCTTCTGTACAGGATGGTGTGGCAGGTAGTGTCCTTCCTTTGGGTTATCATTTGTTACAACTTCGATAAATTTGTCATCGAGCTGCTTCTGTATTATTTCATGGTACAACTTCAAGTTCTCAGGTTGTCTTTGTAAGCGCAACACCTGTGATCTTAATTGGTTTTGTGCCATAAAGTAGTTGATGGGTAGCTGAGGGTGATTCAGCCTCCATGGTAACCTGACCCAGTACTGATTATCTCTGTAGATAACTGAGTCTAGGTATTGTTTGTAAGTCCAGTCATCATCTGGGCTAGGTTGTTCAGGGACAATGCTGAGAGTTGCCAGATCCCATAATTTATGTACTGGGGGATCATGCTCATCCTTGGACATGTCTCTGAGTTGCAGTGGAGACTGGTCTCCTAGTCATGCAACCATTACTGTGTTGGCATGTTGGTGGTCTACAGGTGCGGGTTGTTTTAGCCGTAATACTGGGCCTGTTAGTAAATAGCCACCTGCAGATGGTAACATGTTCATACCATGGTAATCTTCCTTTGCTATGATAAACTTATGGTAGACATCTGATCCCATAAGGATTCCAATATTGGAAAGGTTGTCCGATGTAATTTTATCAGCCAAAGGAATTCCCTTTTCTTCCAGGAATTTGGCTGTTGTTCCTAGACCTTCTATATACAGGTCTGTTGGGAATCTATCTACTACCAGTGCTGGTACTTTTCGTACATAACCTCCTAATCGTACTTTGGGTCGTACTACCCTGTAAGCTCGGGATCCTGAGTCAGTCAGGAATCCTGCTATGTTTATTCGTGTCTCCTCTACAGGTTTAAGTTTCAGTTTATCTACCAACTCCTTTGATATAAAGGTCAGTTGGGACCCTTGATCAAATAATCCACGTACAGTGGCCTTGTTCTTTCCATTTCTAATGATCAATCGTGCAGTAGGTAGTGCTGATTTATGGTTAGACCTTGTTGAGAAGACACTTATGTCAGGTAACACAGTACAAAGCTGTACTGAAGTGGTAGTTCCTTCCTCCTCCTGTGGTTTGGCAGACTTTGTACTTGTGTCCCCACAAAGTGCTGTATGGTGTTGACCCTTATGGCACTTATTGCAGGAGCGTATTGTAGTTGTGCAATTGTCGGAATGATGTTCCCTTATACACTTGATACATCTCTGTAATTCCTTGAGTCGTTTTATGCGTGTTGCACGATCAGGGTAGCGTCTGCAATTGTACATGGAATGTGATTGCTCACAAAAGACACATGGTCTCCAGACGTTAACAGTATGTTGAGGAGTCACCGTTTTGGGTGACACGTTAACTGTAGGTTTGGAGGGACCAACTGCATATGTTCCTACACTGCCCTGATTCCACTTTGTGGAGGGGGAAGTTGTTTTAGCTTTGTTTGGAGTACTGTTTGTACTCTGTTGTTTACTATTAGTAGTAGACGAAGGTTTAGATGTCGCTTTTCCTTCTGGATTAACTCTTTCTCGTTCTATGATGGTTTGTAAACCCTTGGTAATCTCCGGTACTGTTAGGGAGGACTTACCTACAAAAACAAACAACTTATCCAGTATGTCCCTTGGTAATTTTCGTGTCATATGGACTTGAATTATCCAATCTGATTCATCCAAGTTCACTTTATTTTTAAGTGCCTTGAGCATGGACTCTAGCTCCAATCTGAAGGCTTGGAGTGAGACTGCAGTATTATTTGGAGGTTTAATGTCTAACAGTTTCAGTGTTAGAATTCTGATGGTCCTTTCTGGTTTAGCGTAATTATCTTTCAGGAGTTGTACTGCATTGTCATAATCGTCATCTGTGTGATTCAGATTAGAGACCACCTGATACGCTTCATCCTTCAAGGCACTCTGTAAGTATGTAAACTTTGTCGTTTTTGGCACATTGGCATTAGAATCCACAGAATCAACAAATTTGCTCCAGAAACCGTCCCAACTCTCGTCTTCTGTTCCAGAAAAAGTTGGGAGACTAAGTGATGGCAATTTGACTTCTGGTGCTGTCTGGTTCTGGGAAGTTGTGGTTGCAATATTTATATTGGCTTTATGGGCATTTATGATATCATCAATGTGTTGCAATTTTGTAAACATTGCATCCTCATAATCTGAGTTTTCTTGTAGTATGTTGTTCATTATATCTTCATCAATACTGGTAACGTTAAGTAATTCTTGATATTTCATCATTTGTTGCAACACATGGTGATATTTGTTCTGTGCAAGTTTAAGATAGTTTTCCAGTGCTGCATAATTAACTGGAGTTTGATTACTCAAGTCTTCACATTTGCTAATCTGTCGTACTAGATGCCCTTTCATATTGGTTAGGGTTAATTTTACATTTTTGACAGTAGACATCTTGGAAGTACTTGTTAGTCGTGTAGGACTAGTGTCTGGACTATTTATGGCACTTGTATTAGTAGACCCACTAGTTTCCGAACTAGAGCTACTTATCATTTATTTAAATATACACTGTATAATCATACACACTATAATTTGAGTGGTAGACCTGAATCAATGCTGGAATCCGCAAGTTAGCCCATCTTTATCACTCTTGGTTGGTACAGAGACACAGGTTAACACTCAAAGGTGAAATGATTATAGTTAAATTATGCCTATAGTTATATTGATATCATGTTGACAACACAATTTGGGTTGTCTTAAATACTGCATAAAAATATGTACTTGCTAGGTTGTAATATGTGTTCAACTCTAGACAAGTGTAAAATTCTTACCCTTACACCAGGTTAGCACAATAAATTAGACTAGGTTGCTGTACACCACCAGCCTAAAATGTTCTACCCTTGTGCAAGAATTAGTTGTAAATAATGTGGCATGCAGTAATTGTTACGGTAATGGCAGTGATAATGCAATATTAATGTTTATACTTAAAATTACAAGTGATTTATAAGTAAAGCAGCCTCTTATCAACCTCTTGTAATGAAATGAAAAAAGCACAATTGTTCCTTTGGTACTGCCAGAACAATAATAGTGCTTGTTGTAAGTTCTGTTTGCTATGAGATTGAAAAGTTAGGCTAGAAAAAATGCAAAAATATAGCAGTGTCTTCCTGCTATAATGTATGTAGGTAATATTGCACTAATGTTATGTATAATATATCTAGGTTCGAAGGACCAAAATAATGTGGGAAACTCCAGGCAGCTAGTCTCTTTTTTAAATTGAATTTAATAAGATAAAGTTATGTCTTATTTATTTTTCTTAGTAAGTAAGAATTAATTGAGTGAACTGTATATACTTGTAAACTGCCTGAAATTATCTCCCACACTAATGGGAGGGACAATTGGTAGCCTAAACCACCTTGATATGGCTCCTTAAACTACCAATTGTTTACCTTTTATTATTATAATATTATACCACATGTGGTGGTTCACTTATCATCATACCACATATGGTGGTCTAATCTACTAGTAATAATTACTAATTATGACTACTAATACTGATATAAATGGCTTAGCTGTGCCAGTAGTGGGGGCCTGCTAAGGCATTTTGTTGTTGCATCCAGATTGGGTGTGGCTCTGTGCCTCCTTGTGCCACGTAATGGCGGCTGGTGGGAAGGACAAGGCTTGGCAAACAAGTAGTTAATAATGTGTATGAACCAACTGTCTGCATAGATTCTTGCTGCTCCTCTCACAATTTACCTGTATGGAATGCAAGGAATTAATCAAAGTTCCCTAAACATATCAATTACAGGTATGACATGAAGTGTGAGGACTGTAATGGAGTACACGTACATTGTGTTTTGTTTTCTCATGTATTATGACCGACTTATTTATAAATGAAAATATGTGCACACTATAATTTCAATTACAATACTTGATAAGCCGGATACGGTCGTTGTTGTGATGTTGATAGGCTGTGTTGCTGGTTGTTGACACATAATTGTGGTGTCTAGTTGTTTCACCAGCCCTGGAGCCAAGTACAGCGTATGGCTGTTTTGTTATGGTTCTGGAGCGGGAGTGTTGCTCTCAGTGGAGCCAACGCCCTGATGCTGGTTCATCTCTCAAAGTAATTTTACATTAACAAGGGAACCTAGCTACCTTACGGTGTTAATAATTATATTCAGTCTTATTGATTACTTTTTTGTTAAATCTAGATACAAAACTATTATATAAACAATACTTAATAATGTAAATATACGATGACATCCATGACGTCACAGAGTCGATGACGTCACAGTCTCCCATTTTCCATCCTGAAGGGATTACAGACTAAGGGAGACTGTATTATGTGTGTGTGTGTGTCGGATTCCCGACAACTGTACCTTGAGGTACGGAGCTTTTAACATCGCTTGGACTCGATTTTATCTGATTGACTGTTACTCTTTGTGTTCTGTTCGACAGGAAATTGAGTATCCAGCGTCCTACTTTTCCAGTTATTCCCATTGACCTCATTTTGTGAGCTATCACCCCATGGTCACATTTGTCGAATGCTTTTGCAAAGTCTGTGTATACAACATCTGCATTTTGCTTTTTTTCTAGGGCTTCTGTGATTTTGTCATAGTGGTTGAGTAACTGTGACAGACAGGATCTTCCCGCTCTAAATCCATGTTGTCCTGGATTGTGCAATTTATTGTTTTCCATAAAACAAGAAATTTGATTCCTAATCACTCTTTCAAACACTTTTATTATGTGTGATGTTAGTGCAACTGGCCTATAATTTTTTGCCAAGGCTTTACTCCCCCCTTGTGCAACGGAGCTATATCTGCAGATTTAAGTGCTGCTGGTATCTCCCCTGTATCCAGGCTCTTTCTCCATATTACGCTGAGTGCTCTCGCTACTGGTACTTTACATTTCTTTATGAATATTGAATTCCATGAGTCAGGCCCAGGAGCTGAGTACATAGGCATATTGTCAATTTCTCTTTCAAAATCTTCCGAGTTTGTGGTAATATCCGTTATACTATCTGCAGCTTGAATGTCATTCATAAAGAAGCTGTCTGGGTCATCAACTTTCATGTTGTTTATTGGTGTGCTAAATATAGCCTCATACTGGCCCTCTTAGAATTTCACTAATCTCTTTGTCGTCCTCTGTGTACGTACCTTCATTTGTAATTAACGGTCCAATACTGGTCGAGGTTTTGGATTTTGATTTTGCGTATGTGAAAAAATATTTCGGATTTTTCCTTATCTCTTCTATAGCTTTCTGTTCCAATTCCATTTCCTCAGACTCATATGATCGCTTCAACATTTGTTCTATTTCTTCGATCTCCCTGCTTAGGCTTGTTTTCCTTGCTTGTGATAGTTGTGTCTGCCAAAGCATTTCCGTTATTTTTTTCCTTCTCCTGTACAGTCGTCTGCGTTCTTTTTCTAGAGTGGTCCTCTTTCTGCCCCTCCTCACAGGCACGTGCTTCAAGCAGACCTTGTATGCTTCAGCTGTCAGTTGAGCTATTCCCTGTGTGGGAGTTTTGTCGCTTAAGACCGTCTCCCATTGAATGGTTGCAAGGTCTACATTTATTTTTTCCCAGTCAATCCTCCTATTGTTGAAATTGAATTGATTGAATATTCCTTCTCGCTTGTTGGGTCTCTTAGACCTACTACTGTTATTTATGCTAGTTCGCACTTCAATGAGCTTATGGTCTGAGTATGAAGTATCTGAGATTGTGATGTCTCTGATTAGTTCATCATTGTTTGTGAATAACAAGTCTAGTGTGTTTTCGTTCCTAGTTGGTTCTGTGATCTGTTGATTGAGCGAGAATTTGTCACAGAATCTCAAAAGTTTTCTGACCTGTGGGTGGTTATTTCCCGGGTCATTCCCTGCTATGATATTTGTGTTTGCCATTCTCCATCTTAGACTTGGTAAATTGAAATCTCCAAGGAAGATAATATCTGGAGCTGGGTTTGCTAGGTTGTCAAGTATGTTCTCTATTTTGTGCATCTGCTCTGTGAATTCCTCAACCGTTGTATCTGGCGGTTTATATATTAGAATAATAATTAGGTTTAGTTTCTCTACCTTAATTCCAAGTACCTCTGCCACCTCATTAGTTGAGTTTAGTAGTTCTGTGCATACCAGGTCTTCTTTAATATACAGACCTACTCCTCCATTTGACCTAGTTTTTCTATCACATCTATATAAATTATAATTTGGAATCCAGATTTCACCATCCATGTAATCTTTCGTATGAGTTTCCGTGAATGCCCCAAATATTGAGTTTGACTCTAATAGGAGGCCATTTATGAACTTAACTTTATTACTTGACTTTGGCTTTAAACCTTGAATGTTTGCAAATATGAATGATTGTCCATATTGTGTGTCACTTCTGGAAGGTTTTGGTAGTTCTCCCTCCTCTCTACCCTGACCCAGGGTGTGTTGTTGTGGCAATGGTTTGTCCAGTTTTGGAAGTGATACTGGGGAGTGTGGTAGTCTCTGTGTAGTTGGGGGGGTGTAGTATGTGTGGGCTTGATGACGAACCGGAGTCCAGTCTTGGGCATTTCCCCCTCTCCATCCGTGCTCCTGCCACGTTTCTGCCTGTCTGTTTCTCCCTCTGTTTCTGCCTGCCTCTAAAAAAATTTCAGGGCTATTATATTGGACTTCCTCTCTTATATAGCGCTGTGTACCTCTGACGTGGAAATCAGACAATGAAGATCGTAGCATTTCCTCTCATTAACGGAAAGGTTGCATAGCTTAGGGTGGAAATATCTACACTCTGTATCAAAACGACATCTGCCTTTTCCTAACCAGTTTTGGCATTTCCGTGGGTGCATGAATGAGCAGTCCGTGCCTCTGGGCCCATATCTGCACTGTCCTTTTGCATAATTCCTGCAAATATTTTCATCTGTGATTGTATTATTCTTGTTTGTACCCGTGCACGACTTGGCTACCTCTGTGTCTTTTGTTCCAACTTTCTCGTTTCTGCATTCATTCTCGGTATTGCCCTTATCTTTCTCCTTGTTGCTTTCGTCTTTCTCATTTGTGTTCTCATTCGTCTCATTTTTTCTCTCCTTATTTATGTCACCAGTTTGCTCTACAATATAGTTTTCTTCATTTTTGCCTTCAATTTTGTGTACCTCGACACTATGTCCTTCTACATTGCTACTTTGACTCTCTAAATTCTCAGTCCTCAGGCGGCGTCCTCCAACGACGTCGCCGACCGATTCCTCAAGTCTTGGCACTTCTCTGCCCATTAGACTTGATTTCTTCTTGTTTCCCAGAAGCACAGGGTCTCCAGTAACAATGGTGGGCTGCGATGACTAACTATAATCCACCGAGAGAGACTCCCAGAGCCTCCAGTCCGTGAGAGGTGATCGACGCACGACCTCTCGCCTCCCAGCCCCTCCGCCTCCACAGTCAGGTCAATGGTGGAGGTGAGAGTCAGTCTGGGGAGAAACTGGAGGAGGGCTCCGTAACAATGTTAATTTGTTGTAATTATATGGTGATGAAGATAGTGAGTGGTGAAGGTGGTTATGGTGATGATGATAGTGAGTGGTGAAGGTAGTTATGGTGATGAAGATAGTGAGTGGTGAAGGTGGTTATGGTGATGAAGATAGTGAGTGGTGAAGGTAGTTACGGTGATGAAGATAGTGAGTGGTGAAGGTAGTTATGGTGATGAAGATAGTGAGTGGTGAAGGTGGTTATGGTGATGAAGATAGTGAGTGGTGAAGGTAGTTATGGTGATGAAGATAGTGAGTGGTGAAGGTGGTTATGGTGATGAAGATAGTGAGTGGTGAAGGTGGTTATGGTGATGAAGATAGTGAGTGGTGAAGGTAGTTATGGTGATGAAGATAGTGAGTGGTGAAGGTGGTTATGGTGATGAAGATAGTGAGTGGTGAAGGTAGTTATGGTGATGAAGATAGTGAGTGGTGAAGGTGGTTATGGTGATGAAGATAGTGAGTGGTGAAGGTGGTTATGGTGATGAAGATAGTGAGTGGTGAAGGTAGTTATGGTGATGAAGATAGTGAGTGGTGAAGGTGGTTATGGTGATGAAGATAGTGAGTGGTGAAGGTGGTTATGGTGATGAAGATAGTGAGTGGTGAAGGTAGTTATGGTGATGAAAATAGTGAGTGGTGAAGGTGGTTATAGTGATGAAGATAGTGAGTGGTGAAGGTAGTTATGGTGATGAAGATAGTGAGTGGTGAAGGTAGTTATGGTGATGAAGATAGTGAGTGGTGAAGATAGTTATGGTGATGAAGATAGTGAGTGGTGAAGGTAGTTATGGTGATGAAGATAGTGAGTGGTGAAGGTAGTTATGGTGATGAAGATAGTGAGTGGTGAAGGTGGTTATGGTGATGAAGGTGCAATTTCCACACACCTGCCCCCTCACCCACACACCTGCCCCCTCACCCACACACCTGACCCTCACCCCCCAAACACCTGTCCCCTCACCCACACACCTGCCCCTCACCCACATACCTGCCCTTTATACACACACCTGCTGTGGGATATTTGGGTTTGATTCTGATTAATTAATAATTAAAATAGTAAATTAAATTACGAAGGACCACCCGCTTTTAAAGTAAAGAGGGAAACTGAGAATTTCAGATCATTAGATAAAATTCTAGAGAAAACCAGTGACTATGGATATGACTAGAAAGTATGATCGTAAGAATAATTAATGGGCTGTATTATTAAAAAAAAAAAACCTCAGACACCTACATTGGGGGGTTATTACTGGAGGTCAGTACGTCCAGGAATCAGTGTGGTTCGTTCACTAATTCAATTAATAATAATCTAATCCTATAAATAATGCTGAATATAATATTATTCATACAAAGAAGAACATGAATATGAGCATAGTAATGAGTTACAGTAAATCACACATTATGTTGAACATTCTGAATATATCAAATTGCTAAAATATAGGAAAAAAGAAATAAGCCTTAGCTTGTAGTAGGTTCCTTTAGATAACTCTGGAGGTCCTCTTAATCTCCAAGTCTGGTACACTGACGAATGGCACGGTTAACATGGAGAAGACAGCATGAGGAATTCGTCTCTCGAGCTGCAAGATAAATAACTACCAGTAGCAATTGATTTAACTACTCAATTCATATTCAAGATTATTGATATCTACAGATGGAATTCTAATCACCTGTTATTAGGTGTTATCTTGCCGCGTGACGTGCAATCACCCCGCTATTAATAAACTTATAAATGATGCATCAAATAAAAGGTACTTAGCTGTGGGCACTGTGTAAGTATTAAGATTGCCGTAATTTCGCATCCCAGGCTCCGGTGAACCTATCCTGGATTGATGCGTTTCAAGCTGGCTGATCATGTGTCGTCAGGAACCAAGTCTAAGGTCCCTCTTTAACACCAGCACTAGTTGAAGATATTATCTGCAAGGTCGTTCACGCCTCACAGTGGCGGCTTTCATCTGTGGATGGACACACTTGTCCTATTTGCTGGACAATGGCGTCTTTTGTGAGTACGGTAAGCGTAGCTTTGCCTCCTTCCGGCCCTGCACGTGTCCGCTTCCCGACTCAGGATGGCGTCCCCCAACCCACGCCCAGTCGACGTTCACAACACAAATTATTGTCTTGAACATTAATATTTCTCGCATTCGCGCTTGAAACTCTAAAGACTGGACGGGTTTATTCTTTAGAGGAACTGAATATTATTATTTAACTATTTAAGAATAGTAAAGATATAAGGGAGAGGAATTAATGTCTCCCCATAGCATTCATTGATGACGTTACCTCTATTGCGAGGTAGACGTTTTGATTCTAAAGCTCTATTCGGCTTTTAGTTAGAGAACCATTCGTCTGCAATCAGTTGCCATACAGAATGCTTTAATTATGGAGAATCGTATTTAATTCTCACACAAATTGTATATAATGTGTTTTACTGTAAAGAAATCTGACGCAATACTGGCGTCAGGTGACGTGAGAATTCTAGCCTAATGCACAGATGAATTATTAGTACAGGAGAATTCTACGAGTTGTTAATTTTACTTAATACAATATTTAATATGGTTAGTAATAAGTAATGAGAATACAACAATGCTGTATTGGATGTTGGAAATATCCAACATAACTCCGGGGGGGGATTCCTAGGGTCGAAGTGTACTGTGTTGTACTGACCTATCCCGAAGTGATATTAAGATTAATACATTAGTATGTTAGTATGTTAGTATGTTAGTACACACATAACGAACGTCCCGAATTTATCAAGGACTTACAAGGACTTGAGTCTTGCTATTTACATGTCAACTGAAACATGTTGTTTGTAGCCTACACAATATTTATAGAATTCAACTCTCCCAATTTAAACTAACAGAATCTACGGTGATGCGATATCTTGGGTCATAGTGACGTGTAATGTTTCGTTACGTGATATCACATCGTAGTTTCATCACGGTTGTCTCAGTGGGAAGTGAAAGAAATTACTCTTGTTCAGAGTTGTAAAAGGCTTGCAGTTTCCCTTAGTGGAAACATGCATGAAATTGAAACATTAAATGATTAAGTTATCGGTAATCAGGAACACTCTAAAGCTCACAATAAACTCAACAACTAGGGTCACAGTGACATGTAATGGTGTATTACGTAGCTGCTGAATCGTATGTAAACTCAGAATAAGTTCCTAAGAACTGATAACATTATTGTATGATTATACAGTAAAGTATTATTAGTCATTTAAGATCAAGGAGACTATGACACTACAGCAAGGTCACTGTCTAGGGTCGCTGTGACTTGTAACTATTGAGTTACTAGACAATAACATCACGCAGCATCATGATCACCTCAAAATCAAATGAGGAAATTGAATTTAATGTGCACTGCCGTGCAGTAGTCATGCTGACTGATGGTACAACTAATTTGCTAACTAGCTAAAATAATAGAAAAGTAGAGAACTGAAAAGTTTATTCATTAAATCAAGGAAAATTCTGAGTCGACAGTGAGATTAGTAGCCTAGTCATTCTGACTTATGAGCTAATTAAATGGCAGCTCATAGGCTTGACACTGTAAACTGTTTAATACGAAATCACCTTTACATGAATTTGGGTTTATTAAATCAGTCTCTATAAGTATAGTCAACTGTAATTAATGGTGAGTACAGATTAGGTTAGTACTCAGTTGACACTACTAAAGTCCCTAAACCTACCTAAATAAATGGTTTGAATTTCTAACCTACCTAAGTAAGGGACTAAGCTAATTATGAGCAAAAATGTACTTGAATTAACATTGTGAGCAGTATTGAGCTCATTAACAGGTCGAGTTATATTAAACTCTTGAACATGGTGAGCTACAGTGAGCTCGTCAGCAGTGCTGACAAGGTGAGCTACATTGAGCTCGTTAACAGTGCTAACAGGGTGAGTTACAATGAACTCGTCAACAGTGTTGACAGGGTGAGCTACATTGAGCTCGTGAACAAGTTGAGCTACATTGAGCTCATTAACAGTTAACAGAGTGAGCTATATTGAGCTCGTTAACAGGGCGAGCTATATTGAGCTCGTTAACATGGTGAGCTATATTGAGCTCGTTAGCTAGTGCTAACAGGGTGAGTTGCAGTGAACTCGTCAACAGTGTTGACAGGGTGAGCTACATGGAGCTCGTTAGCTAGTGCTAACAGGGTGAGTTCAGTGAACTCGTATTAACGAGGTGGAGTTTTGTCATTCAGTTATCATGGCGAGCAATATTAAGCTCGTGCGCATGGTGAACGAGCACTCATATTATTACGTTAATTCTAAGGTGAGCTATATTAAGCTCATGAAGCATGTTAATTAACAATGCTAATGTTTAACGGTAATGCCTTAAACATATTAGTTCTCTGGAAATTCACTTACCTATTAGTAAGTTTGCAAGTTTGTTCGTGTTGCGCTCCTACACTAAATAAGCAGAAACGAAAGAAAAACAACTCAAACAATTAATGCAAGTATTTATCACTAACTCTTAGTGCAGAAAACATGGTATTAATGTTTTCTTGGTAAACCTTTAAGCGCAAGTATAGTGGACCAGTGGTCCTAGTGAATTTGTAATTACTGAAGTGGCTTGATGACTTCTTAGAATTACTAAATTCAGGAAATGCCAGTGACATTGAGTGCTAGATTCTCTAGCCTAACATTATTAATTCCTAGGGAGTACTAGATTCTCTAGCCTAACATTACAATTTAACTAGGAAGACTGAGTGTGGTCAACTACTACTTGTCGAGAATAATTCTAGGTCTGCAGTGAATTCAATAGTTTGGTCGCTGTGACTTGTACTTGTTTGAGTACGGACCATTGATTTTCACTGAGAGCTATGAAACATCTCAGCGAGTATCAATTGCACTACATTCAATCTGAGTTTATAACTCAGCTGCGTTTCTCCTTTTAGCTTGCTGTTGGAGAATCGATTTACTGCTGACTAATTTATTATTGTTGGCAGGCTTAGGCTTGTTCACATTCAGAACTTTACCAGTAAGTAAGTAGCCTCCTGCAGATTGGAGCATATTCATTCCCAATCGTTTAACATGTCCAGTTATGAACTGGTAATAGTAGTCGGCTCCTACTAGTACATCTACATTGTTAAGGCGGTCAGACATTAATTTGTTGTCAGCCAAATTAATTTCACGTTCCTGCAGGAAGTGGGCTGTGTACCCCAGACCCTTAATATTTAAGTCTAAAGGTATTTGATCTACAACAATGGCTTGGACAGCCTTGGCTTGACTACCTAGTCGTACAAGCGGTTGAACTACTGTGTATTCATGGGTTCCTCGATTTATCATGGACCCTGACAAGTTTAATTTTACCTGTCCTATTGGTTGTAAATTAAGTGCCTCTGCTGCTCTTTGAGTAATGAAAGTTCTCTGGGAACCTTGATCAAATAGTCCACGTATGGTGATCTTGGTTCCTCTGTTCTTCACTTGGAGTTGGGCAGTAGGCAAAGCAGCATCTACTTGAGATGCTTGTGAAGTTACGCTGTACACATCTCGCACCTTGCAGCACTGTACTGGTGTAGATTCTCTACATCCTATTCTAGGATTGACATAATTAGTCCTAACTAATTTGCACAGTGCAGCATGATGCTTGCCCCTTCTACACCTGTTGCAGGTGTTCAGTGGGGTGTCAGCTGTTAACATTATGTGGTTTGAGACACCTAGTACATTTGTGTAACTGTTTGAGTCGTCTGACTCTTGTGTCTCTATTAGGATAATTAGTACATTTGTACAGAGAATGTTTTTGATTGCAAAACAAGTACATTCCCCATCCTACAGTTCGTTTAGGGGTTACCGGTTTAGGTAAAACAGTATTAGCAGGTTGTGATGGTTTTGCTGTTTGCATTTGCTTGTTATTTATTCTCTTGTGAGTACTTGGTGTACTCTGGGGAACCATTAACAGGCTCTTGGGAGTGCTCTTTGGACTATTAGGTCTCTTAGGAGCACCTGTGGAGTTATTAACAGTGCTCTTTGGACTATTAGGTCTCTTAGGAGCACCTGTGGAGTTATTAGCAGTGCTCTTTGGACTATTAGGTCTCTAAGGAGCACCTGTGGGACTCTTAGGTCTCACTGATGAATCAGTATTTGACTGATTGTTGTTACATTGAGTATTAGCACCTTGGTTACCTAGTGACAGTGTCACTTTAGAAGTTTCAGGTAAGGAAACTGATGTAGGTACAGTTTTGGTGCATTCAGATTTAGCATTAATTGCTTGGTCTGCTGTATGATTGCTCATATTACGCAAACCTGTAAATATATCCTGCTTTGACAGGGTATTAACATTCTGGCATACATATAATTTATTAAGAATGTCACCAGACAATTTTCTCTGGATGATAATTTTAGTCATCCACTCAGTAGTTGGGTGATCCACCTCTTTACTGAAAGAATTTATCAGTGACTCAAGCTGGAAACTAAAGGCTTGTAAAGAGTCAACTGATTGCTCTGGTGAAGATAAATTTAATAATTGGTGCACAAGGTTTATAATAGTCTTCTCATTGTTAGCACTTACTTTAGAAGGCTGTTGTGAGCAATTGTGACCATTACTTGTGTTGCTTAAGGCTTCTTGCTTAGCCTCAGCTTTGATTACAGCTTCAACTGCTGCTGCAGCATTAGTTTTATCATTTTCTGGTTCAGATTCACTGATCATTGCAGCTTCACTTGTTTCATCGGCAGCTTCACTTGTTTCTCTGGGTTCTGGTGATAAGCTAGTTAATTCAGTAGCATTATGTATCGAACTTATAGAATCCAGGGAACATTGAGAAGAGTGGTCTGAAATTTGATCAGACTCTGTAAACAAATCATCACATGAAGCTGTATTAGATGAGAGGTTAGAAAATGAAGGTTGATCTTCAGTTGTTGATCCTGTATAGTGATCAGTATTGACTGGAGGATTCTCCTCGTCTTGATTTAGCTCATGTATTTCATCTGAGCAGTGTGTTTGCTCGGTTGTAGTTTTTCTACAAAAACGTTCTATCCAATCAGGATCAATTTGTTTCGCAAGCACTCTTTTATAGTGATCTAGCTTTTCTTGAATGGTATCTTCATATTCATCAAGATCATATTCGGTCTGACTTAATTCGTCTGGGTCAGTATTACTGCTAAAGAGTTTGTCTTTATAAGCCTCGATGGTCTCCTTCACCTGGACGTATTTTTCGTTAGCTGCCTCTGTGTGGAGGTTGAACTCAAAGAAGTCAATTGGATTGTTTTCTAAAGAGTTGTCGCAGTCGTTAAGTCGTCTTGATAGGTACTTTTGGAGACTTCTCAAGATAATACTGATTCTCTTTAATATTTCAGGAGTATCCATTCTGGATGTAAATTTGAGCCTTATAGGGCTTATGTAGCTAGTGGTATAGCTATGGTGTCTGCTCCTTGATGCAGAACAGGTATAATTATTTACAGCCTGATAGGGCTTATGTAGCTAGTGGTATAGCTATGGTCTGCTCCTTGATGTAGAGCAGGTATAAGTATTGACAGCCTAATGTTTCTTGAGGCTGGTTGTAATTTACCTCTTTTAGAGGTTAGCTACCTACCTAATAATAAGCAACTAAGATTTGAGTGGTACCTTAGTCTCACTACAGGTGTTCCTCAGCTTAGCTCTTCTAAATCAGCCTCGGATGGGTAGTGGACTTACAGTAACACTCAAAGACATACATAGAAATATGTAATAAAATAATTACACAATAAATGGTTAATCCCACCCTTGATAGGGTCAGCACAAAGGAATAATATATGTGTCACTAACTAGCTCAAGCCTAGTCGTGAGGATTTCTACTTGAGAAACTACAACTATATTTAGTCTGTGCTTGTGCCAAATTCAACACAATCACAGCCTAAATTGCTACCTACTGAAGGTTGGCAAAGATTATATTATGGTGCAGTAATGTGCAAATAATTGTGCTGTGTTTTTGGGTTTTTTGTATTTTATATAATATACACTTGTGTAATTATGTGTATAAGAAATGAAATGAACACAAAGGAATTAATTGTGTTTGGCAAGTATTCTACTGCCGTAAATATTATCTAACTCCTGAATGTACTCCTAATTGTGGAATAAAATATTATCAGGGTTAGTAATGATTAACTAGTATGAGATCAGTAATTTATATTAGTATACTGGATCCCTAAATGTTAATGATCCACTGACTTGAGTGAATCAGTAATTATAACATGGATTCAGGCTATAATGGGCAGTCTGCTGACAGCCATATATTGAAGCATTGGTATAGCCTAAATGGTTAACACTTAATTGGTGTTAGTGATTAATATAAGGTTATGAGCTGTTGCTCTTGGTGACCTAAAGATTCTACTTCAGTATGAAGTGTAGGTCTAAATGTTGTGGGTACTTGGTTATGACCCACTAAAGCTATGTAAAGGTAGCTGTTAGTGTGATCTAGGCTAACTGGTGTGTTACACTGTTAGTTGACACAATTAATTAAATAGTTAGTCTAGCTTCTATCACACAAGGATTAGTTATTAATGGTTAATATTTTAATTATAAGTTTAATGCCTATCCGGTTCGAAGGACCATAATGTGGGATATTTGGGTTTGATTCTGATTAATTAATAATTAAAGTAGTAAATTAAATTACGAAGGACCACCCGCTTTTAAAGTAAAGAGGGAAACTGAGAATTTCAGATCATTAGATAAAATTCTAGAGAAAACCAGTGACTATGGATATGACTAGAAAGTATGATCATAAGAATAATTAATGGGCTGTATTATTAAAAAAACAAACCTCAAACACCTACATTGGGGGGTTATTACTGGAGGTCAGTACATCCAGGAATCAGTGTGGTTCGTTCACTAATTCAATTAATAATAATCTAATCCTATAAATAATGCTGAATATAATATTATTCATACAAAGAAGAACATGAATATGAGCATAGTAATGAGTTACAGTAAATCACACATTATGTTGAACATTCTGAATGTATCAAATTGCTAAAATATAGGAAAAAAGAAATAAGCCTTAGCTTGTAGTAGGTTCCTTTAGATAACTCTGGAGGTCCTCTTAATCTCCAAGTCTGTCACATTGACGAATGGCACGATTAACATGGAGAAGGCAGCATGAGGAATCCGTCTCTCAAGCTGCAAGATAAATAACTACCAGTAGCAATTGATTTAACTACTCAATTCATATTCAAGATTATTGATATCTACAGACAGAATTCTAATCACCTGTTATTAGGTGTTATCTTGCCGCGTGACGTGCAATCACCCCGCTATTAATAAACTTATAAATGATGCATCAAATAAAAGGTACTTAGCTGTGGGCACTGTGTAAGTATTAAGATTGCCGTAATTTCGCATCCCAGGCTCCGGTGAACCTATCCTGGATTGATGCGTTTCAAGCTGGCTGATCATGTGTCGTCAGGAACCAAGTCTAAGGTCCCTCTTTAACACCAGCACTAGTTGAAGATATTATCTGCAAGGTCGTTCACGCCTCACAGTGGCGGCTTTCATCTGTGGATGGACACACTTGTCCTATTTGCTGGACAATGGCGTCTTTTGTGAGTACGGTAAGCGTAGCTTTGCCTCCTTCCGGCCCTGCACGTGTCCGCTTCCCGACTCAGGATGGCATCCCCCAACCCACGCCCAGTCGACGTTCACAACACAAATTATTGTCTTGAACATTAATATTTCTCGCATTCGCGCTTGAAACTCTAAAGACTGGACGGGTTTATTATTTAGAGGAACTGAATATTATTATTTAACTATTTAAGAATAGTAAAGATATAAGGGAGAGGAATTAATGTCTCCCCATAGCATTCATTGATGACGTTACCTCTATCGCGAGGTAGACGTTTTGATTCTAAAGCTCTATTCGGCTTTTAGTTAGAGAACCATTCGTCTGCAATCAGTTGCCATACAGAATGCTTTAATTATGGAGAATCGTATTTAATTCTCACACAAATTGTATATAATGTGTTTTACTCTAAAGAAATCTGACGCAATACTGGCGTCAGGTGACGTGAGAATTCTAGCCTAATGCACAGATGAATTATTAGTACAGGAGAATTCTACGAGTTGTTAATTTTACTTAATACAATATTAATATGGTTAGTAATAAGTAATGAGAATACAACAATGCTGTATTCGATGTTGGAAATATCCAACACCTGCCCCTCACCCACAAACCTGCTCTTCATCTACACACCTGGCCCTCACCCACACACCTGACCCTCACCCACACACCTGCCCTTCATCCACACACCTGACCCTCACCCACACACCTGACCCTCACCCACACACCTGACCCTCACCCACACACCTGACCCTCACCCACACACCTGCCCTTCATCCACACACCTGACCCTCATCCACACACCTGACCCTCACCCACACACCTGACCCTCACCCACACACCTGCCCTTCATCCACACACCTGACCCTCATCCACACACCTGACCCTCAACCACACACCTGCTGACCCTCACTCACACACACCTGCCCATCATCTACACACCTGACCCTTACCCACACACCAGCCCTTTACCCCAGACACCGTTCCCTCACCAACACCTGACCCTCACCCACACACTTGCCCTTCATCCACATACCTGACCATCACCCCACACACCTGCCCCTCACCCACACACCTGCCCCTCATCCACACACTTGACTCTCACCCACACACCTACCCCTCATCCACACACCTGACCCTCACCCACACACCTGCCCCTCATCCACACATCTGACCCTCACCCACGCACCTGACCCTCAACCTCACACCGGGCCCTCACCCACACACCTGCCCTTCATCCACACACCTGACCCTCATCCACACACCTGACCGTCATCCACACACCTGCCCCTCATCCATACAGGTTATACCTCGGCCGACAAATCCAAATATTTACCATCTAGTGACTGCCACACATGGAGGCTGTGAGTGTAATTGGCTGGCGGTCTTGTGATGTCCTGCTGATCGCTCAGACTGTTGTGGGCGCACCTCATCACCCGAACACTGACCCACCAGGTTGTTATTGCCGTACGCGGCTATCTCCCCACACTGATCGACCAGGCTCTTATTACTGCATCCCACCACACAAACCCGCTACCAAACCAAGAACGTAGAGCCCCTGTTACTGCAAATAATATATATATATATATATATATATATATATATATATATATATATATATATATATATATATATATATATATATATATATATATATATATATATATATATATATATATATTAGTATATTTTGGTTGCAGTCTTTCCTGTAGACATATATTATTAAATATGACCGAAAAAGTAAGATTAATAATTCTAACACGAATTTTCTCGATCTTTCTTACGTTTCTTTTCACTGTTGATGGTAATTCAAAGATCAATTCTCCAAAATTCATTTTTATTTCTAGTCTGACGCGACACTTGAGCGCGTTTTGTTTTAAAAAGTTTTACGAAACGCGCTCAAGTGTCGCGTCAGACTAGAAATAAAAATGAATTTTGGAGAATTGATCTTTGAATTACCATCAACAGTGAAAAGAAACGTAAGAAAGATCGAGAAAATTCGTGTTAGAATTATTAATCTTACTTTTTTGGTCATATTTAATAATATATATATATATATATATATATATATATATATATATATATACATTATATATATAGGGAAGGGAGTACCACCTCTGGCTGGAAGAAGGGGGACCCATAGCCTCGGAGGAAACCACACATAACGCATTGGAGGGAATGTAGGTCCCCTCCAATACAGTTTCTGTGTGCTTTTCTCCTACCACCCCCTTCCCTTTTTTTTTTCCTTTATTGTGTATTTAAAAGTTACAAAACATACAAGACAAATGCCTAAAGGTTATGGATCTCTTGAAGCTCCTCCGCTTCTGGACAGGAACCGAGGACGCAGCAAGCATTTCCCCTCTGGATCGCCACACTGAGACGCTGAAACAAAAAACTGGAAGCCCTTGGGTCTCTGGTGACGTCAATGAGCTTGGAACCCAATTCCTTGAGAAATCCCAAGGCACTCTTGCCCCAGGGGCCATGCGTCTCAGACGCTATGGGAACAAAGAGGTATTGACCTTCCAGTCGCCTGTACTTGAGTGATTTTGCTGTTTCCCTGTGGTTGGCTGCCCCACCTGCTTGATCAGCTCCGAAGTGTACATAGGTGTCAGCCAGGGTGGATACACATGTGTAGTCCCACACCAACTGTCTACCCTCCTTCCATGAGTATATGGTGATGCCATCAGGGCGAAGTGCGGGGAAATCCGGGTTTTGGACCCCTAGGATGCGAGGTTCTCTCTCCGCTGGGCACCCAGCTGAGACGAGGCTTCTCTTGATGATGTCAAGATGTCTCTTGATGATATATATATATATATATTATATTATTACATTATATATATATATATTATATTATTACATTATATATATATATATATATACATTATATATATATATATATATATATACACCTACATTAACCTCAGTGTTGCACAACCAGGTGGCGCTGCCACCCACAGGGAAGCGGCCAAATCCCGTAAGTATAGAGAACTGGATCACCATTACAATTTTGTCCCCATTGCTTCTGAGACACTCGGCGCCTGGGGTAAAAGTGCTACCAGTTTTTTGAAGGAACTGGGTTCTAGGCTCATTGAAACAACAAGGGACCCTAGAGCTGCCAGCTTTCTTTTCCTGCGCCTCAGTGTGGCGATACAGAGGGGAAATGCGCACTGCATCCAGGGTTCCTGCCCGCCATCTGAGGAGCTGGAGGAACTCGACAACCTATGATAACCATCTTTGTAACCCATATGTAACTCCTTTTTTGTAACAAAGTTCAAATAAAGTAAATATATATGTGTACATACAAAAGAATGGGGGTGGTAGGAGAAGATAATATTAGTGTTCAGTGAGAAACCACAAGGTCTCCTCTGAATACTTGTTATTTTCTTCTCCGAGGCTATGGGTCCCCACATTGGCACCAGAGGTGGTACCCTCACATATATATTATATATATATATATATATATATATATATATATATATATATATATATATATATATATATATATATATATATATATATATATATATATATATATATATATATATATATATAGCCTTCGCCCAGCGCCCACGCAGCGCCCGCCCAGCGCCCGCTCAGCGCCCGCTCAGCGCCCGCCCAGCGCCCGCCCAGCGCCCGCCGATGTCGCAGGTCACGACTGACAGCCAGGCTTCTCTCAGCCAAGAGGAGCCATCAATCAACGACAGGTACGGCACATGCCAAGTGTGCGACAAGGTGTGGAGACTCAAGCGTAATGGAGATGTGCGCAAGCATGCTCACAACGGAACCAATTGTTCGGGTATGTGGCGACCTCCCAAAGAGGGTATCAATCAAGGCCCCACACCAGCAGTCAGGGAAAACACCTCCAACAGCTTCATTTCGACTGAGAATCTACTAGAAGCCATCAAAGCATCATCGGTTGGAACCTTGCAGCACATCCCCAAAGCTGCCCGGCCCCAGGCAGCAGCCAAACTATCCAGCCTCTTGAAAAGGTCAATGACTCCCCCGGAACCATCCAAGCATGGCACAACCTTCTCCTGTTTGGAAACATATGCCTAGCTGTCCCTGCAAGGAGAGACAAATCACTAGCTTCCTCAGTCATTATGGCTATAAATAGTTTTCCTAGAGAGGACAACCAGGCACCCCTCCCCACCCGTGCCAAAAACACCCACGGCAGGAAAGGTATCAACAGCAGAACCGAGGCATCCAAAATCAGAGCAACAGTCAGCAAGAAAATAGAAGGCAACACAATAGGGGCGATCAGAGACATCACCAGTGAAGACACAGTTGCCACTAGGGGTGCCCATACAGCACAAGCCCTGAGGGAAAAACACCCACCCAGAGCTCCTCGTGACGACAGTGTTCCCCTAGTCGGTGTCACCAGAGCAGAACCCCTTTGTGTGCTCGAATCCATGGTGCATAAAGCAGCTTTATCCTTCCCACCAGGATCAGCAGGTGGGTTCACAGGACTACGACCCAACCACATCAAACAAATGCTCAACCCTGCACTGGGAGACATTGCACAGGGCCTCCTGGTGGAACTAACTAGATTCGCCAACACATGTCTAGCTGGCAACATACCAGAGACCATACGGCCTCTCTTTTTTGGCGCTACCCTCTGTGCCCTGAGGAAAAAAGATGGAGGAATCAGACCGATAGCTGTGGGCAATTCACTCCGGCGTCTCGTCGCTAAGGCTGCTGCCAGAGCAGTTAATCAGGCAGCAGCCGACATGCTGAAGCCAAAACAGCTTGGGTTTGGCATTCCACAATGGTGTGAGGCAGCGGCTCGTGCAGCTAGGGCCTACATTGCCAACATTACGAATGAAAAAGCCCTGATAAAGCTGGACTTCAAAAATGCTTTCAATCTGGTTAGAAGGGATGCAGTACTCAGTGCGGTTCATCACCTTTTTCCTTCCCTCTACCCATTTGTAAACTCATGCTACAGCAAGAATCTAACTCTGCTTTATGGGGAACATGAAATTGAATCACAAGAAGGTGTCCAACAGGGTGACCCCCTTGCTACTTTTCTTTTCTGCCTAGTTATCAAGGAAGTCACCGATAACCTGTCCAGTGAGCTCATCATTTGGTTTTTGGATGATGGTACTCTAGCCGGCTCCCCAGCCTCACTCTTGGAAGACATAAGAATAATTCAGGAGGAAGGAGCAAGCCTAGGCCTCACCCTGAACCCTTCCAAGTGCGAAATAACCTCCACCAACCAGAACATAATAGAGCAAATAAAGGTTGTTTTGCCTGACATTCATACAACCAACAATGAGGACAGCACACTTCTAGGTGCTCCTCTTGGAAGGAATGCCATCGAAGGGGTCCTTGGTAAGAAGATCACTGACCTGAAGAGGATGAACGAGAGGATTGAAGACATCGATGCTCTTGATGCACTTTACCTCATCACCAGATGCTTGTCCCTCCCCAGGCTGACCTACTTTCTAAGATGTTCGCTATCTTTCAACAATATTAAATTAGAAGAGTACGACAGCTTGCTGAAATCAACACTAGAAAAAGCCCTCAATCTTTCCCTCAGCGACTTACAGTGGAAACAAGCCTCCCTTCCTGTCAGACTCGGGGGCCTTGGCGTGCGCACAGCAACACAAATTGCTGTACCAGCGTTCCTGTCCTCTTCAGTGGGGTCTGACAACTTGGTGAAGGAAATCCTACCTGAGCACCTAGTTCAACAGGCAGGGGTACATGATCCCAGTTTCACAGACTGCACAACCAAATGGGTCTCTCTCGCAGGACCAGCACCCCAACCACCGCCTTCTGAAGCCCATAAGCATTCCAGCTGGGATCGCTCCATTGCCGACCAAGAAGCTGCGATTTTGCTAGAAGCTGCAACGACACCACATGACACTGCCCGACTTAGAGCTGTAGCAGCTCCCCATGCAGGGTATTTCCTATTAGCAACCCCAATGTCAGCAACCGGCACCCGTCTCACACCGCAGGCCCTCCGAATTGCCGTGGCTCTCCGCCTCGCTGCCCCAATCCACACCGAATACAGGTGTATTTGCGGCGAGGCAGAGGCCGACAGATACGGACGGCATGGCCTTCTCTGCCAAAGGACAGGAGGATGGCATGCAAGACACGGCGAGGTCAATGACATTATTAAGAGAAGCCTTACCATAGCCGGTTGTCCAGCAGAGAGAGAGCCCCGTTACCTAATGTCCCGCAACTCTGATGAGCCTGTCGGTCGCCCAGACGGAATCACGGTGAACCCCTGGAAGAATGGTAGACAGTTGGTGTGGGACTACACTTGCGTTTCAACTTTAGCCAATACCTATGTTGACTTCAGTGCTACACAAGCAGGAGGAGCTGCCAATCACCGGTAAGCGGCCAAGTCACGTAAATACAGAGACCTTGAGCACCACTACAATTTTGTCCCCATTGCCTCAGAGACACTTGGTGCCTGGGGTAAAAGTGCTGCTAGCTTTTTGAAGGAGTTGGGGTCTAAGCTAATCGAAACAACTAGAGACCCTAGAGCTGCCAGTTTTCTTTTTCAGCGCCTTAGTGTGGCAATCCAGAGAGGAAATGCTCACTGCATCCATGGTTCCTGCCCGCCATCTGAGGAGCTGGAGGAGCTGTTCAACTTGTGACAAGCAGCCTTGTACCCTGCATGTAATCAATATTGTAACTTTTTTTTATGTAATGATATTTTCAAATAAAGTTAGATATATATACACACATACCAAAAGAATAGGAGTGGTAGGAGAAGAAAATATCAGTGTTCAGTGAGGATCCACAAGGTCTTCTCTGAGTACTCTTTATTTTCTTCTCCGAGGCTATGGGTCCCTACACTTGCACCAGAGGTGGTACTCCTTCTAGGTATATATATATATATATATATATATATATATATATATATATATATATATATATATATATATATATATATATATATATATATATATATATATATATATATATATATATATGTATGTAATATATGTATATGAGAATAAAGACAAGTTTTAGCATTAGAAAAGTTCGGCTCCGATAAAGCTTGATTTTAGGGCTCAAGTTTTTCCATATTTTCCCGGAAGGTTTGTGTAAAAAGACTTTATCCGCTCAGTGTTGTGGGTTTAGGGTGTGAGGGGTGTTGAGGGGGGGGACTACTTGGAGAGGGGGGAATTTGCATGTGTGGGGGGACGGGGAGGAGGACGAGGAAGAGGAGGAGGTAGAGAAGGAGCAAGAAGAAGAGGAGGAAGAGGAGGAGGAAGACAAAGGAGAACAAAACAAGAAAATCTAACACGATAAGGAGGAAGGTGAATCTTCCAACCGTTCTTATTTCCTTTCATCATCCACCCTCTTCCCTCTTCCCTGCTCCTCTCCCTTCTCCTTCCCTCCCCTTTCATTTGCCCACCCCCTTGGGGTGGACGGTTCGAGCGACGGTCTCCCTTCATGCAGGTCGGCGTTCAATCCCCGACCGTCCAAGTGGTTAGGCACCATTCCTTCCCCCTGTCCCATCCCAAATCCTTATCCTGACCAACTTCCCAGTGGTATATAGTTGTAATAGCTTGGCGATCTCTCCTGATAGTTCCCTTTCTCCTCTACCGTCTGTCTTCCTCCCCTCTACAGCATCTCTGTCCCTCCCCTCCCCTCTACAGCATCTCTGTCCCTCCCCTCCCCTCTACAGCATCTGTCCCTCCCCTTCCCTCTACAGCATCTGTCCCTCCCCTCTACAGCATCTGTCCCTTCCCTCCCCTCTACAGCATCTGTCCCTCCCCTTCCCTCTACAGCATCTGTCCCTCCCCTCTACAGCATCTGTCCCTTCCCTCCCCTCTACAGCATCTCTGTCCCTCCCCTTCCCTCTACAGCATCTGTCCCTCCCCTCTACAGCATCTGTCCCTTCCCTCCCCTCTACAGCATTGTCCCTCCCCTCCCCTCTACAGCATCTCTGTCCCTCCCCTTCCCTCTACAGCATCTGTCCCTCCCCTCTACAGCATCTCTGTCCCTCCCCTCCCCTCTACAGCATCTCTGTCCCTCCCCTCCCCTCTACAGCATCGACTGTCCCTCCCCTCCCCTCTACAGCATCTGTCCCTCCCCTCCCCTCTACAGCATCTGTCCCTCCCCTCCCCTCTACAGCATCTGTCCCTCCCCTCTACAGCATCTGTCCCTCCCCTCCCCTCTACAGCATCGACTGTCCCTCCCCTCTACAGCATCTGTCCCTCCCCTCTACAGCATCGACTGTCCCTCCCCTCCCCTCTACAGCATCTGTTCCTCCCCTCCCCTCTACAGCATTTGTCCCTCCCCTCCCCTCCCCTCTACAGCATCTGTCCCTCCCCTCTACAGCATCTGTCCCTCCCCTCCCCTCTACAGCATCGACTGTTCCTCCCCTCCCCTCTACAGCATCTGTTCCTCCCCTCCCCTCTACAGCATTTGTCCCTCCCCTCCCCTCCCCTCTACAGCATCTGTCCCTCCCCTCCCCTCTACAGCATCTGTCCCTCCCCTCTACAGCATCTGTCCCTCCCCTCTACAGCATCTGTTCCTCCCCTCCCCTCTACAGCATCTGTCCCTCCCCTCCCCTCTACAGCATCTGTCCCTCCCCTCCCCTCTACAGCATCTGTCCCTCCCCTCCCCTCTACAGCATCTGTTCCTCCCCTCCCCTCTACAGCATCGACTGTCCCTCCCCTCCCCTCTACAGCATCTGTCCCTCCCCTCCCCTCTACAGCATCTGTCCCTCCCCTCCCCTCCCCTCTACAGCATTGTCCCTCCCCTCCCCTCTACAGCATCTGTCCCTCCCCTCCCCTCCCCTCTACTGCATCGACTGTCCCTCCCCTCCCCTCTACAGCATCGACTGTCCCTCCCCTCCCCTCTACAGCATCGACTGTCCCTCCCCTCCCCTCTACAGCATCTGTCCCTCCCCTCCCCTCCCCTCTACAGCATTGTCCCTCCCCTCCCCTCTACAGCATCGACTGTCCCTCCCCTCCCCTCTACAGCATCTGTCCCTCCCCTCCCCTCCCCTCTACAGCATTGTCCCTCCCCTCCCCTCTACAGCATCTGTCCCTCCCCTCCCCTGCAGCATCTGTCCCTCCCCTCCCCTCCCTTCCCCTCCCCTCCCCTCCCCTCTACAGCATCTGTCCCTCCCCTCCCCTCTACAGCATCTGTCCCTCCCCTCCCCTCCCCTCTACAGCATCTCTGTCCCTCCCCTCTACAGCATCTGTCCCTCCCCTCCCCTCCCCTCTACAGCATCTCTGTCCCTCCCCTCCCCTCTACAGCATCTGTCCCTCCCCTCCCCTCCTCTCTACAGCATCTCTGTCCCTCCCCTCCCCTCTACAGCATCTGTCCCTCCCCTCCCCTCTACAGCATCTGTTCCTCCCCTCCCCTCTACAGCATCGACTGTCCCTCCCCTCCCCTCTACAGCATCTGTCCCTCCCCTCCCCTCTACAGCATCTGTCCCTCCCCTCCCTCCACTCTACAGCATCTCTGTCCCTCCCTTATTTACAGCTCTCTTCTTCTTTAAGTCTTTATGGGCTATTAATGCCCGTGCCCACCTCTTGGGTGGCTTAATCTTCATCAATCAATCCTTAACCTATCACTATCTCCTCTCATCTCCTTCGTCTTTTCTTTCTCCCTTTTTTCTTCTCTCAATTCACTCTCACTCCCTCTCCTCTCCCTTCCCACCTCCCACTGTCTCTCAACATGTGCCAAGCCTCTGACATTATCAGGCAGAAGCAGCAACATTGCCTCTCATTCTCTCTCTCTCTCTCTCTCTGTCTGTGTCTCTGTCTCTCTCTCTCTCTCTCTCTCTCTCTCTCTCTCTCTCTCTCTCTCTCTCTCTCTCTCATGTCGGGAAACCGACACACACACACAACTTCAACAAAAACATGGGATGAGCTTACCACGCTGTCTTAACTGGTGTAAACAGCTAGACACCCCATTTACGTGTCAACACCAGCCACACAGCCTAACAACATCACAACGACATCTGTATCCGTCTACCAAGTATTGTTTATTATTCAAGTGCACTGTTTAATATAAATATGTAGATGGTTATGTCGTAGGACATCCCCAAAAACACCGTACGTGTACCCCATTACAGCCCTCACAGTTCATGTCATACCTGTAATTGATATGTTTAGGGAACTTTGATTAATTCCTTGCATCCCATACAGGTAAATTGTGAGAGGAGCTTCAAGAATCTGAGCAGACAGTTGGTTCATACACATAATTAACTACTTGTTTGCCAAGCCTTGTCCTTGCCACCAGCCGCCATTACGTGGCACAAAGAGGCAGGGCCACACCCATCTTGAGGCTACACCTACACGCCTTACTAGGCCCATTCTACTGGCACAGCTAAGACATTATAGCAGTAGCAGTAGTTATAATTAATTACTTATAATGAAATAACTGAAATAATAGTTTTAAAGGTAAACAATTGGTAGTTTAAGAAGGGACCATAACATAGTGGTTTAAGCTACCAATTGTCCCTCCAATAGTGTGTAAGAAGATTTCAGGCAGTTTACCAGTACATACAGTCCACTTAATTAATACTTACTTACTAAGAAAATAAATAAGACATAACTTTATTTTATTAAATCAATTTGAAAAAGAGAGATTAGCTGCCTGGATTTTTCCCCACATTGTTTGGTCCTTCGAACCGGATTATATTTAGTTCTTTGAACTAGATATTATACATACATATAGTGATAGTGCAATATTACCTACACACATTATAGCAGGAAGACACTGCTATATTTTTGCATATTTTCTAGCCTAACTTTTCAATCTCATAGCAAACAGAACTTACAACAAGCACTATTATTGTTCTGACAGTACCAAAGGAACAATTGTGCTTTTTTCATTTCATTACAAGAGGTTGATAAGAGGCTACTTTACTTATAAGTTACTTATATATGTTTTTTTGTATTATTGCATTATTATTGCCATTACTGTAACATTTACTGCATGCCACATCATTTACTACTAATTCTTGCACAAGGGTAGAACATTTTAGGCTGGTGTTGTACAGCAACCTAGTCTAATTTATTGTGCTAACCTGGTGTAAGGGTAAGAATTTAACACTTGTCTAGTGTTGAACACATATTACAACCTAGCAAGTACATATTTGTATGCAGTATTTAAGACAACCCGAGTTGTGTTGTCAATATGATATCAATATAACATTAGTACAATTTAACTATAATCATTTCACCTTTGAGTGTTAACCTGTGTCTCTGTACCAACCAAGAGTGATAATGATGGGCTAACTTGCGGATACCAGCATTGATACAGGTCTACCACTCAAATTATAGTGTGTATGATTTTACAGTGTATATTTAAATATAGTCTATACGACTAACAAGTACTTCCAAAATGTCTACTGTCAAAAATGTCCAAATAACCCTCACAGGATTGAGGGATCATTTATCACGGCAGATTAGCACATGTGATGACATAAGTAAACAAACTCCAGTTAACTATGTAGCATTGGAAAATTATCTTAGGCTTGCACGGAACAAATATGACCGTGTGTTGCAACAAATGAAAGAATATCAAGTTTTACTTCAGAATACCAGTGTTGGTGGAGAAACATTACAAGATGTTATACAAGAACATTCCGATTATGAGGATACAATGTTTACACAGTTGCAATACTTTGATGATATCATACATGCCCATAAAGCTAATATAAATATTGTAACCACAACTTCCCAGAAACAGACAGCACCAGAAGTCAAATTGCCATCACTTAGTTTACCAACTTTTTCTGGAAGAGAAGACGAGAGTTGGGACGGTTTCTGGAGCAAATTTGTCGATTCTGTGGATTCTAATGCTAATGTGCCAAAAACAACAAAGTTTACATACTTACAGAGTGTCTTGAAGGATGAAGCGTATCAGGTAGTCTGTAATCTAAATCACACAGATGATGATTATGACAATGCAGTGCAACTCCTGAAAGATAATTACGCTAAACCTGAAAGGACTATCAGAATTCTAACACAGAGACTGTTAGACATTAAACCTCCAAATAATACTGCAGTCTCACTCCAAACCTTCAGATTGGAGCTTGAGTCCATACTCAAGGCACTTAAAAATAAAGTGAACCTGGATGAGTCAGACTGGATAATACAAGTCCACATGACACGGAAATTACCCAGGGACATACTGGATAAGTTGTTTGTATTAGTAGGTAAGTCATCCTTGACTGTAAATGAGATTACAAAGGGTTTACAAACCATCATAGAACGAGAAAGAGTTAATCCAGAAGAAAAACCATCTAAACCCACATCTGCTACTAATAGTAAACAACAGAGTACAAACAGTGCTCCAAACAAAGCTAAAACATCTTCCCCCTCCACAAAGTGGAATCAGGGCAGTGTAGGAACATATGCAGTTGGTCCTTCCAAACCTACAGTCAACGCATCACCCAAGACGGTGACTCCTCAAGATACTGTTAATGTCTGGAAACCATGTGTGTTTTGTGAGCAATCACATTCCATGTACAATTGCAGACGCTACCCTGATCGTGCAACACGCATAAAACGACTCAAGGAGTTATATAGATGTAGCAAGTGTATAAGGGAACATCATCCCGACAATTGCACAACAGCAATGCGCATCTGCACTAAGTGCCATAAGGGTCAACACCATACTGCACTTTGTGGGGACACAAGTATAAAGTCTCCCAAGCCACAAGAGGAGGAAGGAGCTACAGCATCAGTAAAACTTTGTACTGTGTTACCTGACATAAGTGTCTTCACAACCAGGTCTAACCATAAATCAGCTCTACCTACTGCACGATTGATCATTAGAAATGGAAAGAATAAAGCCACCGTACGTGGATTATTTGATCAGGGGTCCCAACTGACCTTTATATCCAAGGAGTTGGTAGATAAACTGAAACTTACACCTGTAGAGGAGACACGGATAAACATAAAAGGATTCCTGACTAACTCAGGAGCCCGAACTTACGAGGTAGTACGACCCACAGTACGACTAGGAGGTTATGTACGAAAAGTACCAGCACTAGTAGTAGATAGATTTCCATCAGACCTGTATATAGAAGGTCTAGGAACAACAGCCAAATTCCTAGAAGAAAAGGGAATTCCTTTGGCTGATAACATTACATCGGACAACCTTTCCGATATTGGAATCCTTATGGGATCAGATGTCTACCATAAGTTTATCATAGGAAAGGAAGATTACCACGGTATGAACGTGTTACCATCTGCAGGTGGCTATTTACTAACAGGCCCAGTATTACGGCTAAAACAACCCGCACCTGTGGATCACCAACATGCCAACACAGTAATGGTTGCATGACTAGGAGAACAGTCTCCACTGCAACTCAGAGACATTTCCGAGGATGAGCTTGATCCCCCAGTATATAAGTTATGGGACCTGGCAACTCTCGGCATTGTCCCTGAACAACCTAGTCCAGATGATGACTGGACTTATAAACAATACCTAGACTCAGTTATCTACAAAGATAATCAGTACTGGGTCAGGTTACCATGGAAGCTGAATCACCCTCAGCTACCCATCAACTACTTCATGGCACAAAATCAATTAAGATCACAGGTGTTACGTTTACAAAGACAACCTGAGAACTTGAAGTTGTACCATGAAATAATACAGAAGCAGCTCGATGACAAATTTATCGAAGTTGTAACAAATGATAACCCAAAGGAAGGACATTATCTGCCACACCACCATGTTCAGAAGGATTCTGCGACTACCCCACTACGGATAGTATTTAATTGCAGTGCTAAGATGGGGCAGAATAGTGTTTCGTTAAATGACTGCCTTCAAACAGGCCCAAGCCTAACACAAAGGCTTTATGACGTGCTGTTAAAGTTTCGTATAGGGACTTATGCATATACGGCCGACATTAGCAAGGCATTCCTTAGGGTAGGTCTTCAAGAAGAAGACCGGAACTACACAAAGTTCCTATGGATTAAGGATCCTAATGATCCAAACAGTGAAATAATCACTTATAGGTTTGCGTCTGTTTTGTTCGGAGCCACGAGCTCACCATTTCTGCTTCAAGCTACCTTGGATACGCACTTGAAGAAGTCCAATAGCCCGAACAAGACAGAAATTAGCGAAAACCTGTATGTGGATAACTTTCAAGGAACAGCCAACAGTGAAAGTAAGCTGTTGGACATATACCATGAGGCCAATCGAGAATTAATGGGAGCCAATATGCCTCTCCAGTCTTGGGTCTCTAACAATGACAAATTAAAACAACTGATCACAACTGAATTTCCCGACTACCAAGTACCCGAGATGACAAAGGTTCTAGGTGTCCAATGGAACACGACAACCGATCAGTTGACAATCAAGTCAGTGGAAACAGATATCTCTCTCTCTCTCTCTCTCTCTCTCTCTCTCTCTCTCTCTCTCTCTCTCTCTCTCTCTCTCTCTCTGCGTTCGAGGGTACTTGTTGGCACATATGAAAATTAAATTAGTAAGTTCTCCAGCATTTAAGAGGAATATAACAAGAACGTATTAACAGGAAGTGAAGAAGCTAATTCACGCTTGATTTTATAAGCAAGAGCAAGAAACATGAGGGCGGAGAGTTCTTGACGCCAGCGACTATAATTGCTCGGTGTCCGGAGTTCAGGAGCTAAGCTCGACCCCTCCAACACAGCTTGGCAAGTGCAACAAGGCAAGTACTCATGGAAATTGCAGAGCACTTAAGCCGTAAAAATCTCATTAGCCGGCCTTATCTGATCAGTAAATTTCAGCACTCTCTAATAACCAGTCAATAAAGTTATTAATAAAACAGAAACATTATTATTAGTATGATTATTATTATGAAGATTATTTTTATTGTTATTATTATTAATAATATTTATATTAATATTATTATTATTATTATTATTATTTATATTATTATTATTATTTAAGTAATGGTAATGTCTTCTTATTGACCTAATAACATAGGATAAAAGGCCACACTCGTGTATATGTCTATTTTAAGTACATTTATGACCAAGAGTGAGTCCCTTGCACTCTGGTGAGTGCATAATGAAGGTCAACAACAACAACTGCAGTTGTCAGACGGCCAGGATGACGGGAAGGACAACTGCTCGTCCCGTAGACAACCTCTCCTGAGAACACCTGCAGGGAGGTGGGGGGGTGACCGGGTCAAGAGGTCATGGAGGGTAAGAGGAGGGGATCTTGGCTACCAACCCAACCCGTCCTCTTAAAATAACGTCGTTTTTCGCTGGTAAGCGCTCTATGGCCAAAAATTTACGTAAATTGAAATGAAATCGGCTCACGAAAGTGATGTACGTTTTCTGTTTGAGTTCTCCGGCTTACTAGGTTAGGTTAGCAGAAGAAACTTGCAATTATCGTTTTTCATGAGGTTTTGAAACCTTAGGAGAATTTTCTGCCCTGCTAACCTACCAGAGGACCCGTAACTTACTGTTTTGGAAAAAAAAAGTCCAAAAATTATTTTCATTTTTTTTTTCATTTTCAAAGTACGTCTATTTTCGGCCATATGGACAAACAGTCACATTCAGACTTAATTTGTAAGAGGAGAGGTTATACACCTCAAGATCATGATAATACACTCAGGAGAGTGCGAGAGACTCACTCTAGTTCAAATATTTATATAAAATACACATCAGTGTATTTTATCAGTGTTTTTATTATATTAGTCTTATTACTAATGCCATGTAGATATACGTATCTGAACGACAATCTCCCTCGCACTTAAACCCGTCTCGCCCATCTACACCCTACCTCCCACCTACACCCACGTGCATACACCCTCCCACCTACACCCACGTACATACACCCTCCCACCTACACCCACGTACATACACCCTCCCACCTACACCCACGTACATACACCTTTCCACCTACACCCACGTGCATACACCTTTCCACCTACACCCACGTACATACACCTTTCCACCTACACCCACGTGCATACACCTTTCCACCTACACCCACGTACATACACCCTCCCACCTACACCCACGTACATACACCCTCCCACCTACACCCACGTGCATACACCCTCCCACCTACACCCACGTACATACACCCTCCCACCTACACCCACGTACATACACCCTCCCACCTACACCCACGTACATACACCCTCCCACCTACACCCACGTACATACACCCTCCCACCTACACCCACGTGCATGCACCCTCCCACCTACACCCACGTGCATGCACCCTCCCACCTACACCCACGTACATACACCCTCCCACCTACACCCACGTACATACACCCTCCCACCTACACCCACGTACATACACCCTCCCACCTACACCCACGTACATACACCCTCCCACCTACACCCACGTACATACACCCTCCCACCTACACCCACGTGTATACACCCTCCGATCTACACCCACGTACATACACCCTCCCACCTACACCCACGTGTATACACCCTCCGATCTACACCCACGTACATACACCCTCCCACCTACACCCACGTACATACACCCTCCCACCTACACCCACGTACATACACCCTCCCACCTACACCCACGTACATACACCCTCCCACCTACACCCACGTACATACACCCTCCCACCTACACCCACGTACGTACACCCTCCCACCTACACCCACGTACATACACCCTCCCACCTACACCCACGTACGTACACCCTCCCACCTACACCCACGTACGTACACCCTCCCACCTACACCCACGTACATACACCCTCCCATCTACACCCACGTACATACACCCTCCCACCTACACCCACGTACATACACCCTCCCATCTACACCCACGTACATACACCCTCCCACCTACACCCACGTACATACACCCACCCACCTACACCCACCCACGCAGGCTGGTTCATCAGCGCTCGGGACCCGGCCAATTATCTCCGTAACAACCACCATTTTAGGTAACGACCTCCTCTATTTCAGCCGTGTACTTTTAAGGTCGTCTCTCTATGACTACTAACGAGGCCCCTGGTGATTAGCGAGAGTCGTGCCGTGTAGTTCATCTCGTTAAACACCCTCCTCGTTAAGACCAGGACGAGACTTGGTGAACCAGGCTCGTTCACCGCTGCCTGACGGCTCCAAGGCTGACTCGTGTCTCCTGCCACATGGTTGTAGGCTCGTTCTCGGCAACCAATCACAGTTCGAGCCCCAGCAACCAATCACAGTTCGAGCCCCAGCAACCAATCACAGTTGGAGCCCCAGCAACCAATCACAGTTCGAGCCCCAGCAACCAATCACAGTTGGAGCCCCAGCAACCAATCACAGTTGGAGCCCCAGCAACCAATCACAGTTCGAGCCCCAGCAACCAATCACAGTTCGAGCCCCAGCAACCAATCACAGTTGGAGCCCCAGCAACCAATCACAGTTGGAGCCCCAGCAACCAATCACAGTTGGAGCCCCAGCAACCAATCACAGTTCGAGCCCCAGCAACCAATCACAGTTCGAGCCCCAGCAACCAATCACAGTTCGAGCCCCAGCAACCAATCACAGTTGGAGCCCCAGCAACCAATCACAGTGATGCAGAGTTCTCCTGTTTAGTTAACAGATATGTTTGTTTATTATGAAGGTGCCATTGTGTATGGATAACCTTGAGTCTGTGTGTGTGTTTGTGTATTGATCTAGTTGTGCTTGCGGGGGTTGAGCTTTGCTCTTTCGGCCCACCTCTCAACTGTCAATCAACTGTTTACTAACTACTTCACCCCCCACACACACACACCCCAGGAAGCAGCCCGTGACAGCTGACTAGCTCCCAGGTACCTATTTACTGCTAGGTAACAGGGGCATCAGGGTGAAAGAAACTTTGCCCATTTGTTTCTGCCTGGTGCGGGAATCGAACCCGCGCCACAGAATTACGAGTCCTGCGCGCTATCTACCAGGCTACCAGCCCCCCTCCCCCCCCACACACAGTGGGGAGTGTGTGTGTATTTATTATTTGTATTGAAAAAAATTTGTTTCTTCGTTCTCGACTCACATTCGGGGACCCAAGGTTCGATTCCCGGCCGGGACAGAATTGGTTGGGTCACGTTTCCTGTCACTTAATGCATCTGTTCACCTAGCAGTAAAGAGGTACCTGGGAGTTAGGAAACTGTTGTGGGTTGCATCCTGGAGAGGGACTGTAGTTGCACCATGCGGGGTGACATGCAGGCTTCCTGTCCCCAACAAAACGTATTATTAATTATTATTGTATGACGGTACCAGAGCACGGTACAACGGTACCTGCCTGGAGGTCAACAGTACCTCACTACGGTACAAAGGTGTCCGTCGTGGTCTCTTTAGGAAGATGAACGACAACTGTAAACCTCTCTGATGGTCTTACATAACTTTAGAAAATGCTTAGAAGAAGATTTAATATTAAGATGACTTTAGAGGTCGAGAACATGTCTCACACACGTGGTTGCCAACACCAGACACAACCCTCATGTGTGACACGAAAGTGTTCTGTATTTCCGTATATATGTGTTGGGTTATTGTATACAATATAGGAGAGAGTCCTTTATTACCCTGCCAGAGGAGTACCCGGCGGGGCCCGGGTCTCCAGGCCTCCCTTCACTTTCTCGCTCTCCTCACCAGTCTCTCTCCCTAGCTCTCTCCTATCTCCGGACATCTCCGTTCTTCCCTCTCTCCTCTCTCTCTTTCTCTCTTTCTCTCTTTCTCTCTCTCTCTCTCTCTCTCTCTCTCTCTCTCTCTCTCTCTCTCTCTCTCTCTCTCTCTCTCTCTCTCTCTCTCTCTCTCTCTCTCTCGCTCTCTCTCCCTCTCCCTATCTTTTTGTTTTACCTAAGACTAGCGTTCATTAAGACTACCAATTGAGGTATCTGGTGAAACTGCAAGCAAGAGCTGTTATCCTGCCTCAGCACATCTGAAGACTGCTCCTAGAAACTCATTTATTTCATGAGATTATTTTGTATTCATTAGGAAAGATCTTTATTTGAATCAAAGTAACAGTCATATAAGGAACAAGATGAGCCAGAGGCCAACTGTGTGCCAGAGTCTTCAGGTGATTAGTTGACCTGATCTCCCGTGTATCAACCTGTTGAGTGAACCAGTTCCAGATGCGAGTCAGACGGGGGAATTAATGATCGCTGATGGAGTGATGTTCTTTTGAAAGGTACTTCCAGTATGAGACTGTTGAAGGGTTGAGAGCCTAGTGCTACGGGTAGCAACTACTGGTTGTCCACGGAGTTTGGTCAGATGCGGAACTTTGAGAAAGTTGGCCTTGTACATAACAGTAAGACCAATAACGTCACGACGGTGTTGAAGGCTCTGATGTTCAGACTATTCGCACAAGACTTGGTTAAGACTAGAGATGAGTCTTCTTGCATGGTTGTCCACTTCATAAAAAATTCTGATGAATGATAGAAAATAGGCAATCCAGGAGTGGGATACATACTAGTGCTTCATGTAAGGTTTAGCAGCCCCTGCTGTCAAGAAGGTGGGGTGATGTAAGCTGCTTCGTTGCTTTGTAAGCTAGAGTTTAGAGTCTGGCTCTTCTTTTTAATTGAAGAGTAAAGCTTCAAGCCCAATATGTCAATTTTATATCTGAACTTTAGGTTTTTGCCACCCATTTGCTAGCCCGTCCCATTTGTAATAGGCAGTCTAGTTATCATCATCACGGCCTGTGTTGTCTCAGCCGCCAAGTTAACCTGTCATCTCCAGCCACAGGTTGAAAGACACATTGAAAGTCTGTGATTGGTGAGTCTTGTAGTTGGCATTTCTTTTCACATGTAAAAGTTAGCATGCAATCGACAGCATAGGTCTCAGCTTCTGGAATGAGGTGAAGTAGATAGTTGAAATAGACATTCCAGAGAAGTGGTCCAATCACATTATCCTGTGGTCTGCTGGCAACAATTGAGTGGCTTTATGATTCTGCTCCATTGACGACTGCTCCTAGAGTCCGTTCTAGAAGGTAATCATTTAATAGATCTTAGATGGGGCCAGAGATGCCTGGTACCTGTAACTTCACTACTACTCCAGAGTGGCAGACCCGACCAACGGCGCTAGAGCAACAACACAGCTGATCTTGGACTCTTCCTGTGACTGATGCCACTTAGTGGAGAGATCTAGCAAGAGATCAGCAGCAGATCGGTCTTTCTAAAACTATACTCTCGATCACACATTATCCGATGATGGTCAAAAAATTATATCATTTGCGGAGATTAATATTTCAATAATTTTATCAGTAAAGGAGAGGAATGACGCTGGTCTGTAGTTACCAACCACTGCGCGGCTGCTCTTTTTGTGTACTGGAATAATTTTTAACCATGAAAATTGAAGTTGGGGGGTGCTATAGATGCCGGTATTCACTAATCGGTGGCACATGGGCTGACCCCCGTCTGGCCTAAAACGCTAACATATCCCTCACGTTACATATTTGAAAGTTGGGTGAGGCTTAGTCCAAGTGTGTGGCCACACTTGGACAGACAGACATTCTATTTTATAGATCTCGAGTGTATCAGCTGGTTTATACAATACAAAGATTACATACATTAATAGAGAGGCAGTGTAGAGTTGAAACTTGACCAACAGGCAATAACAGAGTTTGTGTGACAGATATAAGCACCCGCCCGTGTTGACTCGCTCTCTCAGGTGTGTTTTCAATCCCACCCATCACCCCTCCCCCCCTTCCCCATCACCCCCTCCCCCTCCCCCATCACCCCCTCCCCCTCCGCCCTCCCCCATCACCCCTTCCCCTCCCCCTTCCCCCCATCACCCCCTCCCCCCATCACCCGCCCCTCAGCACACCTGCCCCATTAATGAAAGGATCCACCTGCCTCCTCTTTACCTCAAATGGTCATTGCCACCACTAACTAGTTGGCGGTTCACTATAGTCCTCCCTAATTCCTCTATATCTGGCTCTTTTATTTTATTTGGGATTATTCTCTTGCTGGAGAGGAGGGGGGGGGTGAGGGAGATGGGGTAGGGGCAATGGAGGGGTGGAGGGAGTTGGGGGGTAAGTTAGGGGGGGGGAGTTGGTGGGGGAGTGGGGTGGAGGGGATTATGAAAGTCTCAAATGCTGGCAAGAGAGTGTACGTGTATTCACGTGTGGTGGGTGAGCTGGTGGAGGTGGTGGTTGTGGTGTGGGTGAGGTGAGTTGTGGGTATGGTAGTTGTTGTGGTTGTGGGTGTGGTAGTTGTGGTGTGGGTGTGGTGTGCTGTGAGTGTGGTGGTTGTGGGTGTAGTGGGTTGTGGGTGTGGTGTGCTGTGAGTGTGGTGGTTGTGGGTGTAGTGGGTTGTGGGTGTGGGTGGGGTGGTTGTGGGTGTGGTGGGGTGTGGGTGTGGCCCAACACACACAACTGTAGAGAGAGTCGGGAATTTAACATTCAGTGTGTGGTGGTGGGGGAGGGACGAGGGTGGGGGGGGGGGTGTATGTGTAAATGTGTGCGTGTCGAGGGTCGTGTTTCAGCTCATGGTCGCCACTTTTCCAGTCCTCGCTCGTATAATGCCGTTCCCTCAGGACTAAACATTGTTTATCATGTCCACTACCTCACTACAGGTGAGAGGCGGCGGACACCCTCTAGGAGAACAGGTCCCCTTACCCCTCCACAGTAACAATGATAGTAAACAATAGCCTCTATTGCCACCTCTTGTGTCTACAACACCTTAAGACGCATCTTCCTCCAGGAGAAACGTGTCCACTTATTGTTCAACATTCGCTACCTGGAACAATAAGTAGCACAGGCTATGGTGAGCCCGTAGCAGCCAGGTGTCCACGTCTCTCACACGAGGGAATCGAACTCATCTTGCACCCGTTGTGTTGTATTCACGTCCACTACTGAACTCATGGGTGAGTCTCACTTGTATTCTCCTATTAATGTCTCCAACATAATGTGTCCTATTACTATTTCCCACTCAACTTCCTCTATGATTACTATTTGTCAGGGGTAATTTTCTTCTCTTAACAATGGTAGATAAAGTGACAAGATGGATAACGCCTGATTAAACAATGTTAACATTTAATAAACAAAACTACAATAGTACCAAATGAGGGAAAAGACCTCTAATCGCGCCTTCAATGCTCCATTCCTGAGTCTTATCGCTATAACAAGGGTTAAACCTCCTAATTGTCACATATAGACATAAGCATTCTCTTAATAATTAAAATAGACTTTCTTGAGGTTATCTTGAGATGATTTCGGGGCTTTAGTGTCCCCGCGGCCCGGTCCTCGATCAGGCCTCCACCCCCAGGAAGCAGCCCGTGACAGCTGACTAACACCCAGGTACCTATTTTACTGCTAGGTAACAGGGGCATAGGGTGAAAGAAACTCTGCCCTTTGTTTTTCGCCGGCGCCCAGGATCGAATCCGGGACCACAGGATCACAAGTGCAGCGTGCTGTTCGCTCGGCCGACCGGCTTTCACTCAAGAAATATATATAACTAGCTGTATTTATACAAGCCAATATAACCTGTATCTGTATATGTACGGGCCTATCTAAGCTTATATTTATACGGACCTATATAAGTTTGTGCAAATATAGGCTTATATGAACATATCCAAAGATTACAGATGAAAGAATATCTTAACTTACCATAACCCCGATATTACAACCTGGATGATAATTGCCTCCATATTAATTTTCGTCATAAAGTACTGGTCTCCCCCCCCCCCCAATGCCTCCCCCACAACCCCCACCCCCCACTGCCTCCCCCCCCCATTGCCTCCCCCCCCCCTGTTGTAGTCTGTCACCACCTCTCGACACCTCGTTCAACAATCATGACGAATTTGGTGGGACACTTGGATGTCCACACTCATGGCATAGAGAGACTAGTCTCCCCCCTTCACTCACTGTGTCAGTCACACATGCGCAGTACAAAACGATGAAATACAAATAGTCAATGTGGATTCTGATGGATTCATTCACGGTTGAGGAGGATAGTTTACTGTGGTGGATACCGTTGTGTAGGGTATGTAGCACCTCTTACATGTATAGCACCTCTTACATGTATAGCACCTCTTACATGTATAGCACCTCTTACATGTATAGCACCTCTTACATGTATAGCACCTCTTACATGTATAGCACCTCATACTCCTGGTTCGACAACCCTGCCTCCCAGCAGGTGTACCCAAGCCTGCGATCATTCATGGACTATATAATACTTATCAACAATAAGAAATATCAGCACCAGAAATGTCGGCACCAGAAATATTAGCACCAGAAATATCGGCACCAGAAATATCAGCACCAGAAATATCGGCACCAGAAATATCGGCACCAGAAATATCAGCACCAGAAATATCAGCACCAGAAATATCGGCACCAGAAATATCGGCACCAGAAATATTAGCACCAGAAATATTAGCACCAGAAATATCAGCACCAGAAATATCAGCACCAGAAATATCAGCACCAGAAATATCGGCACCAGAAATATCGGCACCAGAAATATCGGCACCAGAAATATCAGCACCAGAAATATCGGCACCAGAAATATCGGCACCAGAAATATCAGCACCAGAAATATCGGCACCAGAAATATCAGCACCAGAAATATCAGCACCAGAAATATCAGCACCAGAAATATCGGCACCAGAAATATCAGCACCAGAAATATCAGCACCAGAAATATCAGCACCAGAAATATCAGCACCAGAAATATCGGCACCAGAAATATCGGCACCAGAAATATTAGCACCAGAAATATCGGCACCAGAAATATCAGCACCAGAAATATCGGCACCAGAAATATCAGCACCAGAAATATCGGCACCAGAAATATCAGCACCAGAAATATCGGCACCAGAAATATTAGCACCAGAAATATCGGCACCAGAAATATCAGCACCAGAAATATCGGCACCAGAAATATTAGCACCAGAAATATCGGCACCAGAAATATCAGCACCAGAAATATCAGCACCAGAAATATCGGCACCAGAAATATCGGCACCAGAAATATCGGCACCAGAAATATCGGCACCAGAAATATCAGCACCAGAAATATCAGCACCAGAAATATCAGCACCAGAAATATCGGCACCAGAAATATCAGCACCAGAAATATCGGCACCAGAAATATCAGCACCAGAAATATCAGCACCAGAAATATCAGCACCAGAAATATCAGCACCAGAAATATCAGCACCAGAAATATCAGCACCAGAAATATCAGCACCAGAAATATCAGCACCAGAAATATCAGCACCAGAAATATCAGCACCAGAAATATCAGCACCAGAAATATCAGCACCAGAAATATCGGCACCAGAAATATCGGCACCAGAAATATCAGCACCAGAAATATCGGCACCAGAAATATCAGCACCAGAAATATCAGCACCAGAAATATCAGCACCAGAAATATCAGCACCAGAGGCTATATATATATATATATATATATATATATATATATATATATATATATATATATATATATATATATATATATATATGTCGTACCTAGTAGCCAGAATGCACTTCTCAGCCTACTATGCAAGGCCCGATTTGCCTAATAACCCAAGTTTTCTAGAATTAATGTTTTTTCGACGACCTAACCTACCTAACCTAACTTTTTCGGCTACCTAACCTAACCTAACCTACAAAGATAGGTTAGGTTAGGTTAGGTAGGGTTGGTTAGGTTCGGTCATATATCTACGTTAATTTTAACTCCAATAAAAAAAAATTGACCTCATACATAACAAAATGGGTAGCTTTATCATTTCATAAGAAAAATTTAGAGAAAATATATTAATTCAGGAAAACTTGGCTTATTAGGCAAATCGGGCCTTGCATAGTAGGCTGAGAAGTGCGTTCTGGCTAATAGGTACGACATATATATATATATATATATATATATATATATATATATATATATATATATATATATATATATATATATATATATATATATATATATATATTGTGACGGTAACGCGTTGGTGTTCGGCTGTTCAAAAGCTAGGGGTATGGCCTCGTCACATATAGAAAAAAAAATAGAAAATCTGGAACTTCGTCTGTGGTAAGGTAAGGAGAAGACACACAAAACACAAGTAAATTTTAACAATGAAATTTTAATTACGTTAAAGAAATCAAAACATGAATAAAATGGACATACAAATTCGTATAATAAAATCAAAGTAATCAGATAATTAAATGGCAAAATGAAAAGTTACGTTAAGACAAGTGAACAAGTAACAAGTATATGATAAATAAAGTAAGTATGTGCTGGAATATTGGCTTCAAGCTATCACTTCTCTTAGTACACGTAAGCCTGGGGCTTAGTCTACCAACGAGACGTGTTAACCTGTCGAAAGCACGGGATATTCTGAAGACTGAGGTCGTGGCGGCCCCAGACATCAAATAGTATGGTGGGTGGAGTGCAGTTGCAGCTAGACCCGTAGCCAATCAGCGATGAGCCGGCGACAAGACAGGTAGTTTGGCGGTTTGAAGTGGAGCAGGTGTTCCTGGCTGCATACGTTTTGCGCTCTGGCAAACCTTGCTGGTGTTGTCGTTGTTGGATTTTTCTTCCATAGTAATTTTATATAGATGTTTATATCGACGTCTTTTGGAGGGAAGAGCAGGCTCAATCTCTTGAAGGAGATTATCGTCACAATATATATATATATATATATATATATATATATATATATATATATATATATATATATATATATATATATATATATATATATATAGTTTCAATAACTGCCATAAAGTCCAGTACGGGCTCACCAAAGCCCGTGCTGCTTGGAACTTTTTGTTCCAGGTAGCAAATCTTAAACAACATCCCATAACAGATTAGGATGTTATGACTGGAGGTTCATAACAACACACACACACCAAACCAAAGAGGACCAAAGAGCCAGAGCTCAACCCCCGCAAACACAACTAGGTGAGTATACACCAGTTGAGTGACAGTTGAGAGGCGGGACCAAAGAGCCAGAGCTCAACCCCAGCAAGCATACCTTTGGGGAGCACACCAACGTTGGTGGAGCACTCCACTACCGTCACCAGTGTGTCGTCATCCCGGCACACGAGGAACCACAGGAATTGAGCGCAACAGACGGGAAGCAGAGGCGGCCAGAACAACAGCACAAGATAGAATACAGATCCCCATACTGTGAGTAAAAGATGGGGTACAAGACCAGTAGTTAAATGATCGGAGAGAAAACAGATAATTAAGTGAAAGATGGTGTAAAGAGCCAAGAGGCTGTAAAGTGTACAAGGCAGGAGGAGGAGACATACCACAGCTGGAGGATGACACATGATACAGGACAGGTTATAGAAACTGGAAGGAGAGGACACAAGTGGAAGCTGGCCACGCAAATGAGTCTAGGACCTGTGAGGAAACACTCACCTGTACAGGTGGTCCACAAGTGGAATGTATCGACAGAAGTTATGGAAGCCGCCTCCAGCCACAACTTTCACGACTGGTTCGTCAAAGAATTAGAACGTCAGAATAGTTAAGCTATTAGGCAACAGGTACAACCAGGTAAGTAGGTGGGGAATAAAGAGCTAGACCCCATCTGCCCATAGACACTAATAGGCACACACCAATAGGACAGGTAAGTACACATATACAGTGTGGAGGAAGCCGAGGCCAGAGCCAGCAGGCGGGTCGGGACAAGGGCTCACCAATCTCCTGTGTTAACACTCTCTCATTATTTCTGCTGAAGCCGGCAAACACAACTCAAGGCGAATCCTATTACATCCAATAATGGCATCCATGCGAGTGTTTTGCTCTGGACACGACATTAGTCAAACAACTGGAATGATTTGATGGTTGTGGGAGGAGGGGAGAGGAGCGGGATAGGGAGGGGGAAGGAGAAGAGGAGTGGGGAAGTGAAGGGAAGAGAGGAAAAAGGGAAGGGAGAGATTATGAGACGATGAGGGCGGGTTGATGAGTTCATTAAATGAAGTGGATCCAAGTGTTGATTGTTTGAGTCAAGGTCCGTGATGCTCGCCCTATGGGCTCTCACTCCTATTGTTATTATTATTGTTGTTATTATTATTGACAAGTTGACAACAATGCCGTAGTGCTTGAATGAAAGTGAATGGAAGACCAAATTTTTGTTGTAGTTTGTTAATTACTACATTTTCGGATGTAACCTCCACCCTTCCTCAAGGTGTTTTATACAATATACAGCACTTTTATACAATATAAAGCACCTTTTATACAATATACAGCACTTTTATACAATATATAGCACATTTTAGGAAGGTTAAATTCAAAATTTCGGATGTATTTTACATTCTAAAATTTAGTGTTTAATACACTTAAAAATAAATTAGGTCATTCATTATTATTATTATTATTGAGAAAATCAATTATTATTAATATCGTTGTTATTACTAATGTTACTTGAACATTACTAATGCTTTCCGTGAACAAACCCACAGGAGCCGTGATGAGGGCTCGAGCCTATGCACTGAGTGTTCCCAGACGCGCCTTACTCAACTGTATCACGACATGGTGAAAATAATTACAACCTGGAGTGCTACTGCCCCCACGAGGGTCCCGAGGCTTCCACTGATGACTAACCGGGGTTTCTCGGTATAGGTTTCACGCATAGGTTCGAGCCCTCGCCAGGACTTCTGTGGATTTGTTCTTTGATATATAACGTTAATGTGATTTCTCTGTGTAATATTTTCATTATTATTGATGTTACTGGTGTTGTTATATACATCAATGTTCTCGAGATGAACATAAACATTCTGTGTCAGGGGAAATTATAATTAACATTAAAAAAAGAAAAATGCATCAGTCTCCCATTGTAAGAAAATAATTCAGCTGTTGTTGTTGTTGTAAATTCGCTGCCTGGAACAAAAAGTTACAAGAAGCACGGGCTATGGTGAGCCCGAATTTATAATTCAGCGACATTAAAAATGCCTTTTTCCGAAGACACGAGAACTAATAGCCAGGTGACGGATGGTGTTGAATGCTTCCACGACTCATATACACCACCAGCGTATGACCAGGGGACCCGGGTTCGAGTCCCGGCTGAAGCGGAAACAAATGAGCAGAGTTTCTTTCACCCCTGATGCACCTGTTCACCTAGCAGTAAATAGCTACCTGGGAGTTAGACAGCTGTTTCCTGGGGATGTGTGTGTGTGTGTTAGAGAGAAATATATGTAGTAGGAAAAATAGATTGGTTAGAAAGGCGGGGCCCAAGAGCTAATAGCTCGATTCTGCAGATATGTAAGACCATACACCACTGTATAAGACCATACACCACCTGTATAAGACCATACACCACTGTATAAGACCATACACCACCTGTATAAGACCATACACCACTGTATAAGACCATACACCACCTGTATAAGACCATACACCACCTGTATAAGACCATACACCACCTGTATAAGACCATACACCACCTGTATAAGACCATACACCACCTGTATAAGACCATACACCACCTGTATAAGACCATACACCACCTGTATAAGACCATACACCACCTGTATAAGACTATACACCACCTGTATAAGACCATACACCACCTTTATAAGACTATACACCACCTGTATAAGACCATACCCCACCTTTATAAGACCATACCCCACCTTTATAAGACCATACACCACCTGTATAAGACCATACACCACCTGTATAAGACCATACACCACCTGTATAAGACCATACACCACCTGTATAAGACCATACACCACCTGTATAAGACCATACACCACCTGTATAAGACCAGGCTCATACACCACCTTTATAAGCTCAGTAGCACTAGAAATATGTTCAAACCGCATACCCCTAAGAAAAAAGAGAAAGAGATGCAGATTGGAACGGGAACGTCGTTCCCTATATAGGCGAAGAAAACGAATCGCGGAACAACTTGAGAGTCGCACCCCATCTCAAGAACGGCGAAGAAGGTTAGGTAGAGAAATAGAAACAATTGAACTCAAGCTACAAGAATCATACAAAACCCAGGAGAGGCAAAGAGAGCAAAAGGCCATCAGTGAAATAGAGAGAAATCCGAAATATTTTTTCTCCTATGCAAAATCAAGATCAAAAACCACATCTAGTATCGGGCCCCTGCGAAAGTGAGATGGAACTTTCACCGATGACAACAAAGAAATGAGCGAGCTACTGAGGAGGCATTACGACTCTGTTTTCAGCGAGCCATTAAACGCACTAAAGATTGATAACCCAAATGAATTTTTCATGGATATGATACCAACATCAAATCATATATCAGACGTCGCCCTATCCCCACTGGATTTTGAAGAAGCCATAAACAGTATGCCTATGCACTCTGCACCAGGCCCGGATTCTTGGAACTCCATATTCATCAAGAACTGAAAAAACCACTATCGCAGGCCCTCCACATTATGTGAAGACAAAGCCTAGATACTGGCGTTATTCCTGATATACTAAAAACAGCAGAGATAGAACCACTTCATAAAAGAGGAAATAAGGCAGAGGCAAAAAATTACAGACCGATAGCACTAACATCGCACATCATAAAAAATTTTGAGAGTGCTAAGAAGTAAGATCACAAAATACATGGAATCACAGCATCTCCATAACCCCGGACAACATGGTTTCAGAACAGGGCGCTCTTGCCTGTCACAGTTGCTGGACCACTATGATATGGCATTAGATGCTATGGAAGACAAACAAAACGCTGATGTAATTTACACAGATTTCGCAAAAGCTTTTGATAAATGTGACCATGGTGTTATTGCACATAAAATGCGCTCAAAAGGAATTACCGGAAAAATAGGCAGATGGATCTACAATTTCCTGACCAACAGAACCCAATGTGTAATAGTCAACAAAATAAAATCCAGCCCATCAACCGTGAAGAGCTCAGTCCCCCAGGGTACTGTGCTTGCTCTAGTACTTTTTCTCATCCTCATATCGGACATAGACAAGAACACAACCTATAGCACTGTATCATCCTTTGCAGATGACACTAGGATCTTCATGAGAGTAGGCAACATAGAGGACACGGCAAACCTCCAGTCAGATGTAGATCAGGTCTTTCTATTGGCTACAGAAAATAATATGGTGTTTAACGAGGATACGTTCCAGCTTATGCGCTATGGAAAAAATGAAAATATAAAAACGGAAACCACGTACAAAACTCAGGCAAATCATAACATAGAACGAAAAGGCAATGTAAAGGATCTGGGTGTACTCATATCGGAAGACCTTACCTTTAAAGAACACAATAAAGTAGCCGTCACAACTGCAAGAAAAATGACAGGTTGGATAACAAGAACTTTTCACACTAGAGATGCTATACCGATGATGATACTTTTTAAAACGCTTGTGCTCTCTAGAGTGGAGTACTGCTGCACAATGACAGCACCTTTCAAAGCTGGAGAAATTGCTGACCTGGAGAGCGTGCAGAGATCCTTTACTGCTAGAATCCACTCAGTAAAACATATAAATTACTGGGACCGACTAAAGAGCCTAAATCTGTACTCCCTTGAGCGCAGGCGGGAGAGGTACATAATAATTTACACGTGGAAAATAATTGAGAGACTGGTCCCAAACCTGTACACAGAAATAACACCACATGAGACCAGAAGGCATGGCAGGATGTGCAGAATACCCCCGTTGAAGAGCAGAGGTGCAACAGGTACTCTGAGAGAGAACTATCAACATCAGAGGCCCGAGACTGTTCAACACGCTTCCACTACACATAAGGGGCATAACTGGCCGACCCCTCACAGTGTTCAAGAGAGAACTGGATAAGCACCTCCAAAGGATACCTGATCAACCAGGCTGTGACTCATACGTCAGGCTGCGAGCAGCCGCGACCAACAGCCTGGTTGATCAGTCCAGCAACCAGGAGGCCTGGTCGACGACCGGGCCGCGGGGACGCTGAGCCCCGGAAGCACCTCAAGGTAACCTCAAGGTGATCATACACCACCTGTATAAGACCATACACCACCTGTATAAGACCATACACCACTGTATAAGACCATACACCACCTGTATAAGACCATACACCACTGTATAAGACCATACACCACTGTATAAGACCATACACCACCTGTATAAGACCATACACCACCTGTATAAGACCATACACCACCTGTATAAGACCATACACCACCTGTATAAGACCATACACCACCTGTATAAGACCATACACCACCTGTATAAGACCATACACCACCTGTATAAGACCATACACCACCTGTATAAGACCATACACCACCTGTATAAGACCATATGTTATACTCAAAATTCTGTCAGTTGAAATGTAACCAATCACAGGCAAGTAGGCCTCTGACGTCATGCCAGACAGAGGAGCATCAGCGATGCTCCCAGCAGCCTCAGTTATCCTCACAGACTCAGAGTAGAAGGACCTCGGCTAGGCAGTTATATACCTTGCTATCTCAGTCAATAAATATATACAGAAGCGCTACTGTGTCTACATTCTACCCGAACAAGGCAAACGAATACTGGTAGCAGCAGTGGGATCCAGAAATTTTTTTCTGGAAGCAAAAGTTCAAGTACCCAGCATCGCCTCGTGTTCCAGCCAAAACCGCCGCCACCGCCACCGCCATAAGCCGCCATCCTGCCACCCACGCATCAAATATTGTGCCAGACCGGGGTCCTGCCATCAACCACTACTCCAGGCCAACGTTTCAGAAGTAAGGATCAATATTTTCCTGTGAGAACGGGCACTCATCAGTGAGGAGGAAGGAAGCTTCCCGCGCCAGCCATTTTTGAACCTCGCGCCACCACGTGGGAACCACCTAGTGCACCCACCACCACCACCACCGCCACCCAAGCTGACAGTATCAAGCTTCGTGAGGGTGCAAGCTACTGCAATCGTCGTCAGCCATCGTCGCAAGTATCAACTGGTTATTCCATCGTCGCAATATTGTCGTCGTCAGAATTTATCTTCGTGCTTCTAGCGTGAACAGTGTGGGGTCCCTGAGTCTCGCGCCACCGCCGCCAGGAGCGCTGCCATCGCATCCAGTTTGTAAACACGCCTCACATGGGCCTCTTCAGATCTTCACGACGCTTCTCCTACTTTGGCTACTGGTGATCCTCATAAATTACAACCCTGAGATAAGTAATTGCTAGTTGAGAACAACGTGCCAAGTGTTAAAAAGTGACTTATGTAATAATTCCCATAATATCCTGTGAATTAACCATTCAGTGACTTGTTAAATATTGGAGCCGGTTTAGTACTCCAGAGGCCCACAGTTTCTCTGAGACATTTCAATATTCCCTGCATATGATTCCATTATTCATTAATTGTTACTAGTGTCATTACTGAATTCAAAGGTGAGAGAAGTAAGAAATAATTGTTCTAGCAGTTTATTTTGCATAAAAGAAATTTGTTTTTGAGATTTCCATAGACAATAGAACATAGAAATTTTTTTTTATATTTCTCCAGACCTAACTTGAAATTTATCCTTTAAGCATTTTATTTTAAACTTTTACCATAGGAGTTATATACATTCCTGTGTCCAGTTTATGTGCTACATCCATATTTCTTGCATTGCCACTTGTTGTGTTGAATCTTTTTAATGAAATTTTGCAATTGCATTTCCCAGTTTTTATTCTAAATTGCTGTGCTTAGTCTGGTTTAATTAATTTACATACATCTAATTCCAGTCATTTTTTAATGAAAGATTGCTAAATTTAGTTTACAATTTGCTTGTTCTTAATTATTTTCTTGCCTAGCCCAATTTAATAATTTTATTTCTGCCATTTTTACTTTAGCCAAGTTGATATTTTTTTGTGTTTATTTTTGTGTATACTATTTCTGATGCCAGGTGCACTTAATTATAATCTGCGTTCAAATATTACTTCCACGGCTGTGACAATGCCTACCACTGTTGAAACCCCTTCAGAATCAATGGGAACAGTTGCTCGTCCCAATGGCCAGAGATCAGCTCAGGAAATGGCTATTCCTCTTTTTGCTGGGGAATCGCGTTTATTAGAATCATGGTTTAGTAAGGTTGAAGCGAAAACAGTTGCACGTTTTTCTAAGCCTACTGATGCCGAATACTTAGCAATTGCACGGTCAGCCGTGGACACAACCAAAGGTGATGCACGTTTTGTTGTTGATGAGAAAGCCATTGTTAGCCTCCAGTCTTGGCCTGAATTTAAGGATTTCTTTCGCCGTCGCTTTGTTAATAAAGGAGACCTTGACCCATATAGGTTAGTCAAGAAAATTGCCAATGCCACCATGCAGCCTGGTGAATCGTTTAATGCGTTTACTAGCCGTCTCGATCAGTATCTGTATGCCTTAGTTTCTGCTATGAATAATTCGACTTGGTTAGATAAAGACAATAATCTGTCCCCTGAGGCTATGGCTAAAATGATAGCATTTGGTACTTTAATGCATTTTGCCCCCGAGCATACAAAACCAATCGTTGAGCAACAAAATTTTGGTGTTAAACATGAAATTGGTGAAGTATTTGAGGCTATTAACAATGCCGCAGATAAACTAGCTCCCCGAAGTGCTCAACTGTTGCCACCCTCTGATGCTGTAAATGTAGTCACAAGCTCTCAGCATCCTCCCACAAATTCTCAAAACTCTTGGTCGCAGAAGCGTACCCATGCTCGTAGCCCCCAGTCAAATTCGCCGCCTCATAAAATGCCGAAACGCCATAGTCCACAACCATCCACTCCCTCATGTTGGCATTGTGGTAAGAGTAACCACCTTGCAAGGGACTGTTGGTCCGCCCCTAGATCATCACCTCCTAGACAATTCTCTCGGCCCCCTCATCAATCTAATCATTCTAGGCTTCCATATTGCACGTACCATAAACAAGTTGGTCACCACACTGCGGATTGTAGAGCTAGGCAAAGGACATCTCCACCTCGTAACTCCCATGGTCAGTCTTGGCGAGGCTCACAGCGTCCAAGACATTATCAGAACTCTCGTAATTACAACTCCCAGCCCAGCTATAATGCAACTTCAAATTATAATGCTCAGTCACAGAATGCTGGAGCTCAGAATGTTCACTCCATGTCGTCGGGAAACCCCCAAGGCCATCCGCTAACCAATTCAAGCTAGCCAATCCTAGTGCCCTCCCTGTGTATTCAGTAGCTACCCAAAATAGATTTGGACACTTGACAGAGGAGGACACTGACTCTAGACCAGTTGTAGATGTTGACGGATCCACAGTAAATTTGACACAAACAAGACACAGATATCCCAGACAACGTAAGTCAAAAATAGTAACTTGTCCAGTCTCAAGTGATGGTCCCCTTGTCTCAGCCATTGTACATGGTAGAGTTTTAAAAGTTTTTCTTGACTCAGGTGCAAAAATTAATATTGTCAAGCCCTCAGCTCTTAGAGACATTGAAAGTATGCACCCTACTATTTTAAAACAGTCACACATACCTTTTCTAAGTGGTATTTCAGGAAATAAAGTAAAAGTTCAGGGTGAAATTGACCTCCCACTCAAGTTCAATGATGTCACATTGTCTATAACATGTTTAGTTGTTGACATTATTCATTTTCCTGGAGACATTCTCTTAGGTCTGTACACCATGATTGATGAAAATATTGCATTGTTTCCCCATCGTTGGAACATAAGTATCAAAGACCATGTCATACCCTTGTGTAGCATGTATCGACAGGGCCACGAGTTCAACCTTCAATCAGATTATGTTAATTTTGTTGACACCCGCCTTGCAAGCGTAGGTTTGTCAGATCATTGTCGTGGTAGCATACCCGAGAAAACAGGCACTCGATTGAAGCATAGTAGTTGTGCAGTTGTTAAGGAGAATGAGTATCGGGACTTTCTGGAAGGGGACGCCCTAACGGATTCTCGTTGTCTCGCTCGCCTGGCAGCTTCCATCTCTGAAGTCAGTGGTTCCACGGCTACTGACACTGTGTTACACCCTCATTCTCTCACCAGAATAAGAGTTAAGGTTCAGGGAGTGCCTGAGTTGTCGGATGTGATTGCGGAAAGTGAAACATGTAAAGTGAATGGTACATTTGTTGAACCCTCCTGGCACACAGTGCAGGATGGTACTGTCACACTATTTATCGCAAACACTAGTAATGCCGATATCCATCTCCAGTCTGGTACCCATGTTGTAGATTTTGCCCATTACTCGTTACCGGTGCGAGTTGTGGATGATGTCTCCATGGATCATACTGTTTGTACACTCACACCAGGAGAACAGGGATCTCAGCCAGAGGTGCAAGCGCAACACCTCAGTCCTACTGATTTTCCTGACTCTGTGGCTCAGCTTTTGAAAATTTTGAACAAGAATAGAGCTGTTGTTGCTCTACCAGGAGAAAAATTAGGTCTCACTCCTCTCATTACACATAAAATTCCCCTTGAACAAGGAACTACGCCTATTTATGTACCAGCTTACCGTCTTCCCCATTCTCAGAGAGCAGAAGCAGATAGACTTGTAGAGGAAATGTTACAGAGTGATGTAATTGAATCGAGTAATTCGCCATGGAACGCTCCATTGATTCTTGTACCAAAACGAGATGGGACTTGGAGACCTGTAATCGATTATCGCAAGCTTAACAGAGTAACAATACCTGATCGTTTCCCACTTCCAGTTCTAAATGATTTGTTGCAAAGTATTGGTCGAAACAAAGTATTCTCAACGTTAGATTTGTTGCAGGGATTCTGGCAAATCCCCCTTGATGAGGAAAGTAAACAATTGACAGCCTTTAGTACTCCCAATGGTCATTTTCATTTCAAAAGAATGCCGTTTGGTTTGCGTAGTAGTCCAATAACCTTTTCACGGCTCATGACAAATCTATTTCGTAGATTGATAGGAAGTACGCTTCTAGTTTACCTTGATGATCTCATAATCATGTCGCAAGATGTTCAGACTCATTTCCAGAACCTTGAAAAAGTACTTGCAAAGCTCGCTGAAGCTAATTTAAAAATAAAGCTTGCAAAATGTTCATTTTTAAAGCAAAAGATTAATTTCCTAGGTCATACAGTTACACCTTCAGGTATTACATTGAATGAATCAAAAATTATCGCTGCCCGTGATTTTCCAACACCTCGTACCGCAGAAGCCGTAAGACAGTTCACAGGTCTTGTAGGATTTTATCGTTCATTTATTGCTGGATTCTCTATTATAGCCGCTCCGCTTTACAAGTTGCAAAGAAAAGATGAACCCTTTGTTTGGGGAGAGGCCCAGGATCAATCATTCAAAAAACTCAAAGCAGCCTTGATTTCGTCACCTGTCCTTAGGTACCCAGATTTTTCTAAACCTTTTACGTTGGTTACAGATGCTAGTGACATAGGTTTAGGTGCTGCATTACTTCAAACAGAAGGTCACAGAGATCACGCAATAGCTTATGCTAGCCGCACATTATCTAAAGAAGAGAAAAATTATAGTGCAACAGAACGAGAAGCCTTGGCAGTTGTTTGGGCACTTAAACATTTCAAGGATACAATTTATAATTACCCAGTTCATGTTCTTACAGATCACCAACCATTAATTCCCTTGTTCAAAAATAAGAATCCAGTTGGAAAGTTTGCTAGATATTTGCTCACAATTCAAGAATTCAATCCCACATTTGGATATATTCCAGGAAAGCAAAATGTTGTAGCCGATGCGTTTTCTCGACACGTAGCTGCGATTCAGTTAAATTACCCAGCATTAGATGCTACAGTAGTAGAAACGGAACAAAGACAAGACCCCATATGGGCACCCGTCATTAAATTTTTGACTAAGCAAGACACTCGCCCGATTCATAAACCGCCAGTACCATTGAAAGAACTAGTATGTTGGACAATTTACTGTGTAGAGTAGTAAAGCTAGGGACAGCCCCGAGGAAATGTTGTCAGTTAGTTGTTCCAGCTGTCTTGGTACCAACTGTGTTAAAAATTATCCATGATGCTCCTGCAAGTGCACATCCAGGAAAGGATCGTACACTCCAACAAGGTCGATTGAAATATTTTTGGCCAAAAATGGCTAAGGAGATTGCTCATTATGTTGACAGATGTTTAACTTGTTTACAGCACAAGGGACATGTTTCAGGGCCTAATCCAATTCAGGTGTACCCAGCAACTAAAGCTCCTTGGGAACGAATATCGATGGATTTATTGACAAATTTTGCGGAAACAGAGAAAGGGAACAAACATTTGCTTGTAATGGTCGATAATTTTTCACGGTTTTGCGAACTAGTTCCTATCCCGAACAAAACAGCAGAAACCATAGCCAGCGCATTCCATGACCAAATAATTTGTAGATATAGTATGCCTAAAGTAATCCTTTCAGATAATGGTCCAGAATTCAGTAATAGTATTCTAACTAGCTTGTGTGATTTATATAACATCAAAAAATGTAGCATCATGCCTTATCATCCGGCAAGTAATGGACTAGCTGAACGTACTAACAGGAAAGTGTTAGATGCCTTGAGAGTCACGTTGAATTTTGATAACAACAATTGGGATGATTTTATACCCTTAATTCAGTGTGCTATAAATTCTTCAATTAATGTTTCTACTGGTGACACACCTCACGCTATTCTTTATGGTACAGATAAGATCCTCCCTAATGAATTGATTAACGTACCTCCTACTCCCTTATATAACGTAGATGATTTTGTTCAAGTGAAGCGTAGACAAATGCAACTAGTATTCAAGAAAATACGAGAACAACTGTCCAAAGCAACAGCCGAGTTCACTCTAGCAAGGAATGCACGAGCTAAACCCAGTAAAATAACTATTGGATCTGTAGTAATGATACTTAACCAACACAGGTCTGGTCCTATGTACAAGTTAACTAAGAAATTTTTGGGTCCATATAAGGTAATCGAGCTTATTAAAGGTAACAAATACAGACTTAAGAACTTGTTAACAGGAGAGTATATAAATGAACATTTAGACCACATGAAGTTAGCTAAAATGACTGTTGACGAGACTGATGAGGAAGATGACAATGAACTTACCCAGACAGATACTCCTACTCAGACACCACCTTCTGTGGTTGACAGACCACTTGATGTTCAGCAACCCCATACTAGCAATTATAATCTTAGATCTAGACCTCTCGTTTCAACCGTGCACTCACCACATGTCCATTGGCTAGATGTTAACGAGGATATCTCTCAAGATGATAGTTTGTCGCATGAAGTTTCACCTGTTCCGGACCTTCAGTCAGAGCCAGAGTTGTATAGTGCTCTGGATGAGCTAGGTGTAGATATCCGCAGAATTTATAATTGAATGCACTCTGCAGTTATTCTGTTTGTTTTGAAAAAAAAAAAAAAAAAAAAAACGTCATTTGCAGTATTTCTACCACATGTGTCTTATTATTACCATTATATATAATGTATAGTTTTTCTCAAATTTATTTTGTTATAAAGTAGATGCCATTGTTAAGTCTACTACCATTTGTATTTTTACAGTGCTTGTCATAAGAGTTATTATTGTTGTAGCAACCACATTGTGGCCAGTGAATCCTGACTGCTATCACGCAGATGTTAGTCTTCTTGATCCAGGTCTTGTATATGCTTGTAAATATATTGCACATTATATATATTGTACATTGGTCTTGTAAATATATTGTATTATTTCAAAAAAAAAAAAATGAGAAAAAAAAAAAAAAAAAATCATTATCTATCTTGAAATTCAATTGTGGTTGTTAGGTCAGAACTTTGTTCCATTAATGTAATAATTGTTTAATTTTGTATGGTTTTCAAGCACATGCCATTGACACATGTTAATAATTTTGTTTAGGCAATACCTTGAGTTGTATTGTTCATATCTGATCAGTAGACATACACATGTTCTTAATACTCTGGTTTAATCAAAGAATTGTTACCATGATTTTCACCTATTATGATGAATTTTTTTTGGTGCATATATGCCGAGTTGTTAGTATTACGCACACCTGATCTTCTTTCAATGTTTTATTATGCAAATTTCACATGTAAGCCATTATTGAATGCCACCGAGGTCCTTTCAGTATCATTGTAACTATATAGCTAGCCAGAGCTTGTCGACAAGGGACGTCGACTTGGTAGCGTGTCCGAGCGGTGTTATACTCAAAATTCTGTCAGTTGAAATGTAACCAATCACAGGCAAGTAGGCCTCTGACGTCATGCCAGACAGAGGAGCATCAGCGATGCTCCCAGCAGCCTCAGTTATCCTCACAGACTCAGAGTAGAAGGACCTCGGCTAGGCAGTTATATACCTTGCTATCTCAGTCAATAAATATATACAGAAGCGCTACTGTGTCTACATTCTACCCGAACAAGGCAAACGAATACATACACCACCTGTATAGGACCATACACCACCTGTATAAGACCATACACCACTGTATAAGACCATACACCACCTGTATAAGACCATACACCACTGTATAAGACCATACACCACCTGTATAGGACCATACACCACCTGTATAAGACCATACACCACCTGTATAAGACCATACACCACCATATACAACCTGCGCGGACCCTGAAGCCCACTAACCACACAAATATAGACTATAAGGACCACGAGACCAGGGATGAGGATAGAGGTTAAGGAGAGAGTTTTGCTTCTTGCTGGTCGGTGTTCAATCCCCGATGGTCCAAAGTGGATGGGCAGCTTTCCATCCCACCGTCCTGTACCGAAGCCTTGTCCTTATTTCCCTTTCAATTTCTATATTGTCATAGCGGTTTAGCGCGTTCTTCTCATAATTACCTTTCGTAGAGAAGACTTGATCACAATATACAAAGTACTCCAGAATATAGAAAGGGTTGATAAGGACTGTTTGTTTTGAATGGAGGGGAAGAGGACAAGCGGTCACACGAGCCATATGTCGGGGCCCTAGAGCTGGAACTCTATTTTCCAGCAGATACAAATATTTAGGAGTAAACTGGTAATCTGTGACAGGAAGCCGTGACAATATCCTCCCAGGTGCCCGGGTGGAGATCACTGTGCTCGCTCTGCTTTCAAAATGATTTAATCTTGGAGCAATATTAGTTTTAAAGGAAGAAGGTTTAGTGTGAGTAATGCCAGCCTCGCCGAGGACACTGGGCGTATTATTGACACGCGGCCGCCTAAATTAAGCCATCAGGGCGGCAACACGATATAACGAAAACTTGGTAACTCTGTCAGCTGCCGCCGGTGTTGCCGCCTGCGGGGCACTGTTTATGTCCGTTGGAGCGCAGTCGGGCCAACTCCCGCTGGCTAACACTGCTCTATACGGTAACGCGCACTAACTCTGCTCTATATAGCCTGTGCCGCTAACTTTGCATGAGCCTACACGCTCAGTTTACTACTACTCCTCTTCTCCCCTTACTCCTCTTCCTCCTCCTCCTCCTCCTCTGTCAATGCATGCAAGCGGAGCTACATTGCATGCTGTTTGCCTGCAACTTGCTGGAGAGTTCCTAAATGGATTGCTGTATATAAATTTAGCGATGCGTGCCTTCCCCTTGCTTCATACTGCACTGTTGAGACGCTCTTTACATTTACAACACGACAAATGTTTTAGTGTTTACAATCGGCCGATCTATACCTCGCTTTCAGCATGAGGAGTTCAAGTTATGGGGTAGTTTGTTTGTTTGTTTGTGACACAATAACAGCTGACTGAGGGCCACGGAGGAGGAGGAGGATAAGGGAAGTGTTTGTTAATTGTCTAGACACAGCGAGGATGTACCCATCCTGTGTGGCCGGGAGAGAAGAGTCTTGTTCAGAGACTTTTTGTGGAGAGGGGGAGGGGGTGAATACCTCAACGGAAAAGCAGATATGAGAGTTCTGAATAGCATTTAGAGACAATCCTACCGAGGAAGAGTGTTAGCGAAGTGGGCTGAGGAACTGTGGCACACTCGGTGTGAAGGTATTGCTGGCTGAGCGCCTTGTGTTGTAGTTAGGTCCACTTCTTGTTAACCTGGTTGTTGGTGGGGCAGTGCGCAGTAATTACTGTCTTCTGGTTATTAGCGAAGTTGTTGGCTAAACGCCTTGTGTTCCAGTTACCGTCTTGTTGTTAATGAAGTTATTGAGTAATGTGAGTAGTAGTTACCATGTTCTCTGTGTTAACGAAGGCAGATTAGGAAAACATTAGTTTTATGAGTAGCAGTAAGACTGCCATCATCTCTGCAAGGTTGAAGACTTCCCTGTACTGTCCAGTCCAGTCAAGATGGGTTAAAACTAATCATCTTGCACAGTACTCTGCCTCGTCCAGAAGTTGAACAAAGGCCACTTGCTGCATCAAAGAGTTCGGTGCGTGCTGAAGATGAGTAAACTTGTGGAGTCTTATATAAGGTTTTGCAGTCACTGCTGTCAAGAATGTGCGACATACATCTTAGTGCTGTAAGTTACCAAGGGTGCATTTGCTTGCTTGCTTGCTTGCTTCCTTCCTTGCTTGCTTGCTTGCTTGCTTGCTTGCTTCCTTGCTTGCTAGGTCCAGCACTTGGCTCGTCATGGTCACAGAAGAACCAAGCTTCATCCCCCAAGATGTTAGCTTCCGTGTTGAGCACAAAAATCCCATCGATCCTTACGCTTGTCCCAGTTACTGTACCGAGCAGTCTAATTACCATCAATGACTGTGCTTTACGAACTGCCTGAGGGAGGCAGTGCTGCAAGATACTACCAACAGTCCTCGTAACAGTTGACATCTTCTCTCATGTGTGTATAACACCTGAGAATGAAGGTGTCAACACAGCTACAGGTATGAGGTGCAGGAGATCGTAAATATTGACATTCCAGGAGAAGGAACACCCACCACACTGTGGTACACTGACGCCACCCACCACACTGTGGTACACTGACGCCACCCACCACACTGTAGTACACTGACGCCACCCACCACACTGTGGTACACTGACGCCACCCACCACACTGTGGTACACTGACGCCACCCACCACACTGTGGTACACTGACGCCACTTGAAGGAACTTTAGAGTCAGCTCCATTACCACGACCCTTAGAGTTACATTCCTGAAGGTGGTGCAGGAACACCTGGATAAGACTAGGGTCAGTAGTGATGGGTACAGCCAGTGTCCACCACAACGGGTACAGCCAGTGACCACCACAACAGGTACAGCCAGTGTCCACCACAACGGGTACAGCCAGTGACCACCACAACAGGTACAGCCAGTGACCACCACAACGGGTACAGCTAGTGTCCACCATAACGGGTACAGCCAGTGTCCACCACAACGGGTACAGCCAGTGTCCACCACAACGGGTACAGCCAGAGACCACCACAACGGGTACAGCCAGTGTCCACCACAACGGGTACAGCCAGTGTCCACCACAACGGGTACAGCCAGTGTCCACCACAACGGGTACAGTCAGTGTCCACCACAACGGGTACAGCCAGTGTCCACCACAACGGGTACAGCCAGTGACCACCACAACGGGTACAGCCAGTGTCCACCACAACGGGTACAGTCAGTGTCCACCACAACGGGTACAGCCAGTGTCCACCACAACGGGTACAGCCAGTGTCCACCACAACGGGTACAGCCAGTGACCACCACAACGGGTACAGCCAGTGTCCACCACAACGGGTACAGCCAGTGTCCACCACAACGGGTACAGCCAGTGTCCACCACAACGGGTACAGCCAGTGACCACCACAACGGGTACAGCCAGTGTCCACCACAACGGGTACAGCCAGTGTCCACCACAACGGGTACAGCCAGTGACCACCACAACGGGTACAGCCAGTGTCCACCACAACGGGTACAGCCAGTGTCCACCACAACGGGTACAGTCAGTGTCCACCACAACGGGTACAGCCAGTGTCCACCACAACGGGTACAGCCAGTGACCACCACAACGGGTACAGCCAGTGTCCACCACAACGGGTACAGTCAGTGTCCACCACAACGGGTACAGCCAGTGTCCACCACAACGGGTACAGCCAGTGTCCACCACAACGGGTACAGCCAGTGACCACCACAACGGGTACAGCCAGTGTCCACCACAACGGGTACAGCTAGTGTCCACCACAACGGGTACAGCCAGTGTCCACCACAACGGGTACAGCCAGTGACCACCACAACGGGTACAGCCAGTGTCCACCACAACGGGTACAGCCAGTGTCCACCACAACGGGTACAGCCAGTGACCACCACAACGGGTACAGCCAGTGTCCACCACAACGGGTACAGCCAGTGTCCACCACAACGGGTACAGCCAGTATCCACCACAACGGGTACAGCCAGAGATCACCACAACGGGTACAGCCAGTGTCCACCACAACGGGTACAGTCAGTGTCCACCACAAAGGGTACAGTCAGTGTCCACGACAACGGGTACAGCCAGTGTCCACCACAACGGGTACAGCCAGTGTCCACCACAACGGGTACAGCCAGTGTCCACCACAACGGGTACAGCCAGTGACCACCACAACGGGTACAGCCAGTGACCACCACAACGGGTACAGCCAGAGATCACCACAACGGGTACAGTTAGAGATCACCACAACGGGTACAGCCAGTGTCCACCACAACGGGTACAGCCAGTGTCCACCACAACGGGTACAGCCAGTGACCACCACAACGGGTACAGCCAGTGACCACCACAACGGGTACAGCCAGTGACCACCACAACGGGTACAGCAAGTGACCACCACAACGGGTACAGCCAGAGATCACCACAATGGGTACAGCCAGTGTCCACCACAACAGGTACAGTCAGTGTCCACCACAACGGGTACAGTCAGTGTCCACCACAACGGGTACAGTCAGTGTCCACCACAACGGGTACAGCCAGTGTCCACCACAACGGGTACAGCCAGTGTCCACCACAACGGGTACAGCCAGTGTCCACCACAACGGGTACAACCAGTGTCCACCACAACGGGTACAGCCAGTGTCCACCACAACGGGTACAGCCAATGTCCACCACCACGGGTACAGCCAGTGTCCACCACAACGGGTACAGCCAGTGTCCACCACAACGGGTACAGCCAGAGACCACCACAACGGGTACAGCCAGTGTCCAACACAACGGGTACAGTCAGTGTCCACCACAACGGGTACAGCCAGTGTCCACCACAACGGGTACAGCCAGAGACCACCACAACGGGTACAGCCAGAGACCACCACAACGGGTACAGCCAGTGACCACCACAACGGGTAAAGCCAGTGTCCACCACAACGGGTACAGCCAGTGACCACCACAACGGGTACAGCCAGAGACCACCACAATGGGTACAGCCAGTGACCACCACAACGGGTACAGCCAGAGACCACCACAATGGGTACAGCCAGTGACCACCACAACGGGTACAGCCAGAGACCACCACAACGGGTACAGCCAGTGTCCACCACAACGGGTACAGCCAGTGTCCACCACAACGGGTCCAGCGGTTCACGGACCGGACATAGTTGAGACGTTCAATTGATTGAAAAATTGATGGACAATTGATTGAAAAAATCATAATTTTTTATGAGATTGATTTCCAAAGAATTTTGTAGGTGACTGTCAAGATTGATGATGAGTAGAGGCAAGGGTAGAGCTAGTAGAGGCAAGGGTAGAGCTGGTAGAGGCAAGGGTAGAGCTGGTAGAGGCAAGGGTAGAGCTGGTAGAGGCAAGGGTAGAGCTGGTAGAGGCAAGGGTAGAGCTGGTAGAGGCAAGGGTAGAGCTGGTAGAGGCAAGGACAGAGCTGGTAGAGGCAAGGGTAGAGCTGGTAGAGGCAAGGGTAGAGCTGGTAGAGGCAAGGGTAGAGCTGGTAGAGGCAAGGGTAGAGCTGGTAGAGGCAAGGGTAGAGCTGGTAGAGGCAAGGGTAGAGCTGGTAGAGGCAAGGGTAGAGCTGGTAGAGGCAAGGGTAGAGCTGGTAGAGGCAAGGACAGAGCTGGTAGAGGCAAGGGTAGAGCTGGTAGAGGCAATGACAGAGCTGGTAGAGGCAAGGGTAGAGCTGGTAGAGGCAAAGGTAGAGCTGGTAGAGGCAAGGGTAGAGCTGGTAGAGGCAAGGGTAGAGCTGGTAGAGGCAAGGGTAGAGCTGGTAGAGGCAAGGGTAGAGCTGGTAGAGGCAACGGTAGAGCTGGTAGAGGCAAGGGTAGAGCTGGTAGAGGCAACGGTAGAGCTGGTAGAGGCAAGGGTAGAGCTGGTAGAGGCAACGGTAGAGCTGGTAGAGGCAAGAGCCGAGCTAGTAGAGGCAAGGGTAGAGCTGGTAGAGGCAAGGGTAGAGCTGGTAGAGGCAAGGGTAGAGCTGGTAGAGGCAAGGGTAGAGCTGTTAGAGGCAAGGACAGAGCTGTTAGAGGCAAGGGTAGAGCTGGTAGAGGCAACGGTAGAGCTGGTAGAGGCAAGGGTAGATCTGGTAGAGGCAAGGGTAGAGCCGGTAGAGGCAAGGATAGAGCTGGTAGAGGCAAGGACAGAGCTGGTAGAGGCAAGGGTAGAGCTGGTAGAGGCAAGGACAGAGCTGGTAGAGGCAAGGGTAGAGCTGGTAGAGGCAAGGGTAGAGCTGGTAGAGGCAAGGGTAGAGCTGGTAGAGGCAAGGGTAGAGCTGTTAGAGGCAAGGACAGAGCTGGTAGAGGCAAGGGTAGAGCTGGTAGAGGCAAGGGTAGAGCTGGTAGAGGCAAGGACAGAGCTGGTAGAGGCAAGGGTAGAGCTGGTAGAGGCAAGGACAGAGCTGGTAGAGGCAAGGGTAGAGCTGTTAGAGGCAAGGACAGAGCTGGTAGAGGCAAGGGTAGAGCTGGTAGAGGCAAGGGTAGAGCTGGTAGAGGCAAGGGTAGAGCTAGTAGAGGCAAGGGTAGAGCTGGTAGAGGCAAGAGAGAGAGACGATACCAACAGGTCTGGACAACTGCTTCACTATGTGGTGTTAACTGTGTGTGTGTGCAACACCTTCCTTACGTCCAGTGAAGCAGTGAGCCTGAGGACTTGACCCTGCTCATCACACACTGGTCACATCTCTGACACAGTGCTTGCACCACGGCTCAACACAGTGGCTGTCGTTCTGAATCACCAATCAGCATATTGGCCCCATTGATGCTAGAGATGGTCCCATCTTGACGGTTTATTGGTTATATTCCATCCTCGGATGTGCATATATCACTCGCACTATAACCAGAGGACACTCTATATATTGGAGCCAACACTTCTGCTGTAAATGTTGTTGGTCCTGACTATTATTATTAAATTCACCCTTGTTGACATTTTCTCATTCCTCAACAAGGGGGAGGAGACATCACAACATTGAGGGGGAGGAGACATAGTCCAGACATTAGAGATACGTAGTGTATTGTGAGGACAATTGAACACGTAGATACAGAAACAATATTCAGATTAAGGAGCAGCAACATAACGGGACGTAATTGGAAACTGGAGACACAGTCACAGCTGTGTCAGGGGGGGGGGGGGGCAGTCACAGCTGTGTCAGGGGGGGGACAGCCACAGCTGTGTCAGGGGGGAGAGTCACAGCTGTGTCAGGGGGGGACAGTCACAGCTGTGTCAGGGAGAACAGTCACAGCTGTGTCAGGGGGGAGAGTCACAGCTGTGTCAGGGGGGGACAGTCACAGCTGTGTCAGGGGGGAGAGTCACAGCTGTGTCAGGGGGGGGGCAGTCACAGCTGTGTCAGGGGGCGAAACTCATAGCTGTGTCAGGGGGGGGGGCAGTCACAGCTGTGTCAGGGGGGGGGGGGACAGCCACAGCTGTGTCAGGGGGGAGAGTCACAGCTGTGTCAGGGGGGGGGGACAGTCACAGCTGTGTCAGGGGGGAGAGTCACAGCTGTGTCAGGGGGGGACAGTCGCAGCTGTGTCAGGGAGAACAGTCACAGCTGTGTCAAGGGGGAGAGTCACAGCTGTGTCAGGGGGGGACAGTCACAGCTGTGTCAGGGGGGACAGTCACGGCTGTGTCAGGGGGGAGAGTCACAGCTGTGTCAGGGGGAAGAGTCACAGCTGTGTCAGGGGGGAGAGTCACAGCTGTGTTAGGGGGAGAGTCACAGCTGTGTCAGGGGGGAGAGTCACAGCTGTGTCAGGGGGGAGAGTCACAGCTGTGTCAGGAGGGAGAGTCACAGCTGTGTCAGGGGGGAGAGTCACAGCTGTGTCAGGTGGGAGAGTCACAGCTGTGTCAGGGGGGAGAGTCACAGCTGTGTCAGGGGGAGAGTCACAGCTGTGTCAGGGGGGACAGTCACAGCTGTGTCAGGGAGAACAGTCACAGCTGTGTCAGGAAGAACAGTCACAACTGTGTAGGGGGGGACAGTCACAGCTGTGTCAGGGAGGGACAGTCACAGCTGTGTCAGGCGGGACAGTCACAGCTGTGTCAGGGGGGACAGTAACAGCCGTGTCATGGGGACAGGCACAGCTGTGTCAGGGCGGACAGTCACAGCTGTGTCAAGGGGGACAGTTACAGCTGTGTCAGGGGGGGGGGACAGTCACAGCTGTGTCAGGGTGGACAGTCACAGCTGTGTCAGGGGGGGGGGGTCAGTCACAGCTGTGTCAGGGGGGACAGTCACAGCTGTGTCAGGGGGGGGGGTCAGTCACAACTGTGTCAGGGGGGACAGTCACAGCTATGTCAGGGTGGACAGTTACAGCTGTGTCGGGGGGGACAGTTACAGCTGTGTCAGGGGGGGGGACAGTCACAGCTGTGTCAGGGGGGACAGTCACAGCTGTGTCAGGGGGGGGACAGTCACATCTGTGTCAAGGGGGACAGTCACAGCTGTGTCAGGGGGGACAGTCACGGCTGTGTCAGGGGGGGGACAGTCACAGCTGTGTCAAGGGGGACAGTCACAGCTGTGTCAGGGGGGGACAGTCACGGCAGTGTCAGGGGGGGGGGCAGTCACAGCTGTGTCAGGGGGGACAGTCACGGCTGTGTCAGGGGGGACAGTCACGGCTGTGTCAGGGGGGGACAGTCACAGCTGTGTCAGGGGGGACAGTCACGGCTGTGTCAGGGGGGACAGTCACGGCTGTGTCAGGGGGGGGACAGTCACAGCTGTGTCAGGGGGGACAGTCACGGCTGTGTCAGGGGGGGGACAGTCACAGCTGTGTCAGGGGGGACAGTCACAGCTGTGTCAGGGGGGGACAGTCACGGCAGTGTCAGGGGGGGGGACAGTCACAGCTGTGTCAGGGGGACAGTCACAGCTGTGTCAGGGGGACAGTCACAGCTGTGTCAGTGGGGGACAGTCACAGCTGTGTCAGGGGGACAGTCACAGCTGTGTCAGGGGGACAGTCACAGCTTTGTCAGGGAGACAGTGACAGCTGTGTCAAGGGGAGGACAGTCACAGCTTTGTCAGGGGGGACAGTCACATCTATGTCAGGGGGACAGTCACAACTGTGTCAGGGGGGACAGTCGCAGCTGTGTCAGGGGGGTGACACTCAAAGCTGTGTCAAGGGGGGACAGTCACAGCTGTGTCAGGGGGGGGACAGTCACAGCTGTGTCAGGGGGGAGGACAGTCACAGCTGTGTCAGGGGAGGGGGACAGTCACAGCTGTGTCAGGGGGGGGGGACAGTCACAGCTGTGTCAGGGGGGAGGACAGTTACAGCTGTGTCAGGGGGGGACAGTCACAGCTGTGTCAGGGGGGAGGACAGTCACAGCTGTGTCAGGGGGGGGGACAGTCACAGCTGTGTCAGGGGGGACAGTCACAGCTGTGTCAGGGGGGACAGTCACAACTGTGTCAGGGGGGACAGTCACAGCTATGTCAGGGGGGACAGTCACAGCTATGTCAGCGGGAGGACAGTCACAGCTGTGTCAGGGGGAGGGGACAGTCACAGCTGTGTCAGGGGGGGGGGAACAGTCACAGCTGTGTCAGGGGGGAGGACAGTCACAGCTGTGTCAGGGGGGAGGGCAGTCACAACTGTGTCAGGGGGGACAGTCACAGCTGTGTCAGGGGGGACAGTCACAGCTGTGTCAGGGGGGACAGTCACAACTGTGTCAGGGGGTGGACAGTCACAGCTGTGTCAGGGGGGGACAGTCACAACTGTGTCAGGGGGTGGACAGTCACAACTATGCCAGGGGGAGGACAGTCACAGCTGTGTCAGGGGGGACAGTCACAGCTGTGTCAGGGGGGACAGTCACAGCTGTGTCAGTGGGGGACAGTGACAGCTGTGTCAGGGGGGACAGTCACAGCTGTGTCAGAGGGGGACAGTCACAGCTGTGTCAGGGGGACAGTCACAGCTGTGTCAGGGGGGACAGTCACAACTGTGTCAGGGGGGGACAGTCACAGCTGTGTCAGGGGGTGGACAGTCACAACTATGTCAGGGGGAGGACAGTCACAGCTGTGTCAGGGGGGACAGTCACAGCTGTGTCAGGGGGGACAGTCACAGCTGTGTCAGAGGGTGACAGTCACAGCTGTGTCAGTGGGGGACAGTCACAACTATGTCAAGGGGAGGACAGTCATAGCTGTGTCAGAGGGGGACAGTCACAGCTGTGTTAGGGGGACAGTCACAGCTGTGTCAGGGGGGACAGTCACAACTGTGTCAGGGGGGGACAGTCACAGCTGTGTCAGGACGGACAGTCACAGCTGTGTCAGGGGGACAGTCACAGCTGTGTCAGGGGGACAGTCACAGCTGTGTCAGGGGGGACAGTCACAGCTGTGTCAGGGGGACAGTCACAGCTGTGTCAGGGGGGACAGTCACAACTGTGTCAGGGGGACAGTCACAGCTGTGTCAGGGGGGGACAGTCACAGCTGTGTCAGGAGGGACAGTTACAGCTGTGTCAGGGGGACAGTCACAACTGTGTCAGGGGGGGACAGTCACAGCTGTGTCAGGGGGGACAGTCACAACTGTGTCAGGAGGGACAGTCACAACTGTGTCAGGGGGGGACAGTCACAGCTGTGTCAGGGGGTGGACAGTCACAACTATGACAGGGGGAGGACAGTCACAGCTGTGTCAGGGGGGACAGTCACAGCTGTGTCAGTGGGAGGAACCAACCAACAGGGATCGACTCCTGCTACCGTCGACTGCCACAACGGCCGACACTCTCCCGTGTCGACTCCCGCCGCCGTGGTCGACATCCTGCGGCTTGCTGCTGTAAAATGGCTAAATTCACGTGTAACACTGTAGAGACGAGTCTGTAATTAGCTCAGTGTCCGGCTCTTAATGTCGCTCCAGGTTCATGGAGATAAAAATGTTAAAATTTCATGAAAATGTTTAGAGCAATGAGCAGACATTCAGCGCTCCACCACCGCCTCTTGCTTATTGGCTGACTGGCTGGGTGCCTGGCTGGCTGGCTGGCTGGCTGGCTGGCTGGCTGGCTGGCTGGCTGGCTGGCTGGCTGGCTGGCTGGCTGGCTGGCTGGCTGGCTGACTGGCTGGCTGGCTGGCTGGCTGGCTGACTGCCTGGCTGGCTGGCTGGCTGGCTGGCTGGCTGGCTGGCTGGCTGGCTGGCTGGCTGGCTGACTGCCTGGCTGGCTGGCTGGCTGACTGCCTGGCTGGCTGGCTGGCTGACTGCCTGGCTGGCAGGCTGGCTGGCTGGTGGGCAGGCTGGCAGGCTGGCTGTCTGGCTGTCTATTTGGTTGACTGTCTGGTTGACAAGCACCGCAGAAATAAATATCTGTACAGTCAAGATTAGTATCATCATTCCTGTTGTCAAGGGACAAGAAACCTGCACTTATATTTTTAACAAAGTCTCCCCATATAGTTGTAATGGCTTGGCACTTTCCCTTGATACTTTCCCTTACCTTCCCCCACGATGCATGCCACAACAGCTGCCTAACTCCCGCGAGGCGTCAGGTGAAAGGAGATGTGCCCAATCGTTTCTGAACAGCTCTGAGAATATTTGATTGAAGAATATTTGATTGATTCCACTCTTACAAGAGTGGAGTACTGCTGCACAATGACAGCCCCTTTCAAATCTGGAGAAATTGCTGACCTGGAGAGCGTGCAGAGATCCTTTACTGCTAGAATCCACTCAGTAAAACATCTAAATTACTGGGACCGACTAAAGAGCCTAAATCTGTACTCCCTTGAGCGCAGGCGGGAGAGATATATAATAATTTACACGTGGAAAATAATTGAGGGGCTGGTCCCAAACCTGCACACAGAAATAACACCACATGAGACCAGAAGACATGGCAGGATGTGCAGAATACCCCCGTTGAAAAGCAGAGGTGCAACAAGTACTCTGAGAGAGAACTCTATCAACATCAGAGGCCCGAGACTGTTCAACACGCTTCCGCTACACATACACAGTGTTCAAGAGAGAACTTGATAAACACCTCAAAAGGATACCTAATCAACCAGGCTGTGATTCATACGTCAGGCTGCGAGCAGCCGCGACCAATAGCCAGGTTGACCAGTCTAGGAGGCCTGGCCAGAGACCGGGCCGCGGGGGACGCTAAGCCCCAGAAGCACCTCAAGGTAACCTCAAGGTAAGGTTGGCGTCGGAACGAGGTGATCCGAACATGTCGTCAATAGTCATCATGGCTGCAGTATTACCATGCTGCCATCATCAGTATTACCACGTCGTTATCAGTGGCCACTATAGGTGATATAGGATCTCGATATCAGTCAACTATGTGTTCCGGTTCTCCCCACTGTCGTACCTGGACACACCGTTTATTGAAGCCTCTTTAACACGGTGGTACCCCAGGTGAGGGTACCGAGTACCCAAGTTCGCATCCCGGGAGATCTTCCAAACTCTCACCAGCTGAGAGGGGAAAACTTCTTCCATTGAACGAAAAAGTATCAAATAATGTATTTGTTAGTGTTACTGGTTGCTGTTATCTTTGTTAATATTGCCATCGTTCTTAATATTTCTGTTGTTCTGTTTTTGTTTTATTTTTGTTGTTAATTCATATTGTTAATATTTAAATTTCGAAAAAAAAATCCGAAGTCGATATTCTTGCCTTCATTTTATTCCCAGGAGAGCCTCCGAAGCCATAAGAAATGTAAATATTTGAGAGGAGCTTGTGGCTTAGTTCACGTGTTGGTGCTGGGAGTTAGTGGGCGAGCCATCGTGCGTGTTTGTGGCCCCTCGAGTGGAGATTATTATCCTGAAGGTAACCCAGACATTGTTCCGTACACGCCTGACACCGCAGAGGGTGAGTGTCCGCTGACGGGGCTCCTCAAGTCTTACTTAAAGGACATCTTCCATCACCTGTGTGTGTCTTGATGCCGATGTGAGCTAGTCTATACTTATGTTGGCCATGCTAGACTGGCCAACATAAGAACTGCCTTTAGAAACTTATGTAAGGAATCGTTCAGGACCCTGTACACCACTTCTGTCAGATCAATCCTGGAATATGCAGCTCCAGCCTGGAGTCCATACCTAGTTAAACACAGGACAAAGTTAGAGTAGATTCAGCGGTATGCCACCAGGCTCGCCCCGGATCTGAGAGGAATAAGCTACAAGGAAAGGTTAAAGGAGCTGAACCTCACATCCTTGGAAAACAGAAGAGTAAGGCGAGACATGATGACCACCTACAAAATTCTCAGGGGAACTGACAGGGTGGACAAAGACAAACTCTTCAGCACGGGTGGAACACGAACAAGGGAACACAGGTGGAAACTTATTACCCAGATGAGCCACAGAGACGTTAGAAAGAATTTTTTCAGTGTCAGAGTAGTTAATAAATGGAATGCATTAGGCAGTGTTGTGGTGGAGGCTGACTCCATACACAGTTTCAAATGTAGATATGATAGAGCCCAGTAGGCTCAGGAATCTGTACTCCAGTTGATTGACAGTTGAGAGGCGGGACCAATGAGACAAAGCTCAACCCCGCAAGCACAACTAGGTGAGTACTGTCTATACCCCCCCCCTCTCCCTGGGAGGGACACAAGGACAGGGAGGACAGAAGGATAGTGTGAAGGGACAGCGGCCGACTACCGTCTGGGAGCCACCGCCGGCGTCCCTGTTCATTATAAATTAAAAATCTCTACCTTTCACCCCTTAAAATATATATCTGTGTGCGGATGATTTCTCAGGAACAACAGAATGTCGTGTGTGTGTACCTGGAGTATATTAGGAGTATACCTGGAGTGGGTACTAGGGGGGTATGCTCCCCATGCCCAGCCTGGGTCCGGGTAGACTTCTCTCAACACTTATCCACTTTTAATTCTACAAAGAAAATGGGATTTCATCTACTTATTATTATTTCAAATGTCTTTGTGTTTACTACTTATAATTCGGAAGAAAAAAACGGCCGTCGTTTACTTATCTTAAAAAAGTAGAAACACGGTCGTCGGTGTTATTATATAATTTTGAAAAGAAAACGGATGCCGCCTACTTTCAATTTAGCACCGAAAACGGAACACTTCTGTAACCGCGGGAGAGAAAACGAGTTGTCAACATCTTATTTTCGTGTAGAGAAAACGGGATGTCATTAGATTTTAAATTGAAAATAATAAGGAATATTACCGACTTATAATTCTAAAGAGAAAACGTGATGTATACTTATAATTCCGAAGAGAAAAAGTGTTCTCTACTTATAATTCCGAAGAGAAAACGTGCTGTCGCCGTGGCCCAAGTTTTGGGCGGTGGTCGGTCAGAGAAGATTAGTTCTTATAAAGAGTTTTGCAATGTTTTACGGCCCCCAACTTCCCAGCCGGCGGGGCTCAGGAGAATGGGAACGGGATAAGAATGGAAATAGCCCAGGAACCAGAATGGGATAGAAAGGTGAATTAGCGAAGGATAGGAAAGAGTTTCGGTGAAAATGAGCTAAGAATGAGAAGGATGGGAAGCAGCTAAGAATGAGAATTAGACAGGGATGGGAAGCAGCTAAGAATGAGTTAGACAGGGATGGGAAGCAGCTAAGAATGAGTTAGACAGGGATGGGAAGCAGCTAAGAATGAGTTAGGGATGGGAAGCAGCTAAGAATGAGTTAGACAGGGATGGGAAGTAGCAAAGAATGAGTTATACAGGGATGGGAAGTAGCAAAGAATGAGTTATACAGGGATGAGAAGCAGCTAAGAATGAGTTAGACAGGGATGGCAAGCAGCTAAGAATGAGTTAGACAGGGATGGGAAGCAGCTAAGAATGAGTTAGACAGGGATGGCAAGCAGCTAAGAATGAGTTAGACAGGGATGGGAAGCAGCTAAGAATGAGTTAGACAGGGTTGGGAAGCAGCTAAGAATGAGTTAGACAGGGATGAGAAGCAGCTAAGAATGAGTTAGACAGGGATGGGAAGCAGCTAAGAATGAGTTAGACAGGGATGGGAAGCAGCTAAGAATGAGTTAGACAGGGATGGCAAGCAGCTAAGAATGAGTTATACAGGGATGGCAAGCAGCTAAGAATGAGTTATACAGGGATGGGAAGCAGCTAAGAATGAGTTATACAGGGATGGGAAGTAGCTAAGAATGAGATAGACAGGGATGGGAAGCAGCTAAGAATGAGATAGACAGGGATGGGAAGCAGCTAAGAATGAGATAGACAGGGATGGGAAGCAGTGAGAACCGCGTATAACTTGGGACAGAAATTTGATGGGAGCGGTTTGATGGGAAATTTGAGGGGATAGTGAAGGGAGGGAGAATACCTAAGAATAGGAATGTCTAAAAATGTCAATGTCAAATATGGATGGTGTAGCTCCTCTATTGGGATAACTGCTCGGTTATTAGGTTGACAGAGTTCGGTTAAACGGATGACAGAGTTCGGTTGTTCGGATGACAGAGTTCGGTTATTCTGATGACAGAGTTCGGTTATTCTGATGACAGAGTTCGGTTAATCGGATGACAGAGTTCGGTTATTCTGATGACAGAGTTCGGTTATTCTGATGACAGAGTTCGGTTAATCGGATGACAGAGTTCGGTTATTCTGATGACAGAGTTCGGTTAATCGGATGACAGAGTTCGGTTATTCTGATGACAGAGTTCGGTTGTTCGGATGACAGAGTTCGGTTATTCTGATGACAGAGTTCGGTTGTTCGGATGACAGAGTTCGGTTGTTCTGATGACAGAGTTCGGTTATTCTGATGGCAGAGTTCGGTTGTTCGGATGACAGAGTTCGGTTATTCTGATGACAGAGTTCGGTTGTTCGGATGACAGAGTTCGGTTATTCTGATGACAGAGTTCGGTTGTTCGGATGACAGAGTTCGGTTATTCTGATGGCAGAGTTCGGTTATTCTGATGGCAGAGTTCAGTTATTCGGATGACAGAGTTCGGTTAATTATTTTGAATAACGGATCTCTGTATATTTGAATAGCAGAACTCGGCTACTCGGATAACAGAGCTCAGCTATTTGGATGACATAACTCGACTGTTCGGATAACAGAACTTGCTTATTCGGATAGCCAAAATCTGATATACAGACAAAACCACTCGACTATAGTTGAGTTGGACAAGACAGGTCGCCCTTACGAGCAAGACATTGCGGGTTCAAGAGAACGGTCCGGATTTATCGAAAAGTTAAGACAGAACTTGAAAACCTGTACATCTTTTGTGAAAATTTGGCGACTTTGTTTACAATTCTTAAACAGTTTCTGAGCACCAGGAAACTGTTCATAACAATAACATTTGATTGGGCTGTCTCGATACCCGTAAACTATGTTGAAACTCCTTCAACGAGGATCCGTATCTGGCTCTAATTTAGAGCCAGATAGGTACGACTTTCCTTCAGCGAGACCAACAGACAACTGTCAGCTGATGCCCTGCCTACTGCACTTGCCGACCAATGAGAACAAACAACCCGATTAGCCTACCATATATCGACAGGTTAACTACTTTGCCGCTCGGCACACACACAAATGGTCTGTTTGTTGCAGGATAAATGTTTACTGTTAACTTCCCCTCTGCCTCTGAGGGGAATGACTAGCTAGAATGACTAGGAAAATTATTTAACTAGCGAGAGAGAAACTAAGAAATATAGTGAAGATTAGTTGCATGTTTAGTGCATCACTCTATCTTGCGTTCTTTCTTCACTTGTATTCCTGCTTTCCTTCACTCATACCGCTGCCTTCATTCACTTGTACAGCTGCCTTCTTCCACTTGTACTGTTGTCTTCCTTACTCTGTATTGCTGTCTTCATTCACTTGATATTCTGCCTTCATTCACTTGATATTCTGCCTTCATTCACTTGATATTCTGCCTTCATTCACTTGATATTCTGCCTTCATTCACTTGATATTCTGCCTTCATTCACTTGATATTCGGCCTTCATTTACTTGATATTCTGCCTTCATTCACTTGATATTCTGCCTTCATTTACTTGTGCTGGTGCCTTCATTCTTGGCTCTTGTTCATTTTTTTAATATTATTGTTGATATATATTTGATAGTGCCATGATTAGTGTGTGATTAGTGTGTGATTACTGTGTGATTAGTGCATGATTAGTGTGTGATTAGTGTGTGATTACTGTGTGATTAGTGCATGATTAGTGTGTGATTAGTGTGTGATTAGTGTGTGATTACTGTGTGATTCGTGTATGATTAGTGTGTGATTAGTGTGTGATTACTGTGTGATTAGTGTATGATTAGTGTGTGATTAGTGTGTGATTAGTGTGTGATTAGTGTATGATTAGTGTGTGATTAGTGTGTGATTACTGTGAGATTAGTGTATGATTAGTGTGTGATTAGTGTGTGATTAGTGTATGATTAGTGTGTGATTAGTGTGTGATTACTGTGAGATTAGTGTATGATTAGTGTGTGATTAGTGTGTGATTACTGTGTGATTAGTGCATGATTAGTGTGTGATTAGTGTGTGATTAGTGTGTGATTACTGTGTGATTAGTGTATGATTAGTGTGTGATTAGTGTGTGATTACTGTGTGATTAGTGTATGATTAGTGTGTGATTAGTGTGTGATTAGTGTGTGATTAGTGTATGATTAGTGTGTGATTAGTGTGTGATTACTGTGAGATTAGTGTATGATTAGTGTGTGATTAGTGTGTGATTACTGTGTGATTAGTGTATGATTAGTGTGTGATTAGTGTGTGATTACTGTGTGATTAGTGTATGATTAGTGTGTGATTAGTGTGTGATTAGTGTGTGATTAGTGTATGATTAGTGTGTGATTAGTTTGTGATTACTGTGTGATTAGTGTATGATTAGTCTGTGATTAGTGTGTGATTACTGTGTGATTAGTGTGTGATTAGTGTGTGATTACTGTGTGATTAGTGTATGATTAGTGTGTGATTAGTGTGTGATTACTGTGTGATTAGTGTGTGATTAGTGTGTGATTAGTGTGTGATTAGTGTATGATTAGTGTGTGATTAGTGTGTGATTACTGTGTGATAAGTGTATGATTAGTGTGTGATTAGTGTGTGATTACTGTGTGATTAGTGTATGATTAGTGTGTGATTAGTGTGTGATTACTGTGTGATTAGTGTATGATTAGTGTGTGATTAGTGTGTGATTACTGTGTGATTAGTGTATGATTAGTGTGTGATTAGTGTGTGATTACTGTGTGATTAGTGTTTGATTAGTGTGTGATTACTGTGTGATTAGTGTATGATTAGTGTGTGATTAGTGTGTGATTAGTGTGCGAATAGTGTATGATTAGTGTGTGATTACTGTGTGATTAGTGTATGATTAGTGTGTGATTAGTGTGTGATTACTGTGTGATTAGTGTATGATTAGTGTTGTGGGAACCGACCTGTGAGATTTATATTTATTTAATTTATATGAATTTATATAGAATTTATATTTACATTAATTTATATACTTCGATAGCAATTTGTATAATGATAAGTGGACTGTATTTCTGCAATAATCTCATAATCTCACAAATCGATCCTCTACACATTAGGGGGGGGGGTTATATTGAATTTATATATATGCAGCCAATCAAACTACAGTATTAACTACACATTAATACATTGAAGAGGTTCCTTATCTTATTGTACAGCAGGCCTTAGTCCACCAGGTATAACTAGGATGTAGACACCAAATTTTCCTGTTTGAGGTAGCTTTCATCACCCAGTAACTGGCACACAAAGCATGCTTCCTCGTCTTGACCTGTCAAAAGGGCGCTAGCTGTAAAGCCAGAATCCTAATATATGCCAGCTATATCAGAGAAAACACTGTACAAGGAACCATAAAGACCAAGGCTTAATTACCTTTAGTATGAGGCGATCACGTGATCTAACTGGCTCACCCAATCTAATGACATTAATGGCCATAAATGATAGATAAATGGGTTTCGGCAGAACACTTAACTTGTATTTGTTGACAGCGTGTTGATGATGGTACACCTTTGGTTTCCATAACACTTCGTCCAAGTAAAATTAACAGGAGCTGAATTACTCCCGTGCCTCTGGTCTAAGTACAATAACAATAACTGACACTCCATACTACTGACGCTACTGGCCGACATTGTCCAGATATGATAGGAGCCGAATTTGCTCCACGCGTCTCGGAGGTGACAACAACAATAACAATGGCTGACCACTCCCTCACAACTGACGCTACTGGCCTACATTGTCCAGATGACAGTAAGTGATAGAAGGGTCACATTTACTCTATTTTAATTCTGATAATTAAGTTAATTTATATGAGATGTTTTTATGATGGTAAAGTCCAAAGACTAATGTATTTAAGAATAATTCCCACCATAATAGGTGGTGAATTTATAATAGTATGTGGTAATGATATCCCGTTTTCTATAGACGGGAATTCCACTACAAGTTACATTTTCTATGGGTAACTTGTTTATACAACACAGCAATATTATCTGTCTGTATAATATTATTAAATGGTGTCGGATTTTCCGACAAGTGTGTGATTAGTGTGTGATTACTGTGTGATTAGTGTATGATTAGTGTGTGATTAGTGTGTGATTACTGTGTGATTAGTGTATGATTAGTGTGTGATTAGTGTGTGATTACTGTGTGATTAGTGTATGATTAGTGTGTGATTAGTCTATGATTAGTGTGTGATTAATGTGTGATTAGTGTATGATTAGTTTGTGATTACTGTGTGATTACTGTGTGATTAGTGTATGATTAGTGTGTGATTAGTGTGTGATTACTGTGTGATTAGTGTATGATTAGTGTGTGATTAGTGTGTGATTAATGTGTGATTAGTGTATGATTAGTGTGTGATTAGTCTATGATTAGTGTGCGATTAATGTGTGATTAGTGTATGATTAGTGTGTGATTAGTGTATGATTAGTGTGTGAATAGTATGTGATTAGTGTGATATAGTGTGTGATTAGTGTGATATAGTGTGTGATTTGTGTGTGAATAATATATGATTAGTGTATGATTAGTATATGATTAGTGTGTGAATAATATATGATTGGTGTATGATTAGTGTGTGAATGATATATGATTAGTGTGTGATTAGTGTGTGATTAGTGAATGATTAGTGTATGATTGTTCAACTCATTATCGCAGCCATTTGACTGCCTATACCATCTATGTCTATCTATCACTTTTGTCTGTCAATCTATCACACCTTATCTGTATATCTTTACCCGTAAATTTGTCTTTGCCTGTCATACCGTCTGTCTTTCTGCCTCTCTGTCTTATATTATAAATTGATATTTAACTGTCCAATTTACATGTGTTCCACTCAGCTGACCGGGACAGGTGACGGACGGCAACAGTCGCCCAGACAGCCACGTACCAGCCCGTCTAAGGTTGTCCAACGTCAAGAAACTGTCGTACTAAAGTGCCTTTATCCTAACCTACCAGAGGACCCAAGAACAGAAAACGGGACATTATGTCAATTCGGCGAGGCGCTGCCATTTTCTAGTACGACGATTTTTTGGCCTTCTTGAGGTTATCTTGAGATGATTTCGGGGCTTTTTTAGTGTCCCCGCGGCCCGGTCCTCGACCAGGCCTCCACCCCCAGGAAGCAGCCCGTGACAGCTGACTAACTCCCAGGTACCTATTTTACTGCTAGGTAACAGGGTAGCCTTAAGTAGAGTATGTTAAAATGCGACGTTCTATTAGGAGGACGGGGGGGGGGGTGGGCGCACACACACACACGCACACGCGAATATACGCACACACACTCACACGCACACACGCACACACACACGCACACACGCACACACACATACACACGCACACACGTACACGCGCACACACACACGCACACACACGCACGCGCACGCACATGTTAAGTTGTTAAGTTGGAAGTTAAGTTGGAAGCCCCCTTGGGATTGAGTGATCATAGTGTATTGAGCTTTGAGTACCTGGTTGAGCTGGGAATTATCACCCCCAAAAAAGAACTGGGAACCAAAGGGCTGGCGTACCGAAAGGGAAACTATGAGGAAATGAATAAATTCCTATGGGATATACATTGGGACACAGAATTCGGAACCAAGTCCATACAAGACATGATGGACTTTGTCACCCAAAAATGTCAGGAGGCTGTTAGCAGGTTTGTCCCAGCCCGACAGGAAAAAACAGAGAAGCAAAGGAAGAATCCGTGGTTTAATAGGGAATGTATGCAAGCAAAGGAGCTAAACTTCCGGAGGCATGGAGGAACTTCCGTAATAACAGAACACCAGAAAGTAGAGAGAGATACCAGAGAACCAGGAACGAGTATGTCAGTGTGAGAAGAGCAGCTGAGAAAAGGTATGAAAATGATATAGCTAATAAAGCCAAGACCGAACCCAAGCTACTACACAGTCACATCAGGAGGAAGACAACAGTGAAGGAACAGGTGATGAAACTTAGGGTGGGCGAGGACAGGTACACAGAGAATGACAAAGAGGTGTGTGAAGAACTCAACAAAAGGTTCCAGGAGGTCTTTACAATAGAACAGGGAGATGTCGCGGCGCTAGAAGAGGTGGCAGCAAACCAGGTGACCTTGGATAGGTTCGAAATTACAAGAGATGAGGTCAAGAAGCACCTATTGGAGCTGGATGTGAGAAAAGCTGTTGGGCCGGATGGAATCTCGCCATGGGTATTGAAAGAGTGTGCAGGAGCACTTTGCCTACCACTCTCCATAGTGTATAGCAGGTCACTGGAAACGGGGGACCTACCAGAAATATGGAAGACTGCTAATGTAGTACCAATATACAAAAAGGGTGACAGACAAGAGGCACTGAACTACAGGCCAGTGTCCTTAACTTGTATACCATGCAAGGTGATGGAGAAGATTGTGAGAAAACACCTGGTAACACATCTGGAGAGAAGAGACTTCGTGACAACCCATCAACATGGGTTCAGGGAGCGTAAATCTTGCCTTACAGGATTGATAGAATTCTACGATCAGGTGACAAAGATTTAAACAAGAAAGAGAAGGGTGGGCGGACTGCATTTTTTTGGACTGTCGGAAAGCCTTTGACACAGTACCCCATAAAAGGTTATGCATAAGCTAGAGAAACAGGCAGGAGTAACTGGTAGGGCGCTCCAGTGGATAAGGGAGTACCTAAACAATAGGAAACAGAGAGTTACAGTGAGGGGTGAGACCTCAGACTGGCGTGAAGTCACCAGTGGAGTCCCACAGGGCTCTGTACTTGGACCTATCCTGTTTCTGATATACGTAAATGATCTCCCAGAGGGTATAGACTCATTCCTCTCAATGTTTGCTGACGACGCCAAAATTATGAGAAGGATTAAGACAGAGGAGGACAGCTTGAGGCTTCAAGAAGACCTGGACAAGCTGCAGGAATGGTCGAACATATGGCTGTTAGAGTTTAATCCAAGCAAATGTAATGTAATGAAGATAGGGGTAGGAAGCAGGAGACCAGATACAAGGTATCACTTGGGAGATGAAATACTTTAAGAGTCCGAGAGAGAGAAAGACCTGGGGGTTGATATCACGCCAGACCTGTCCCCTGATGCTCATATCAAGAGGATAACAGCAGCAGCATATGCCAGGTTGGCTAACATAAGAACGGCCTTTAGAAACTTGTGTAAGGAATCTTTCAGAACATTATATACCACATATGTCAGACCAATCCTGGAGTATGCGGCACCAGCATGGAGTCCATATCTAGTCAAGCATAAGACTAAAATGGAAAAGGTTCAAAGGTTTGCCACCAGACTAGTACCCGAGCTGAGAGGTATGAGCTACGAGGAGAGACTACGGGAATTAAACCTCACTTCGTTGGAAGACAGAAGAGTTAGGGGGGACATGATCACCACATTCAAGATCCTCAAGGGAATTGACAGGGTTGATAAAGACAGGCTGTTTAACACAAGGGGCACACGCACTAGGGGACACAAGTGGAAACTGAGTGCCCAAATGAGCCACAGAGATATTAGAAAGAACTTTTTTAGTGTCAGAGTGGTTGACAAATGGAATGCATTAGGAAGTGATGTGGTGGAGGCTGACTCCATACACAGTTTCAAGTGTAGATATGATAGAGCCCAATAGGCTCAGGAACCTGTTGATTGACAGTTGAGAGGCGGGACCAAAGAGCCAGAGCTCATCCCCCGCAAGCACAACTAGGTGAGTACAACTAGGTGAGTACATGCACTTGCGATGATTTCGGGGCTCAACGTCCCTGCGGCCCGGTCCCTGACCAGACCTCCTGGTTGCTGGACTGGACAACCAGGTTGTTGGACGTTGCTGCTCACAGCCTGGTTGATCAGGTATCCTTTTGTGGTGTTTATCAAGTTCTCTCTTAAACACTGTGTATGTGTAGCGGAAGCGTGTTGAACAGTCTCGGGCCTCTGATGTTGATAGTTCTCTCTCAGAGTACCTGTTGCACCTCTGCTCTTCAACGGGGGTATTCTGCACATCCTGCCATGCCTCCTGGTCTCATGTGATGTTATTTCTGTGAGCAGGTTTGGGACCAGCCCCTCTAATACTTTAAACGTGTAAATTATTATGTATCTCTCCCGTCTAGGTTCAAGAAAATACAGATTTAGGGCTCTTTAGTCGGTACCAATAGTTTAGATGTTTTACTGCGTGGATTCTAGCAGTAAAGGATCTCTGAACGCTCTCCAGGCAATTTCTCCAGCTTTGAAAGGGGCTGTCATTGTGCAGCAGTACTCCACTGTAGAGAGCACTAGCGTCTTGAAGAGTATCATCATTGATTGGATGGATTATATTATGGGTAAGATTGGGGGAGGATGGGGAGAGTGGGGGTTGGAATTTGCTTGGGGGATGGGGGTAAGAGAATGGAGATTAAATTGGGGGTGTGGTTGGGGAGGGAGGATTTGGCTTGGGGACGGGGTCATAGAGGAAGGATTTCATTTGGTAAGGAAGGTGAGAGTGTAGATTCGATTCGGATAGGCTGGCGAAAAGGTATTTGATTGGGAGAAAAAAGGTTGGGGGGGGGGGCGGGAAATGGGGCATGAGATTGTGGTGGGGTAGGGGGGAAATGGGGCATGCGAGTAGAGAGGGAGGGGGTGTTTGGGGAAGGGGGGAGGAGCAAAGGAGGGGGTCCATTTACCAAAATAATGCCAAACTCCTTCTTTCGGAATTAGCAAAGTTTGAGTCTTATGTCGACGTTGAAAAAAGTGAATGGTCGTTCAGATATCGGCTCTTGAAGAATATATAATCATTTATGAAAAAATGATGTCGTAAATACACCTAGCAATCTATCGAGGATAAAGCGATCTATCGAGGATAAAGCGATCTATCGAGGATAAAGCGATCTATCGAGTATGGGTGGTATACAGCATTAGGAGAGTACAGCGTCTCTCTCTTTCTCTCTCCCACTCCCTTTCACTCTCTCCTTTCTCCCACGCCACAATTCCTCTCCGTCCCACTCTCCCTCCCGCCTCTCACATCACGTAAATAGCGGCGTCTGCTGGCTCAGGGTTGTAAATTGGACAGTTTAAGCAGGAGTTAGGGGGGCTGGAAGGGAATTCTCCCCCCCCCCCTCCTTACTCCTATTATATAACTGAATGGTATTTTTTTTAAATTTTTCTACATAATTGGTATAATTATATTGCTCTCAGTATAACTGCCATTGATGAGTATACTGTTATTATATCTGATGATGTTATGCTGTATTATGTATGTGTATTATATATTTTTATTATTATTATTATTATTATTATTATATATATTATTATTATTCACCTGAAGATCTTAAAGAGAAGAAGCTGTTTAACTTCTTTAAGGCTTTAAGGCTTTGCTGTCTAGCTTAGTGTGACTGAGGTAAATGTTATGTAGGCTTACACTGATGTGTAGAAGGTCATTGTGCTACACACTTACCTTAGTGTGACGGAGGTCATTGTGCTACACACTTACCTTAGTGTGACGGAGGTCATTGTGCTACAGACTTACCTTAGTGTGACGGTGGTTAGTGTGCTACCAACTACAGATGGGTAGTTAACACCTGTGGTGGTTGTTAAGGGTCGGGAGAACAGGTGGGTGTTAAGGGTCGGGAGAACAGGTGGGTGTTAAGGGTCAGGAGAACAGGTGGATGTTAAGGGTCAGGAGAACAGGTGAATGTTAAGGGTCGGGAGAACAGGTGGGTGTTAAGGGTCGGAAGAACAGGTGGGTGTTAAGGGTCAGGAGAACAGGTGGGTGTTAAGGGTCAGGAGAACAGGTGGGTGTTAAGGGTCGGGAGAACAGATGGATGTTAAGGGTCAGGAGAACAGGTGAATGTTAAGGGTCGGGAGAACAGGTGGGTGTTAAGGGTCGGAAGAACAGGTGGGTGTTAAGGGTCAGGAGAACAGGTGGGTGTTAAGGGTCAGGAGAACAGGTGGGTGTTAAGGGTCGGGAGAACAGATGGATGTTAAGGGTCGGGAGAACAGGTGAATGTTAAGGGTCGGGAGAACAGGTAGATGTTATGGGTCGGGAGAACAGGTGGGTGTTAAGGGTCGGGAGAACAGGTGGGTGTTAAGGGTCGGGAGAACAGGTGGGTGTTAAGGGTCGGGAGAACAGATGGATGTTAAGGGTCGGGAGAACAGGTGGGTGTTAAGGGTCAGGAGAACAGATGGATGTTAAGGGTCGGGAGAACAGGTGGGTGTTAAGGGTCGGGAGAACAGATGGATGTTAAGGGTCGGGAGAACAGGTGGGTGTTAAGGGTCGGGAGAACAGATGGATGTTAAGGGTCGGGAGAACAGGTGGGTGTTAAGGGTCGGGAGAACAGGTGGGTGTTAAGGGTCAGGAGAGCAGGTGAGAGTTGTGGGAAAATTTTTTCCCACTATATCTATATTATTATCTAAGAAATGTATTATTTCTATATTATATGTAAATCATATCAAAATCATATCAGAATCACTACAGATTCATTATACAACTGGATCGTACAACAATACCACCTATAATCATTGACACCATATAGGGCCCTATAGGTGCCTACGTGACTTTGTGCACGATTTCTCAAGAACCCAGAAGCTTCTGGAAGGATTTCTTAATTAAGAAACTATTGGAACAATTAAATCGATTTCCGGTAAGGATTAAATCAAATCCTTAAAAAGAATCAATAGTACTATCCAGTACTACTCATAATCTTTAAATCCTGTATCTAACTATATAATAATCACATCTTATCTCAATCATATGTCTAGACAGTAAAAATAATCAATCAATATTCATTGAAGGCTACCTTGCTCAGGGAGCATGGGGGGGGGGGGGGGGGGGGACGATGACTGGGAGAGAAGCACCCACCACACCCCGGGGCAGAACGCCCACCACACCCCGGGGCAGAACGCCCACCACACCCCGGGGCAGAACGCCCACCACACCCCGGGGCAGAACACCCACCACACCCCGAGGCAGAACGCCCACCACACCCCGGGGCAGAACGCCCACCACACCCCGAGGCAGAAAGCCCACCACACCCCGGGGCAGAACGCCCACCACACCCCGGGGCAGAACGCCCACCACACCCCGGGGCAGAACGCCCACCACACCCCGAGGCAGAACGCCTACCACACCCCGGGGCAGAACGCCCACCACACCCCGGGGCAGAACGCCCACCACACCCCGGGGCAGAACGCCCACCACACCCCGGGGCAGAACGCCCACCACACCCCGAGGCAGAACGCATGTGTTTATAAGCAGTAAAAACATGTGACGGGGCCTTGCGAACAATTATTCAGCTTAGGACACCTTATCCAATTATCTTTATCACCTGTGATTACTCTCTGGAACTGGGGGAGGATCTGGACAATATATCTACAAAGAAAAATTCCTAGAACATATCCAAACAAGTGTAGAGTGGAGCACACAAGGTATCGCTGTCTCCACCTCCACCATCATCACTTATCTAACCTATTGCAACCACAATTAAAAACATAATCGATTAGCAACGCTACTAGAACATTATACAGCAAAGCTGTGATATAAAATATCGTGCCTAAACTCGACAAGAGAGTCATCCGGTCTGGCACACTTGTTAGACAGGCACCCGGCATTCAGAGAAGTATATTGAATGTTATTTAGTATATTAATTGGCCAATTATATACTTGTGTAACTTGAAT